>NC_063352.1:23963836-24028330 GCF_021869965.1 Rhincodon typus | reverse complement strand
TGAGAGTTTGTCTTTTGCTTTAAGAACTACTCCTTAATCAATTTTAGTCGACCTCACAGAATAATTCAAATGGACTCAATACAGTCGATTCGTTTGACGTATGTCTGGTAGCAAATAGTAAGAAATTTGGCCCTTTGTCCAAATATTGTGGGCATTCGAGACAATATACTTCAATCATAGTTTCAAAAGTCTGATTGTATCCCCTCCAGAGCACAGTGTTTGCAGATGATATGCCATTCTGCTCATTATTTCCTGGATAATGTTCAATGTGAAAAGAGCCTTGATTAGACTGTATTTCAATTGGTAGGCCATTGTGAGTCAAAAAAAAAACTGAGTCAATGTTTCTAATACTACCTCAGCTATAATTGTCTTAAAGTAATAGCTTTTGGAAAAGAGTTGGTCATATTCATAAGGATATTTTGTTTTGGGTGGTCCTACAAAATCCACTAACCCGCAACTGAATGTTTCTTCAAAATCAGGAATGGGTATTAAAGGTGCCAGTTCAACTATAAGTTGGTGGAGGGTGCGGATGTAGTGCCAGTCAAGCAGGCTGCTTTGTCCTGGCCGGTCTCAAGCTGCTTAAGTGTTTTTGGGGTTGCACTCATCCAGGCAAGTGGGGAGTATTCCCATACACTCCTGACTTGTGCCTTGTCGATGGTGGACGGCTTTGGGGAGTCAGGAGGGGAGTTACTTGCCGCAGTATTTATAGCTTCTGGCCTGCTCTTGTAGCCACTGTGTTTATGTGGTGAGTTCAGTTGAGCTTCTGGTCAATGATAACACCCAGGATGTTGATAGTGGAAATTTCAGTGATGGTAACACCATTGACTGTCAAGGGATGGTGGTCAGATTGTCTTCTATTGGTGATGATCATGCCTGGCATTTGTGTGGCGCGAATGTCACTTGCCACTTGTGAGACCAAGCCTGAATATTGTTCAGATCTTGTTGCATTTGAACATGGACTGCTTCAGTATCTGAGGAGTCACGAATGGTGTGAACATTGTGCAATCAGCGAACATCCCCACTTCTGACCTTATGATGGACGGAAAGTCATTGATGAAGCAGCTGAAGATGGTTGGGCCTAGGACACTACCCTGAAGAACTCCTGCAGAGATGTCCTGGAGCTAAGATGATTGATCTCCAACAAGCACAAACATCTTCCTATGTGACAGGTATGGCTCCAACCACCGTAGAGTTTGTCCCCTGATACCCATTGATTCCAGTTTTCCTAGGGCTCCTTGATGCCACACTTGGTTGAATGCAGCCTTGATATCAAGGGCTGTCACTCTCACCTCACCTCTGGAATTTAGCTCTTTTGTCCAGGTTTGAACCAAGGCTGTAATGAGGTCAGGAGCTGAGTGGCCCTGACAAAACTGAGCAGGTTATTTCTGAGCAGGTGCTGCTTGATAGCACTGTTGATGACACGTTCCATCACTTTACTGATGATTGAGTGTATACTGATGGGGTGGTAATTGGCCGGGTTGGATTTGTTTTGCTTTTTGTGTACAGGACATACTTGGGCAATTTTCCACATTTTTGGGTAGATACCCGTGTTGTAACTGTAATGAAACAGCTTTGCTGGGGGAGTGGCAAGTTCTGAAGCAGAAGTCTTCAGTACTATTGCTGGAATATTGTCAGGGCCCATGGCCTTTTTAGTATCCAGTGACTCCAACTGTTTCTTGATGTCACGTGGAGTGAATCGAACTGTCTGAAGATTGGTATCTGTAATGCTGGGGACCACTGGAGGAGGCTGAGATGGATCATCCACTCGCCACTTCTAGCTGAAAATTGTTGTGAATGCTTTGGCCTTATCTTTTGCACTGATGTGCTGTTCTCTTCCATCATTGAGGATGGGGATATTGGTGGAGCCTCCTCCTCCAGTGAGTTGTTTAATTGTCCACCACCATTCACGACTGGATGTGGCAGGACTGCAGAGCTTGGATCTGATCCATTGGTTATGAGATCGCTTAGCTCTGCCTATCACTTGCTGCTTTCGCTGTTTGGCGTGCAAGTAGTCCTGTTTGGTGGCTTCACCAGGTTGTTACCTCCTCTTCAGGTATGCCTGGTACTGCTCCTGGCATGCCCTCCTGCACTCTCCATTGAACCAGGGTTGATCCCCTGGCTTGATGGTAATGGTTGAGTGGGGGATATGCCAGGCCATGAGGTTACAGATTGTGCTGGAGTACAGTTCTGCTGCTGTTGATGGCCCACAGCCCCTGATGGATACCCAGTCTTGAGTTGCTAGATCTGTGCGAAGTCTGTCACATTTATCATGGTGATAGTCTCCACAAGGACTGTGCGATGGTCACTCTTACCAAAACTGTCATGGACAGATGCACCTGCAGCTGGAAGATTAGTAAGGATGAGGCCAAGTATATTTTTCCATCTTGTTGGTTCCCTCACCACTTGCCGCAGGCCCAGTCGAGCAGCTATGGCCTTTAGGACCCGACCACTCAATCAGTACTACTGCTGCCAAGCCACTCTCGGTGGTGGACGTTGAAATCCCCCACCCAGAGTACACTTTGTGCCCTTGCCACCCTCAGTGCTTCCTCCAAGTATTGATCAAAATTGAGGACTACCGAGTCTTCAGCTGAGGGAGGACAGAGTTTGTGGAGAAACGTAAATGGAAGACAATTTGAGTCTTCCTGATGCCTCCACATGGGGGTTAGGGGGAGACAGTCAAACAAAGAGAATCTTACTTTCTCTTTGCAGACTGGATGTTCCTGCTGCACTGGTCCTATTGCTCACCTTATGTTGTGCCAATCAGTTGCCCCTTAATTTGGGATAGGTCAGCTCAGTGGTGTCTGCTTTTGCTCTTAGTGTTTCATGAAAAATACAATATCATGTGTAGCATATGTTTTCAGTAAACATTCTTTAAAACAGCAGCAATTTCATTGCACACCCCTTCGATTTGAAGCAGTGTCTTACTATTTTATGCACAGTCCAAAGATCAAGAAAAGTACTCTTTACAGTATCCTTCTCACAGCTTATTGTCTATCTCAACTTTATATCATCACCAAATTTGTGTATGTTACTATGTCTCTAAGTAATTTATGTGTATTCTAATTGGCTAAGGCCACAGCACTGGTTCTGTGGCACCCATTTGTTACAGACTTCCAGACTATTCTTTGACAGTAATGAAAGATTATCTTTTATGAGAACCTGTTATGCCATTCCATCGTTCGTTACGATCCTAAATAGTGGGGAAACCTCCATTGATTGTCACTTCATATTTATAATGTTCATTAGACCAGCATCATCTTTTGGTGAGTTAATAAACAGCAATTCTTAAGTGTCTATTTAGAATCTATTTAAGGGTCTATTATGAAGCACAGAAAGCAGTCAAGTTACACATAACTAATGCACAAAGCATAAACCTGCAAAAACAAAATTGTGATTTAAATCAATTGCAGGATGTGTTGCCCAACCAATATAACAGTGGAAATATATCAAATAGGTTTCAGACTTGAGGTTTAGTTATATTTATATGGTTTCCATCTGTAGCTTTTCACAATGGACATGGGTGGCATACGCAGTAAATCAGGCAATGTGTAGAAAATATGAAATCTATTGGCCTGAATAAATGTGCAAGTTATGAGACTGGAAACAGCAACATATTCACTTGGCAGAGAAAATTTCTCCTTTGTCTTGTAGAGCTTTGAAGTAAATGAGTCTTCCCATATCATTCTGTCATGGACAGATTGCTCAAGTGAATTGTGTTAGTGAGAAAGATGTGAACGATTTTCTTTCTTAAAATGAAAAAGATTAACTCTTGGAAGCTTACATTTTCTCTGCATTTTCAATGTGTGTTTGTTTGTGCATTTAAGTTATTCAGTACCAAAGTCATGAGCGTTTTGTCAAGAAATACTACCACTCTACATAAATTTGACGCACGTAGTTTGTTTTGATGGGTACGGTCTGATGCAATTACCATCAAAGACTGTTGTTCAACAGGCAATAACAAGAAGTTAAAAGGCCATGTTTAATAAAAACTGTATTTCAAATGCAAACACTGATGCAAAGAAATAGCTTTCATTTGAATTGGGATCCTGGAAAGAAAAAGATTGCAATCTCTGGTTCAGTGGAACTGCTTCTTCATGACTCATGTCAGATGACCACTAGTTCAACTTGAAATGATTAATCTCAATAGAGCTAGAGAGAGCAATAATACAATTTCTATTCTCAGTTTGGTTTGCCGTTGTTTAAAATATTGTGGGTTACCTAAGCCATGAAAGCACAGAACTTCTGACACTGATTTTTTCCATTCAACTTTTACATTTTGAGTCCTCAGATAAAGCCAACAAGATTCCTTTAATATATTTAGAAAGTGAAATTTAGAGTTTCCATTGCTACATTTGTGCTACAGTGCTGTCAATGCTACTTTCATTCAGGATGGAACTTGCTGAATAAATCTGTATTAAAAATGCCAAGCCACAAAATTGTATGTTGCATTATTATTTGATTTGCAATAGTGATTTACATCTTTATTGAAGATTCTTGGTTATTCATTAATTTTTTAATAGTGTCTACAAACATCCAGAATAATGAATAATACTTGTAAATTAGCAAATAATACTGGTACTGTCCGCATTGAAGTATCCCAGTACAAGTTTACTGTTTTTCTGCTCTGACGAAGGATCACTGGACTCGAAATGCAACTCTGTTTTCCTCTGTACAAATGCTGCCGGACTTGCTGAGTTTCTCCATCTCGTTCTGTTTTTGTTGTTTTTTTCTCACTAGTTTCCAGAGTGTTTTTGCTTATATTGCTCTGCACTTTGGATCCCACATGAGAAAATACCAGTATGGAGTCACAGTTTGTGACCAGACTTTATGTTAACATTGCACTCTTTCAAGTTACAATTAACTTCCAAATATTATATGAAGGGAAGATAACATATAGTCAGACTGCTGTCATCTGTGGTAATTTGATTATTTGAGATTTATTCCCGTTCAGAAGAAAATATAGTTTCCGAGTTTTGATAAAATTGTGATAATCACAAATTCATGAAGTACAAATTTATAATTCAAACTATTCTCACGTCTATTTGTTGTTGCACAATGATGCAATTTTTCTTCAACAGGGTATATTGCATCAGAATACTTTTTACCATGAGTATGATTTCCTTTTTTTGTACAGGTTCTCCAAATTCCAGTTGACAACCAAGTGAAACCAACTTTTGACTTGAGCAGAGGAAATACTTTTATCTCTTGACCCCCTTTTATTTACTTAACCTGCAAGGACACTGGTCATGCTTAGTAGATTCCAAATCGAGGATGCCAATGAAGTTGGCAAACAAAAAAATTAAGAAATGTGGATGCTGGAGATCCGAAGCAAAAATGGGCGTTGCCAAAGACGTTCAGTGGGTCTGGCAGTATCTGTAACAGAGAAAACCAAATCAACATTTTGGGTCCAGTGACCCTTCTTCAGAACTGTTCCAAAGAAGGGTCACTGGACCTGAAATGTTAACTCTGCTTTCTCACCACAGATGCTGCCAGACCTCCTGAGTTTCTCCAGCAATTTTCTATTTTTGTTTCCATAAAGTCGGTGTCGGCTCAGTATTGAATGTGCACCCAACCTATCAAGTCTAAAGAGTTTTGGAACTTTCGGGTAAATTCTGTCTTTTATATGTCCCAAGTTTATTCTGAGGTTTAAGCAGATAACCCATGCAATTACCAGTACAGAATGCTAATAATTTTCCAGCCAGAACCCTTTTCTATGTTAGGGCTTTGACTTTTAGAGTTGTCTGGAGCAGAGCAAGCAGAATCCCAGTTTATAGTGATGAGATTGCTGTTTACTCTCATAGACCTCATCGTGCTATTTGTTTCCCAACCAAAAATTCCCCCAGTTAATTTGAACACGGGCTACTCTTAAAGATGTAGGTCTACTACTTAATGAATGGGTGATTAATTGAATTTTGAGATATGAATACTTGGACCCCATTATTTGTAATCTGCATCAACGTGAATTCTGAACTCAGTCCAAACTGATAATATTTCCAGATAACACTAAATTATAGGACAACAAAATCAGAATCATTGCCATGGATCTAAAAAAGAGAAGTAGATAACATCTGTGCAAGATGATATTAGTATAGAAAAATGGTAACAAATGTCTTGAGATTAACACGATGAAGAGGTGAAGTTGAAATTGTTCTAGGATAATAGCAAATTCAACACTAATCAATGTTGAACAGCAATGCTTTTAACAAACAGAATACTAAATTATATTGTTAAGTCACTTTAGTACAATATGGTGTCTTGGTCAGTTTGCCTTGAATAGTGTGTTCAGTTGGTTAGTAATGCATAAAGAAAAGACTGAAACTTCATGTATGTCCTGTAAAGACTTTGTTAGTAATTTGGTTAGTTTAAAACCATGATCTGATGTTTTTGGGAATTTAAAAGGCCCTGTTGTGAAAAAGGAGCAGAGCTTGTGGTGTCTCACATGTAAATATTCAACGCCACTGCTTTACCTTCATGCTTCCTATTCCTCGTCATCAATTCATATTTCAGTAGCTTAATCTGGTGGTGAGACTAGATAATGTGTTCACTGGTTTGTCAAATCAAATCTCTTCAAATATAATTCAAATGGAATGTGAACCAATGTTTGAAAGTTTTATTTTGAATTTCACAATTTGTGACTATTTAAATTTGCCTTAATGGTCAATTTCAATGGGTTTTCTCCTTTTAACATTCATCTGAAAGGTTCACAGAAATGCAAAAATAATGGGAGGTACCTGAGTTCTTCTATGTTGGAATACATTTTTACGCCAGTAGTTTTTCGAAAAGAATTTTTTTTCTCTTTATTTTGCATAATTTATCACTAAAATCACGTTTGTGCCATTATTGCAAGTTATATAACAGTAAATAGCAGCCTCTCTCCGATTTATCATTCATTACTTTAAAAACTGAATTCTTGTGGTGGCATTGCTGAAATCATTACCTTATATGTGTATGAATGCTAGATATCGGAGTGTGTTAAGCAGTAAAGATCTTTCTCACTAGGCCAATCTGATTAGACATCATGTATGTGTATGAACACATCCGAATTCTCTGCACTATACAGAATGTGAAAGTTATAAGGGTCCATAACAATATTAATATTCAATAGGATGATAGAGCCATTTTCGCGATAGACAATTAATGCCACAAATAATCTCATAAGTAATTTATTTGTTGTAAATGAGCTATGTGCTCAGCAAGCAGATGTTTATTTTAATGCACCTTATTTGCTTTTCAGTAGGACTATACAAGCTACTGAACTGATAGGACTTTGGTGTAAGGTGTGAAAGGAGTAGTTAGAAATGCAATAGTGTGCTACAGATGGAGACCATTCATCTCATTAAGTCAGTGATGGCTGATTTAAAGGACAGTCCAGTTTGTCCCACTTCCTTGCAATTCTTTTTCCTTAAAATGTTTATCTAATTACCTTCTGAAGGCTGCTGTTGAATCTGTTTTACTAATTTATATGGCAGTGCATTTCAAATCATAACCATATGTTAAAAGAAAACTTCCCTCTTGTCCCTTCTAGTTTTCACATTCTCCCAACATCTTCCTCCCACAGTCCAAAGATGTGCAGGTTAGGTGGATTAGCCATGGGAAATGCAGGGTTGAAGGGATAGGGTAGGGGGGCTGGGTCTGGGTCTGGGTCTGGGTGGGGTGCTGTTCAGTGAATAGGTGTCGACTCGATGGGCCAAATGGACTGCTTCCACACTGTATGGCTTCTATGATTCTATTCTATGATAATGGCAACTTCTTCATGCAAATATAATCCCTCATCCTGAAACAATAGTTAAACTTCTGTATACTCTTTCCAAAGCTTTCACCACTTTTCTGAATGATGATGTCCAGAATTATATGCAGAACTCCACTTGTGACTGAAGAAGTGTTTTGTATAGGTTTTGCATCACTTCCTGACTTTTATAGTCTCTGCCTCTGTTTATTAAGCCCAAGACTGAAAAGTTCTTCTCCAAATGCAGGAAGACCTGGACAATTTCAAGGCTTGGGCTATGAAGAGGCAAGTAATGTTTGTGCCACACAAAAATGATCTTCTCCAGTTAAAGACAATCTAATCACCCTCCCTTGCAATTCATGGTAGGTCAGGGGCAAGGAACACTGCAGCGGATACCTCACTACCTCATTCCCCAAAGCCAGTCTACCATCTACAAGGTGCAAGTCGTGAATGTGATGGAATACTCCCAACTTGCCTGAATGTTGCTGGATCTGCAATCAATCAGGAAGCTTGATACCATCCAGGACAAAGCAGCCTGCGTGATTTGCACCACTTCCACAAACATGTACTTCCCCGACCACTGATGATCAGCAGTAGCAATGTGTACCATGTACAAGATACACCGCAGAAACTGTCCAAAGATCCAATGTGGGTCTACCTGTGGCACATGGACTGTAATACTTCAAAAAGACAACTCATTACCACCTTAAGAAGGGCAGCTAGGGATAGACAATAAATGCTGGCCCAACCAGTGAAGTTCACTTCCAACGAGTGAATAAAATCAAAGATCTTGTACTTCATTAGTCCTTATTAATCTGTCCTGTCACCTCCAAAGATTTATCCTTACACAGCACCATGTCTCTCTTCTTACACGCCCTTTAAAATTCCACATAATATATGTTGGCTCTGCATTCTTCCTTACAAGTGAATCACGTCTCTCTTTTTCTGTGCTGAGTTTCACTTTTTATTAGGCCTTTGATCTGTTCATGTTCTTTATTAATATATTTCATTCTATTTACTACATTTCAAAGTTTGTGGCATCTGCAGATTTTGAAGTTGTGCCCTGCTCTCCCAAATCTAAGTGACTAAGGAGAATCAGTCATGCTCATAGTACTGAACTCTGGGGAATGCCACTATATATACTTCTCTCCACTCTGAAAAACAATCTCTTAACTTAAACTGCGAGCCAATTTAAATCCCTGTTGTTTTTGCCCATTTCATTCCATGAGCTTTAATTTTTGAAAACAAACTTAAAATTGGTACTATATCAAATTTCTTGTATACTTGTTGAGTTTTGTGGGATGGAAAGGAAAGTGTTGAATGGAATGATGCATAAATTTCTTTTGAAAACATTGCTATTTCTAGTTTGGTTAAATGTACATGTAATACCAAGATTATCGATTCTGATGAGGTTGTTCAAAAATATGAAATTAATTGGACAAAACATGAATGTGCTGTACAGTGGGAGATCAGATTTTATGTGCAAGTGTAATGTATCACTCATTGGAGGAGAAATACATTCCACGAATAACGCTGATACAGTCAAGATGAAATAATAGCAATTCTAGGAATTTTAGCCTTGACACTCAACAATCACTGCAAAGTTGCAATCAACAAAGCTAATAGAATGACAACTTCAGACCGTTTCCCTCACCAACTATGAAGGAAACTGATTCAGGAAATGGAAGCTTCAAACTTGCCAAGTATTCAGTGCCCTTATGAGATTTTTGCAAAGCAAAATACTGAAACTTAGTAGAAACAATTTTGCTCCAAATTTAACTAGTGAAATGACTGACAGTGCATGATTGGATACCAAAAATGACGTTGTTTGACATCTGAACTTTGACAATCCTCAGCTTGATCAAAAAAGCTTTCCTTTTAAGTCTCAGTAATTATAATAGACTGGTGCCACTGGGGCTCCATCGTCAATCTGGTTAAGCCTTTACTTTTCTCCCCGTATATTCTTGCAAGAGTTTCTTTCTTCCTTTCTCTCTGTTTCATTTGAGAAATGGATGACTGAGGAGCAAACTTAATATCATTTGACATTGTAGCAGTTTGAGCTGGCAGTTACTATTGCTTTTCCCCCTGCCATTTTGAGTTGACCCAGTAAAATTCTGAACCATTGTAATTACCAAGAGTTGCTGACAGTCTTGAGTGTCAGGCAGCACTTAAAATCTCAACCTAAACCTTGGAGTCCTCAGCTGAATGACTGTTCAGCTATGATTGTTTAACTATAGAGTCAAGATCAATTATTTTTGGCTATTCAGTAGCTGGTTTAGAGCTGCTTTCACTTGAGCCCTGTTTTCCCTCTTTGTTAGCTGCCTATTAAACTTGATGCTGTTTAATGTCTTTTTGAATCGATTTCACAAATTACTGCAATGAAATAGTAGTTTTTTCCTGGCAAATGTTTATATCTGAATCAAATGTAGGATGTGCAAACTTGTACAGTAATTTATCAAATAACTGACAGCATGTGCAGAACATTACCATTCATCTCATGAGATACACGAAGAGTTCTGAATATATGACAGACTGCATTGTTTTTGTGTAATTGACAGCATTAATGATGAGGATGTGAAGCACAAACAAAACTGATAATAGTACACCAAATTGATCAGAAGATATTTTGCAAAAGCACTATTTAGTATGTATGTATTAATAGTTTCCCTGTTGGACTCCAGCTGCCATGTAGTTTTCTTAAGCTTAGAAGGTGGAGACGGACCAAGCCACTGTTTCTCTACGATATTGTCACTGCCAGAGCAGGATTCACTCTCTTGCGTTATCTTGACAAGTGCTAATTCTTCCTCATTTGTTTATCCTTGAGATATGTCTGCTGTAAGCTTGGAGAAATTACAGGGATATTAGTCTTCTCAGAATTTATATTCACTCTAGATGACAGTTGCGTGATATCCTTCTATTTCTAAAGCAAAACATTCTTGGCCAGGCTCTTTGATTTTTTTTTTATTATTCAACTCTGCTATTGTTCAGAAGTAACAACAAGGGCATAGCATTCCATTGAGAATAAGAAATAATCTTAAATTCATGCCTGCACATGAATAACTGCCATTTGTGTTATATACTGGAGGTGACTTATACCTGTGGAACCATATCGTAATACTTCCCCCAAGGGAAAATCTTGGAAGAGGAACTTTGAGAAGAAAATTTAAAAGAAACTTCAATATTTAACAGCAATGAAAAGTTTTTACTGTTTTTCCTACTTTGGATTCCAGTCTTCCAGTTTTTCAGTTTCAGTTGTGTCAGGGACTTGAATTGAGTCAGTTAAAATTTGTACTGACACAACTGCACTGGAACCTTGTTGCTCAGATTAAAATGCTACGATCAATAATTAGCATTTCAACCAGGAATATTTATGCTGAGTTAATTGGTCATAGTCACCAGATTTGGCCTTTGTTCTTCTGCCCTTGTTCTTCAAGACAGGGTTGCTCTGCTGGATGGATATTCATTAACTGAGGCTCCTATGGAACATTGTAATTTGAGTCTTGTTGAGGGCTTTATTTAGTTGGGAATGTAATAGCTCAAAATTGAGCAATGGCCAAGATTTTACAATGGCAAGATAAATCATTTCTGCAGCGTAGTTAGGAGTTAGATATCTGCATCCTGCAGAATCCCCAACATAGTAGATCCTGAGGAAGTTGCCTGGGAAATTGAAGATTCTGATGGACAATTTCCATGTACCTGGAATTCTGCAACTGTTTCCATTTAAATTAGAGATGCTGAAGGGGTTCTGCTGCAATTAACTTAATAGCTACCCAGGAAATGTTCGAAGATTTTAGAAAGAAATCTAGTCTAACTCATGGGTTGATTACTTCACCAAACCACCTCTCCAAAAAAGAACCCTCACCATTCAACTCCAGCTATGCCTCTTCCAGACTTATTCCACCTACCAGACCCTGGCCTGACCACTACTGCTTCACCTCTTCCCTCAACCTGATCCTCACCCCCACAAACTACCCAATACCCCAGACTTGAAAATCTACCTACGCCACCAATGGACCTGACAAGTCCCCTTCCCCTTGCTGGATGTGATATCCCCTCCATTTCCCCACAGGACTTGATAACACCAAACTTGCAGTATCCACACATAGCACCCTGGTATCCTACCTACCTGGCACCTTAACCCCATGCTTACCTGACATTGTTAACCATTCATACGAGCTGTCAAAACACCTGTCTGTTCTGTTGAATGTTTAAATCACAAAATACAGTATCAATTATCTTGTTAAATGGGCATGGTTTGATTTTACGTGAAAATTTTACACTACGGGAGACCAATCACATTTTGAGTAAGCTTCAGCATGATCCCGAATCGTCTGCCAGAAATATGATTCCTCAATGGGATAAATTTGGAGGAGAGTGAAAATCAGACTGTGATTGTCACCCCTTCAAAAATCTGACCCAATGTAGATTGATACTTAGAGTCATAGAGGTATACAGCAGGGAAACAAACCCAACTTGTCCATGCTGACCAGATATCCTAAATTAATCTAGTCCCATTTGCCAGCATTTGGCTGTTATCCCTTTAAACTCTTTCTGTTCATATGTCTTTAAATGTTCTAATTGTACCAGCCTCCATCACTTCCTCTGGCAATTTATTCCATACATGCACCACTTTGTGTGTGGAAAATGTTGCCCCTTAGGCCCCTTTTAAATCTTCCTCTCTCACCTTAAACCTATGCCGTTTAGTTTTGGACTCCCCTACCTTGTGTAAAGGACTTTTGAAGAATCTCAAATTTTTATCTTGAAATTTCTCTTTGAAGTTGGAAAAGGTCTACAGCCATAAAGTTGCACATTTGTTTTAAAAAGAACATAGGCGGACTGAATCTTGATTCCAATCAAGAAAATTGGTGATGCTTTAGGTAGTTTTCAGAGGAAATATCTGATAAGGTAATAATAATCATCATAATGTATACTGAGGACTGTAGGTGGTGGAGAGGCGTTGAGTGTTCGGAAGCATGACTCTCATTCCAAATATGAAACATCTGCGCTGATCATTTAATCAATTGTACGCCCTTTTCTTGTGTAAAGTTCTCACTTTTTTTCCCTTGCTTTCAAAGCTCCTCATCTTCTATTCTCTTTGCCCTCTTGCACATTTTTTTTGTTTTTGTTCAAATCTAAATTCTAAATAGGCAGAATATATTTAATTCCAGATAGTTAACACATTTATTTTAGTAATTGTTCCATTACTTCTACAGTATGCCAGTAATAAGATTGCCAAAGTCCAAGGAGACATCATCTCTTTCCAAATGTAATGTGCAATATTTTTAGCTATTGCAAAGCATCTGAATTTGAAATTCAATTCTAAGAACTTAATTTAAGTTCTTAAAGAACTTAAATATTAATTAAAAATTGAATAGAAGTAATGAAGTCAGAATGATAACCGGAGTTCAGCAGATTGTGACAATCCACATTTCATGATTTGATTTCTTTTAACTTAATTTCACATTCAGAAAGAATCATGCAGAGGGCACGCAGCTCTTGCCAATTGTTCTTGAGTGACTTTAACTTTTTTATTTATTCAAGAGCATTGTTGGCTAGTATTCATTTCCTAATTATCCAGAGGGCAGTTAAGAATCAATGACATTTTGTGGGTCTGCTGTCACATGTGGACCAGACCAGATAATGATGGCAGACTTCCTTCCCTAAAAGGTACCAGTGAACCAAATGCTTTTACAATAATCAATAATTATTAGATTCTTTATTCCAGATCTTTATTGAGTTCACCATTTTCAAAGGTTGGATTTGAAGCCATGTTTCCAGAATGTTAGCCTGGAGTTCTAGATCACTAGTCCAGTGTCATTGTCTGTACACCAGCACCTCCCCAGATGAACACCTGATCAAAAATGAATCATCATCTGCAAGAATTTGCCTGATGATGGACACATCAGTACTGATGATTGACATGAGGCTGTTGGCTCCAAAAGACAACACTCAATAGTAGGCATGAAAGTGGAATATTTGCCAAAAAGGGCTATTCAATGGAGAAGTGTGACTTTTATAAGTAAAGCAAATAAGGACATTGCAAAATATAAAAGCTGATTGTACAGGATGAGGGACAGGATTGGGAACATGAAGTACAAAAACAGAAGGCAAGAGGCAGTAAGCTTGGACAGTGGATCTTGAAGTGAACATGACCTTAGAAAGAGATCACTCTCTGTTGAAAAGAATCCTATTAATGGGCAGGGGAGTTCAAGCTGCATCAGTTCAGAAAGTGAGAGGAGGCAAGATGGAAGGGCATGTTTGTCAAGGTTAAGGAATATATTGCAGATCAGGAATGCCACCAGGAGCAGAAGCCTCAGAGTCTTAGTGGTTATGCCCAAATTAGAAGACATGATAATAAAAAATGCTAAACAGCAAGAATCACGTAACTGTGGAGAATTTGAAGTGCACATAGAGGTGCCACATAAGGGACAGCTAGTCTTACCACATAAATGGATGTGTGTGAAAAAGTGGTTCTTGGTGAAATGTATAAAGCTATGGCCAGGCTAGTGTCATGAGGTTTTAAAGAAAAACTAGGGGACCAAGATATAAGAATAGATTCACATACAGCAGAAAAAGCAATTTTAAAGATTTTCTTGGCTTTGTTAGGCACAGATATTGTTAGGAATGTAGGTCAATTGATATAAAGCTTCATTTTTGCAGGGAGATCGGCTTACGAGGCAGGTGTTTCTTTGCCCTCCAGAGATATAGTAAATACAGTTTGTATAGTCCAAAAGTTAAATAAGTGTATTTATGGCCTAAATGATGCTGGTAGAGTTTTTACTTCTCAATAAAGTCTGTCCTATTGAAATTGGGTTGCTTCCAATTAAGAGCAAACCCTGCCATGTTTTATTGACACCATGTGGGAAACTTACAGGCACCTTTATGATGCACATAGATGAGTTTTTGAGAGGTGGCTGTCGGAAATTTTAAAATATTGTCATTCATGGGCTTAAAGTGGATTTCAATATTGGAAGTCCACTTCAGGAATGGGATCAGATATTAGACAGACCAAGTTGGGAATTACTCTGAATCAATAGTTGTGCCTAGCTAATGTTAATAGGATCCCAGTATATCAGATCAGATTCTCACAATAGGTAGACTCTACAAGTAAGGAAGAAGCAGACCATTTGAGAAATTTAATTGAGTAATTAAACTGCTTATGCACACAAAGTAGACCAGATGCATGCTATGATGTATTAGAATTAAGCTACTGTTGGAGAAGTGCTGAAGGCAAATAAGACATTAAACAAATTAAATTTGGAATAGCGTACACTCAAAATTTCAGCCTCGGGTGACCAAAAGAAAATCAAGTTAGTCATATTTAGTGATGCCTCGCATGCTAATCCTCTCGATGGTTTTTCAAGTACAGCAGGATTCATTATATCTTTATTGGAAGAAATGACAAATATTGTCCATTTAGCTTGGGAATCAAAATTGTTAAAAAGAGTAATTAAAAGCACCTCATATCTGCAGAGACACTTGCACTGGTAGAAGTCACTGCTGGCTTATGTATTGTATTATGTATGTAGTACAGGTAGTTCTCCCATAACAATAGTTGCATTATTGTGCAACCTCGTGCTGTAGAAAATCACCATAGAAAATCGCATTATAGGAAAATTGCTGTACTGCACAGGAGAAAGTTTACGTCATCCAGACAGCATCCAATATTCTTCAATCTCGTTACAGCCGACTCGCGTTAACAAAACACATTGCTATAGCAGAAATATTGGTTATTGAAATGAACTTCTATAAAGGGCCAATCAGGGAAGACGTGCCTATAAATGCTACATTGATAATCTTTCCCTCTGAAACGACATCTACTTGATGAAAAATGTTGCAGAAAAGAGATTGAGAATTGATCTTGCAAGTATAAAAGAAATTTGAGAAGAAAGAAAGTCTTATATAAATAATTAATTATCACATTGCTTTATAAAACTAAATGTTTATTCAAAAACATTGTTGACTGTTTTCAAATAGGGACACCTTGTGTTATAATGAATTGTGGGAGCAAAGAAATCTTCATATTATGATTTTATTGATTTGTGTTCAAGATGCTGGCAAATGGAACGAGATTTATTTAGGATATCTGGCCAGGATGGATGAGTTACGGTGGGGTGTATTGCATTATTATACAAGCTATAACTATTATTCTTTTGTCTTTTTTCTAAAGGGAGAAGAAATCTGTTTATCTAATTCTGTTAATAGGATGCTAAATGCTGAGGGGTTTTGAACTAGTTAATTGCTTTTAAATGTGTTTCAAGGAAGGCTCTCTTCTGGTGCTGAGGTAATGTCCTGCGCCTGGAATGAGAGGCCTGGGTTCAGGCCCCACCTACTCCAGAGGTGTGTAATAACATCTCTAAACAGGCTGATTAGAAAAAATAGGTTAACTGTGTATAAAGGAGGGTGCAGATGTAATGCCCTGCCCCTGGACCTAGAAATCCAGGTTCAAGACAGAACCTGCTCCAGAGGTATGTAATAACTTCAGAGCTGATGAAGAGTCATCTAGACTCGAAATGTTGGCTTACTTTCTCTCTATGGATGCTGCATGACCAATCCAGATGAACTTTGAAATCCAAAAAGCCTGAATGCATCGGTGATCATGAACCCAAATTGCTTATAAAATGCAGCTCAATGGCTATAATTCTCAGTATATGCTCCTCCATATTTTCAAAACCAATCATTAACAATTGCACTCCAAACCCCTTGCTACCTATTTTCTTCTTTCCCTTTCACAGTAATATTTCTGCAGCTGTTGATTTACTTGAGCAACACTTGCACATTTGATGCCAACATCACTGGCTTTTATTCATGCTGTTCCTCTTGTCGCCACCATATATTTGCTTTTTGAAACCATGAGCACAAAATATGATTGCGCTGATTCACACTGGCATAGCCAACCATCTGGCTGAACAATATTGAGTTCTATCAAGACTCATTTTCCTCTGCCAAATCAACCCAGAATTTTACAGTCATACTGGAGAAAACCACAAATTCCTCCTCTTCACCTCCATATATGTAGGTGCATAATATATTGATAACCTGCTTGAGTTTGACCAGAAACTGGATCTAGATAATATAAGTGTTGTGACCAAGGCTGGATAAATGCTCTAAACCTTTCTAGTCCCATTCCTCCACTGGGTATAACAAATTTGATTTTGACCAAAGTTCTGTTATGGTCAATTATTTAGGTTTTGAATTCTACAGGTTTTGAATTCGAAACAGTTTAGTCAGGTTTTTATTTTTCGTCAACAACATCTATTTTATTATGAATAAAACTTACTCAGACAAACCTGCAAAGATTATTGATAAAAAGAAGGTTTAGACTATGTAAGGATAGATATGACTTGTATTCTAACACCCCAAACTTAACGTGAGACAAATGTGTGTAATAGACAAATAATGGACGAACAGCCTATAGACAAATAGTGAATGTGATCAAGACAGATATCATGGATTTCTCAAGAATCTCCCCTAGAAGACACTGGGTCACCAAATCATATTAAAACTTGATAAGGGATTAGGATTCCTCACTTTAATTTACTTGGCCTTCAAACGCCCTCGAGCTACTCCATCATGGACTACCCCACTGACTGTTTATGTTCTGATGATTCACCTTCCTTTTCCTGGAACTACAGTCCCTGGACATTTGGAAACTGCTGTTGATGGCACTACTCCAACTTTCCACAAGCTGTTCGCTTCACCAAATGAGAATGTTCCTGGATTTTTTTCCCTTGAGCTCCGTTGCACCAAGCAATCACTGCTTACACTTTTCAAGGCCCACTGTCTATTGCACTGAACTAAGAGACCTGCAGCTTCTAACTAACCATGGCTCCCAGGTCCTTCCTAAATCCCCATTACATGGAGTTGCTCAACTAACCCAACTACACGAATTTCCCGTTGTTCAATGCCTTTACCAGCTGAGCTAATGGCAGCCTTGTGTTACATGGAGTGTGCATCTTTCTCTCTCTTTCTAACATTGACTCACTTGCATGTGCATGCAGACATAGTCTCTCTCTCTATCTTTCTCTATCTGCCTGAAAACCTTGCAAGATGCTCTGTCCCTGTTGCTAGGCAGAATTGAATGCAACTAAGTTTTGGAACTGTGAAATGGATTGTATTACAAAAGAGGGTAGGCGATGGCCTAGTGGAATTATCGCTAGACTATTAATCCAGAAACCCAGCTAATGATCTGGGGATCCAGGTTCGAATCCCACCATGGCAGATGGTGGAATTTGAATTCAATAATTTGGGGAAAAAAGTCTGGAATTAAGAATCTACTGATCATTGCCAATTGTCGGAAAAACCCATCTCGTTTACCAATGTCCATCGGGGGAGGAAATCTACCATCCCTCAACTGGACTGGCCTACGTGTGACTCCAGACCCACAGCAATGTAGTTGAATCTCAGTTGCTCTCTGAAATGGCCTAGCAATCCACTCAGTTGTACAAATTGCTACAAAGCCTCAAAGAAATGAAACTGGACGGATTACCTGGCATCAACGTAGGCAACGGCAGAAACAGCTCTGTCCACCCTCACTAAAATCTGGGGGTTAGTGCCAAAATTAGGAGAGCTGTCTCACAAACTAGTTAAGCAACAGCCTGACACAGTCATACGCATAAAATCATACCTTACAGACAATGTCCCAGACACCACCATCACCATCCCTGGATATGTCCTGTCCCACCGGCAGGACAGCCCAGCAGAGGTGGCGGCACAGTGGTATACAGTTGGGACGGTGTTGCTGTGGGAGTCCTCAACATTGACTGTGGACCCCATGAGGTTTCTTGTCTTCAGGTTCAGCATGGGCAAGGAAACCTCCTGCTGATTACCACATACCATCCTCCCTCAGCTGATGACTCACTAGTCCTCCATGTTGAACAACACTTGGAGGAAGCACTGAGGATGGCAAGAGCACAAAATGTGCTCTGGGTGGGGGATTTCAATGTCCACCACCAATAGTGGTTTAGCAGCAGTACTACAGATCGAGCTGGTCGGGTCCTAAAGGACATTGCTAGACCTGGTCTGTGGCAGGTGGGTGACAGAACCAGCTGGAGGGGAAAAAACATACTTGCCCTCATCCTTACCAGTCTGCTGGCTGCAGATGCATCTGACCATGACAGTATCAATAAGACCAACCACCATACAGTCTTTGTGGAGACGAAGACCCGCCTTCACATTGAGAATAACTTCCATCGTGTTGTGTGGCACTGTCACCGTGATGATTGGGACAGACTTCACACAGATCTAGCAACTCAAGACTAGGCATCCATGAGATGACTTGGGCCATCAACAGCAGCAGAATTTTACTCCAGCACAAACTGTAACCTCATGACCCAGCATATCCCCCTCAACAGTTACTGTCAAGCCAGGGGATCAACCCTGGTTCAATGGAGAGTGCAGAAGGGCATGCCAGAAGCAGCACCAGGAATATCTGAAGAAGAGCTCTCAACCTCGTGAAGCCACCAAACAGGACGACTTGCATGCCAAACAGCATAAGCAGCAAGCGATAGGCAGAGCTAAGCAATCCAACAACCAACGGATCAGATCTAAGCTCTGCAGTCCAGCCACATCCAGTTGTGAATGGTGGTGGACCATTAAACAACTCGCTGGAGGAGGAGGGTCCACCAATATCCCCATCCTCAATGATGGAAAAGCCCAGCACATCAGTGCAAAAGATAAGGCTGAAGCATTCGCAACAATCTTCAGCCAGAAGTGGCGAGCAGAAGACCCATCTTGGCCTCCTTCATTGGTTCCCAGCATTACAGATACCAGTCTTCAGCCAATTCGATTCACTCCACATGATATCAAGAAACGGTTGGAGTCACTGGATACTGCAAAGGCTGACAACATTCTGGCAATAGTACTGAAGACTTGTGCTCTGGAACTTGCTGCTCCCATAGCCAACCTGTTCCAATACAGTTACAACACTGGTATCTACCCGACAATGTGGAAAATTGCCCAAGTATGTCCTGTACACAAAAAGCAGAACAAATCCAACCCGGCCAAGTACCGCCCCATCAGTATACACTCGATCATCAGTAGAGTGATGGAAGGTGTCATCAACAGTGCTATCAAGCAGCACCTGCTCAGAAATAACCTGCTCAGTGGCGCCCAGTTTGTGTTCCACCAGGGCCACTTAGCTCCTGACCTCATTAGACCCTTGGTTAAAAACCTGGACAAAAGAGCTAAATTCCAGAGGTGAGGTGAGAGTGACAGCCCTTGATATCAAAGCTGCATTCAACCAAGCGTGGCATCAAGGAGCCCTAGCAAATCCAATGAAATCAATGGGTATCAGGGGGCGAACTCTCCGATGGTTGGAGTCATACCTGACACATGGGAAGATGGTTGCCGATTGTTGGAGATCAATCATCTCAACTCCAGGACATCTCTGCAGGAGTTCCTCAGGGTAGTGTCCTAGGCCCAATCATCTTTAGATGCTTCATCAATGGCCTTCCCTCTATGAGAAGGTCAGAAGTGGGGATGTTCACTGATGATTGCACAATGTTCACACCATTCGTGACTCCTCAGATACTGAAGCAGTCCATGTTCAAATGCAACAAGATCTGGACAATATTCAGGCTTGGGCTGACATGTGGCAAGTGACATTCGCGCCACACAAATGCTAGGCTATGATCATCACCAATAAAAGACAATCTAACCACCATCCCTTGACATTCAATGGTGTTATCATGATGGATTCCCCCACTATCAATGTCCTGGGTGTTATCATTGACCAGAAGCTCAAGTGAACTCACCACATAAACACAGTGGCTACAAGAGCAGGCCAGAAGCTAGGAATACTGCGGCAAGTAACTCCCCTCCTGACTCCCCAAAGCCTGTCCACCATCGACAAGGCACAAGTCAGGCGTGTGTGGAAATACTCCCCACTTGCCTGGATGAGTGCAACCCCAACAACACTCAAGAAGCTTGAGATTGTCCAGGATAAAAGCCCACTTGATTGGCACTACATCCACAAGCAATCCACTCCCTCCACCACTGAAGTTTAGTAGCAGCAGTGTGTACTATCTACAAGATGCCCTGCAGAAATTCACCCAAGATCCTCTGACAGCACCTTCCAAACCCATGACCACTTCCATCTAGAAGGGCAAGGCCATCAGACATATGGGAACACGACCACCTGCAAGTTCCCCTCCAAGCAACTCACCATCCTGACTTGGAAATATATTGCCGTTCCTTCACCGTCGTTGGGTCAAAATCCTGGAATTCCCTCCCTAATGGCATTTGGGGTCAGCCCACAGTAGGAGGACTGCAGTGCTTCAAGAAGGCAGCTCACCACCACCTTCTCAAGGGCAACTAGGGATGGGCAAGAAATGCTGGCCAGCCAGCGATGCCCACATCCCACAAATGAATAGAGAGATTGAAGATGCGTGATATGTAAATTAACTGCTTAGTTATATCTTATCATTGTTTCTTTTGCATAATCAACAAGTGCCAGGCTTGGACTGATAAAAATATTCACCACAACACAAGTGGCAAACAATGACTCGGTGAATGAAAGAGATCCAACGTATCTGTTTGCTATCCAGTGGCGTTAGCCAGTAACCTGGCTAGTCTGTGGCAAGTGACTGACTTCCTTGCTCCCCATAGCTTCTCCGTAACCTGCAAGTCAGGAGTGTGAAGAAATACTTAGCATTTGCCTATGTAAATGTAGTTCCAAAGCACTCTAGAAGCTCAGTTTTTTCCAGAGAAAGCAGCAGAATTGATTGGTCCCTCATCTTTCTTACTTTCTCTTTCATCTTTCCCCATTTCAAGTTGTGTCGCTACCAAGCTGGTTGATCAGTTCTTTATAGCAACCAATACTTTTGCATTTGTTGGGTGGTTTTACAGCCAGATGTTTACCCTCCTTTTTTTTATCCCTGCTACTCAGGAATTGATGCAAGCTGGTTTCTTGAGCCAGTGGCTAGGTTCTTCTGTAGCTAGAAAGTTCTGCAGTGGATCTTGAAGTGGCCCTTCTGGCGCTAAGGCAGGAGAGTACCAACTGAGTCATTCTACCACCTTTAAACATTCAGTTCCTCCACTTTCGGTGCAGTATGACTGTAGATTGTTCCATATCCAAGATAGATTGCAATAACTTGTCGATACTTCTTAAACAGCTCCTCTTTAAGCAGTGACCACTATCACCTGGAAGGAAAAGCCCAGCAAATGCATGGGACATCATAACCTCCAAGTTCCCAGCCAGGTTGTTTTGTTCCCTTATTTGGAAATATAACATGCTTTTGTCATTGCCAGTTAAAATGCTAGAAATCAGCATATGTGCTGAACCATTCGTTAAATTGTGTTTTCTTTTTATTTTGAGATGTAGCAGATAGCCACATACATGTTCTTCCTTGTTCTTCACGCAAGGTGATATGCAGCTACAGTAACTATTGAGGGGTTTGCCTACTGTGGCTGTAAGGAAAGTTAACACAAGAATCCTCCTCAATCACTTTCTGCCTGTGGCTGAGGAACTCCTTCTGGAGTTTCAATGTTGTTTCTGTCCTTTAAGGGGCACATTGGACATGATCTTCGTCAAATGACAACTACATGAGAAAAGCAACACAGCCCTCACCCAA
This sequence comes from Rhincodon typus, assembly GCF_021869965.1. NCBI lineage: Eukaryota > Metazoa > Chordata > Chondrichthyes > Orectolobiformes > Rhincodontidae > Rhincodon > Rhincodon typus. Next base: position 24,006,031 of record NC_063352.1, on the reverse strand, counting down.
AAGCCGCCTTTGAACTCTCAAAAGCCTTGGGCACTGATTATGAAGCATCCTGCTCCTTTTTGGCTGCCCTCAAAAATTTGTCACTGTTCCATGCCTGCTCCATGATGCCAAACAAGCTGTAATCCAAAGCGATTGGATTTACCTTGGATCCAATCCACTTCAGATTGGGGTCAACCAAGGCTGTACCCTCACACCCAATGTTCTTTCAATCTTCCTTGCTGCACAGGTCATGCTTAGCAAGCATCCTGCTGGAGTGGAGCTAATCTACAGAAGAGAAAACAGGAAAACGCTCAATCTCTTCTGCCTGCAGGCCAGAGCCAAGGTCATCTCATCCTCTGTCATTGAACTACAAAATCCAGATTATGTTTCCACTTGTGCATACTCTGAGACTGAGCTCCAAGCCATCCTCCACATTGAGATTTAGAAGAGCAAGTGTCTGAGACTAAACATGTATAAGACAAAGGCATCTTGGTGTTGTTGGAGGGCAAGGGGAAGTCTTGCAACAGATGATGTTCTTATCACCAACTTAGTGCATTCTTGTCTGGTTTTTCCACCATCGTCAGTTACAATGTTGCGAGAAAATGAATAGCTGAGCGGTGGCTGAAGATGGAAATAGAAATCAAGCAATGTAATTACTCGGGTTGCAGTCATGGGAAGAAGTACAGCAGAATATTTAGGAAAGATCTTGCTGAAATTGAAAGGAAGTATCTGCAAGTCAATTTTGGGACTGGCCTCATTATATAGTGTAGAAATCTGGGCAACATCAAGAACAGATACTTGCTAATAAGATACAGATAATGAGACAGATGTGTTGAATGATGAGAAGGGAGAGAATCAGGAAGCAGCATATCAGGGGTTAATGAAGATTATGGAAGCAATAAAGAGACTAACCAAGAAGCAATTGAAAAATATGGTCATGTCTTATGGGGGAGAGGACATGTGATGAAGTGAATAGTGAAGATGAGACTGCCAGGTAGGAGAAGGAGAGGAAGGTTTAAGACTAAAAGGTAAGGATGGAGTGGTGAGACCTATATACAATGGACCTGGAAAGAAAACTTACTGACTGACAGGAGGAGATAGAGAAGGATGATCAACGGGCATTGTGATGACCTCAAGTGAAATATTCAGAAGAAATCAGTTACAATAAATGGCAGTGCTGCCTTAAATCAGGACACCATTGTCTTCTGGGATCTCCACCTGAACTGTCAGCATTATCAGACTGTACAAGACCTTGAGCTGTATGTGATAAAAAACACACCAGATTCAAAACATGATCTAAAGACATCAGTTAGGTTTGTCTGAGAATAACCTCATGTGGCATGGCAACGTAGTAATTATCTTGCTTTTTTAAATCCTTTCATAGAATGTGGACATCATTAGCCACGATACTGTTTATACCCGTCCCTAATTGCCCTTGAGAAGATAGTGTTAACCTGCCTTCTTGTACAAATAAAGTCCATGTGATGTACATACACCCACAGTACTCTTAGGAACTGAGTTTGAAGGTTTTGTTGTTTTGATGGTGAATGAATGGCAGTAGAGTTCCAAATTAGGATATTGTGTGGCTTTGAAGGGATCTTAAAAGTGGTGATATTTGCATGGAACTGCTTGTCTTGTCCTTCCAGGTCACAGGTCTGGTTTGAAAGGTTCTGTTGAAGGAATCTTGGGAAGTTGCTCCAGTGCATTGGTGATGTTTACATCTATATCCTGAGAATAAATATATTTTTAAAAATCTATTTTTGACATTAAAGACATGAAGAAAAGTCTAGATCTTTTGTTCATAAATGGACTCATTAAAACACAAAGAAATTTGTGATAAATATCTACACACCATACATCGACTCTGTTTCTTTGCTGGCACACTGTGCCTGGGCAATGATTGAGGGCGTATGACTAAGACTGGTAAATAAAATATAAATGTTGTATAGGATTTGAAAGCAACTTAAAATGTTGCAAAAAGTTTAATAAGTATTTATAGCTCAAACTTGTATTAAAGTACATTATCAAAGCATGATATACAGAAAGGCAGAAAAAGAGAATCTGTGTAATGAGAAACATTGGAGAAAAAATTGTTTCCTTCCTCAGGCTGATGATTATTTTACGATAACAAAGGAGGATGACATCCATATCCTTCAGTGCCTTATTATCCATTCTGTTATACCATATTGCAGAAATAGTAACATTTAGGTGTACATATTAACTTTATGTAAATGCATAGTTCAGTTATGATGTGTCTTTCTGTTTCGCACAAATACTGACTGCTATAAATTTGCAGCAGTCCTTCCTAGTACGATATGCCATACCCACAGTACTTGAAAGCAGTTGACAGCTGGAGCTGTGGAAAAATTAACTGTGGAGCATCTGCAATGCGAGCATGTCATGGATAGCAAGTTCAGTGAGATGGTCACACCACAGGTTAAATCTGAACAGGCAGAAAGGGCATAGGAACGGTGTGTAGTGCAGGGGTTCCCTGTGGCCAGCCCCTTCCTAGCAGATATGCTGTGATGGATACTGTTGGGGGAGATGACTGTGCAGGGGTAAACAGTGGGTGCCAACTTCCTGGAACTATAGGTGGGTCTGCTGCACAAGAGGTGAGGAAGAAGAGCAACAGGGCTGTAGTGGTAGGAGATTCAATTATAAGGGGTACAGACAGGCATTTCTGCAGCTGTAGAAGATACAGTAGGATGGTGTGCTGTTCCCGGTGCCAGAGTCAGGGATGTCGCTGAATGGCTGCACAGCATTCTTAAGGCGGGGGGAAAAAGGCAAAGGAAGTAGGTAGAAAAAGGGATGAGGTCCTGCACATGAAGTTTTGGGAGCTGGGAAGTAGATTAAAGAATAGGACCGAGAAAATAGCAATCTCTGGATTACCTCCAGTGTCATGTGCTAGTGAGTACAGAAACAGGAGATTAATGCAGATGAGTGCACAGATGGAAAGATGGTGCAGCAGGGAGGACTTTGGGATGGTGGGACCGTATGTTAACCAGAATGGGACCATCATTCCCTCAGGGGTGGTTGCTAGTGCTGTTTGGAAGACTGAACTAACTTGGTGGGGCAGGAGAGAAGGAAACAAAGAGAAGGTTCAGCAGGGGGAGATGAACAGCCAATATTGGAGAAGATAGTAAGCAAGTCAAAAAGCATAGAAATTATAGGCCACTTAAGGCAGAAGGGAGTTTGGCAAGGTTGGACTATAATTATTGTATTGCGAATTGAGTCTGCAAATTGAGTTGAGGGCACAATTTGTAATATAGGGCTTTGATGTTGTTGCCGTCACTGAGACGTGGTTGAGAGAGGGGCAGGATTAGCAGCTCTCAATTCCAGGATACAGAGTCTTCAGGTGAAAGGTAAAAGAGGTGATACATTTGAGCAGAACAAACAAGGCAAGAGAATACATGATGAACAATAGGTTTGTGGGGAGCACCAAGGATTAGAAGGGTCATGGTGTGCATGTCTGCCCGTCCCTTAAGGTAGCAGGACAGGTGGATAAAGAGGGATAATGTAAGGCTTATGGGATACTGGCCTTTATTTGGCTGATGCATAGAGTTTAAAAGTAGGGAGATGATGCTGGAACTGTATAAAACATTGGTTAGGCCACAGCTCGTGTGTTGTATGCAGTTCTGGAATCTACATTACGGAAGGGATGTGATTGCATTGGAGAAGGTGCAGAGGAGATTCACCAAGATGTTGCCTGGGCTGGAGAGTTTCAGTTTTGAAAAGAGATTGGATAGTCTGAAGTTGTTTTCCTTGGAGTTGAGGAGATTGAGGGAGGCATGATTGAGATGTATAAAATTATGAGGGGCAGAAGCAGGGTAGACAGGAACAAAGTATTCCCCTTGACGGAGGGGATCAATGACTAGGGGCATAAGGAGCATGAGTTTAGAGGGGATGCAAAGAAAAGAAAATTCACAGTGGATGGTGGAAATCTGGAACTCACTGCCTATAAGGGGGTAAAAACAGAAATCTTCTAAATATTTCTTAAATATTATGATGTACACTTGCCATGCCAAGGCATACAAGACTACGTCAAGTGCTGGAAGTGGGATTAGAATAGTTATTTGGGTGTTTTTGACCAGCACAGACTCAATGGGCCAAAGGGTCTTTCTCTATACTGTAAACCTCTGACTCTAAGACAATGCTGAAACAATAACACCAACTTTTACCCCACTATTGGTGACACCACACCCAGATCTCCCTGGCCATTTGGCTTGTTATGTCTAAAAGACTTCCTCCTATTGACCATTTCACGATTACTCATAACACTAATGTAATACCTTTTTACTAATATTTCCTATTATCAATTACAGAAAGATACAGCTTGCATTAACATAGCATCATCTTACATAGCTTCAAGTATTCCACAAACAATGCATCGCCACTTGTTAGTTAACTGAACAACCATTTTGTGTATAGCAAGCAATAATGAGACAACTGAACAATTTTGTTTCGGACATAGGTTTTGGGAGCAACATTAGTCAGTATGCTGGAAGGAGTCTCCACATCTTTGATTACATTCATAATGTTGAAAATCCATCTCAAGTAGCAAATCAATATTCAGAGAAAAGCAAAATGCTGTGGATGCTGGAAACCTGAAAGAGAAACGAAGTACTGGAGAAACTTGAAAGGTGTGACAGCAAATGTAAGGAGAGAATGAGAATTAATGTTTTGAGTCCAATAAGGCACTTTTTGGATTGCATGCTATAGTGAAGGACAGCATCTTTGATAGTACAGTATTTCTTCGTTACTGCACTGAAACAGCACCTTGGATTGTATGCTGTAATATTGGAATGGGATGTGAACTGACATCATGAATCATAGGCACTAACAATGTGAAATTTATATCACCATAATCTTTTACCTCTCCTTTGTACCATCCACTTTGCTTAGTAAATCATCTACGTGAAAGTATTTCATAAATATCACCATTTTAGATGATACAAAAGTCTTCAGATTAAGTATTGTATAGAATATCCTTGTATTTTGGGAAAGTATTACATCTGAGTGTCTGACTGTTGGGAAAGGGAGCAAAGGCCAGATTTTTTAAAAACATGAAGCCCATGTGAAATGTTGGTAAACCATACGCTAATTAAAGGCTTTATCAAGGAACAAATGGACAGGAGCTATCCCAAGTTACATGCTTTCAGTCTGGCAGGTTTTTCAGTTAGCTTCAGTGCCTCTCGAGATGAAGGAAACAAATATGTGTTGGAATGTTACCATGTCAACTAGCTTGAAAGTGTGTGTGACTAATGAGTGATGTACGATTGAGCTTTACAGTAACAAATCAGTAGAACAATTCCCAAACACTCATTGCTTGGGTCCAAGATAAAGAATGGTACTTTGGTTAATGTGTGCCAGTGATGAAAGCGTGCCACACCATGATTTAATACTTTCAGCAGGTGAAGGGCATAAAGTTAGCTCAAGAAAAATAATTAGAGACAAAAAAATTGCAGGTGCTGTAATCCAAGGTAGACAACAGGAGGCTGGAAGAACATAGCAAACCAGGCAGCATCTGGAGGAAAAGAGAAGTCAATGTTTCGGGTGTTACCTTTCTTCGGGACTGGATGTGGGGGTAGGGGGAGCTGCAGATAAAGCATCCCAAGCACCCTGACGTCTGCCTTTTTCAAACAATGCTCTTTTTCCCCCCTCTGTCATCCAGATGGCCCTCCGCGCTGGCTCCATTCCCTGCTCCACAGCTCTTAAACACCACCCCCCGAACATAATAAAGATAGGGTCCCCCTTGTCCTCACTTGCCACCCCACCAGCCTCTGCATCCAACGTATCATCCTCAAACACTTCTGCAAACTCCAATTAGACCCCACCACCCAGAACATCTACCACTCCCCACCCCTCTCTGCCTTCCACAAGGGCCATTCCCTTTGCCACTCCTCAGTTCGCACCACATTCTCCACCAACCACTCCAATCCACCCTGTGCCTTCTCCTGTAACCATGAAATATGTAAAACCTGACAACACACCACCTCCCTCACCTCCATCCAGGGCCCTAAACAGTTCTTCCAGGTGAGACAGAACTTCACCTGCATCTCTAATTTCAAATAACCTTCCCACCTATTTCCCGGCTCCCTTTCCAGCCTCCCCTCCTCTCTTCCAGCTACCAACCGGATTCATCCCTCCCATTGATGAACCAGGTCATACCTACTACTGGTGTTCACCGATCACCGCCATTCTGCTACCCCCTTTGCCCCCAACCCCTCCATCTTTACCTGCAGCTCCCCCTACCCCCACATTCAGTCCTGAAGCAGAGCAAGACCCGAAACGTTGACTGCTCCTTTCCTCCAGATGCTGCCTGGCTTGCTGTGTTCTCCCAGCCTCATGTTTGTCTGCGAAGAAAAATAATGTTGGAATGTATGCAGGAATTAATATTTTCTAAACTTGTACATAAATAGCTAGAAAAATATAATTGTAGAACTTTATTTGTGGTTTTCTTAATGAGAAGTATTATTATTTTCTCATGTGAAGTCTATGAAGCTGGTGGTAAAGGAAAACCAGACATTCACAGAACACCTTATCTATAGGCAGACCATTAAGCATTAATGCATAAGGATTAAATGGTTTGCCTATTATGTGAAAGCATGGACGTTGATAATCCAGAAATTGTGGCTTTTCTAAACAATAAGCAAAATTAAATCCTTTGTATAATTGTGGTGAATCCAAGTAGTGCACAAATTTGTTTTCGACATTTAGTCAAAGCACTGTAGGGACAGTTTGAATGATGCAATTTTAAAATTGTGTTTTCTTGTCCTTATTGTTTTAAGATGGTCTATATCCTTGTAAGACAAAGCTTCCAAAAACTTTCCTATTAAATGCTTGTTTCAGATTTAACTTAAGATTCATGGAAAAGGTACATGGGGAGAACAACTTGTTTTCATTTCTTTAGCAATTCCACTTTAGGTTTATTAAATAACAAGTTAATCACCTTCAATCAGCAGTTGTACCAGCAGTTTATCAACAGGCACATTTAGTCTGAAACTTTCCTCCAGTTACTCTGCACACAACTTATTGTTGCACATATGTGAGAAAAGACAGAAAAGACAAACTTTTTCAAAATACTTCACTTGTGCACTGCTCTTGTTGGAATCTAACATAATTGTAATGTGTCCCTCCCTACCCAGTAATAATATGAGATTCAACCGAAGTGAAGCACACATTGTGTAATGTGGGAATTGTAGCAATTTGGTAATGTTACGAGATTAATAATCCAGAGATCTGGAATAATGCTCTAAAGAAATGAGTTCAAATCCCATTATGATAGCTGGGGAATTTAAATTCACTTAATTAACAAATCTGGTACAGTAGGACAGAGTCAGATAATTAATTCAGGGTTGAATAGTATGCCAGTGTTGCAAACACATGTGATTCCGCAGTGCTTGGAGGTGATGAAATCAGTGGTGGATATTTGGAGATTCTGACTACAGATAATAACTTGATCTTTCCATTGTTTAATTGGGGGAAACTGCAGCTGTTCCGGTATGATATATCAGAGAATCTTGCTGACAACCGAGAGGCAGTGGAGAGGCCATAGTAGATAGTGGAATGATAAAACAACTTGTCATCAGCTTCTATGTGGAAACTGACTTCCTAGTTTTGGATATTTTTTGACAAGGAGCAACCTATACATCAAGAGGTACAAGGGTGTATCCTTCAGAACTGCAGAAAGGTTTAGGGGTGATGATGAGCGAACACATTGCAAAATGTGAACTCATAGGTGAGAGTGAATCCAAAAGAGGGCAGTTTTACTAATCTGGGCAATGGCTGAGAGGTCTGTGGAGGGTGGTGCAGTCAGCGTGTAGCAGTCAAAGAGACATACAGTCATACGGTACTGAAACAGACCCTTTGGTCCAACTCATCCATGCTGACCAAGTTTCCCAAACTAAACTAGTCTCCCTTGCCTGCATTTGGCCCATTTTCCTCTAAACCTTTCCTATTCATGTATCTATCCAACTGTCACCTAAATGTTGTAATTGTACCTGCATCTACTAATCCACACACAAACCATCCTCTGTAAGAAAAAGTTGCCTCTCGGGTCCCTTTCAAGTCTGTTCCTCTCACCTTAAAAATATGCCCCTAGTTTTGAACACCTCCAGCCTATAGAAAAGACCATCATGATTTTATAAATCTCAAAAGGTCACCCCTCAACCTCCTATGCTCTAGTGAAAAAAGTCCTTGCCTATTCAGCCTATCCTTATAACTCAAACCTTCCAGACCCAGCAACACCCTGATAAATCTTTTCTGAGCCCTCTGCAATTTGCTATATCATTCCAAGGCAGGGTGACCAGAACTGTACACGGCACTCCAAAAGTGATCTCACCAGCATCCTATCCAACCTCAACGTGACATCCCAACTCCTATACTCAAAGGACTGAGCAATGAAAGGCAAGTGTGCTAAATGCTGCCTTAACCACCCTGTCTACCTGTGATGTTGCTTGCAAAAAATTATGCACCTGAACCCTTAGGTCTGTGTTCAACAACACTCCCTAGTGAACTGTATAAGTCTTGCCCTTGTTTGTTTTACCAAAATGCAATACCTCGCATTTATCCAAATTAAACTCCATCTGCCATTCTTCAGCTCATTGGTCCAATTATCAAGATCCTAGATAATCTTCTTCACTGTTATACAACCAATTTTGGTGTCATCCACAAAATTACTAACCATGCCTCCCAAATTCTCATTCAAATTGTTTATATAAATTACAAACAAAACTGCATAGGATGAATAAGTGAACATGTTTGTAATCTTTGATTAGGACTGATTTAGTGGTCATAGTGGTGGTGGAGGTTGGAGGATGGGGGATAGGGGAGTGGTAGCTTTAATAGCCAGGCAGGAGGAAAGGAAGTGGAGCATATCTTGGTGGTAAAGATGTTGAACTATTGATTGTTTATGTTGCAGATGACAGCTAATAGACAAGTCATTTAATGACCACTGCTGATCAGGCGTCTGAGGTTCACTGGGAATATTTCACAACAGTGGAAATATTCTAGCTTTGAGAAGGATATCAAAAACACCAACTGACTGGTGCCTGGAATAGACGCATGAATTATGAAGATGAATTTCACAGTTATAGCATTTACAATTGTGCCAAATGTATTAAGATTTAGATCATCTACACTCCTCAGAATCTTGAAAATATTAATGAACTCAATTGGCCTTTTCTCTTTTTATATAAATATCCCTTCGTCTTATCATCCAGATTTTACTAAAGGGATATTGTTTTTAACAAATTTAGTTTTGAAGATGTAACCAGTAGGGTAGATAAATTGGAACTGATGCAAGTGCTATATTTGAATTCCAAAAGCCATTCAACAAAATGCTGTACTAACAGTTAAAATAAGAATAAAGGCTGATGGACTTTGGGTATCATGTCAGTAGGAGTGAGAGATTGTTTAACTGACAGCAAACAAAGAGAAGGGATAAATAGGGAGCTTTCAAGTTGGTGTACTTTATGAAGTTTGTACCACAAGGATCAGTGCTGGTGCTTTATTTATTATGATCATGTAAATCCTTCCCAAAGTAAGAATGTTTCCACTGTTGCACAGTGTCCACAATGATAAACAGCAATCTCGAGTGGCCGAAGTAAATTTACCATTGTCCCCTTAGGATAATGTTCTAACCACTTGGAAACAATAAAATCTTGTTTGTTTTGTTACTCTTTTTGAAAGTTACACTGAGGATTGCAGTGAGTTGTTAACCTGTGTTCACACATCCCTTGATTCTAACCTGCAGTTTATTACCATGAATCTTATATTACCACAAACTTTGATCATGAGGCTTAGAGTGCTGCAGTTCTGGTATCTGTAGACTTCAGATTCCATGGAAAGCAAAGTCAGAATTTGGATTTATGTAACATTGCTACCGATTCTTCAGAATGCCTCAAATCATTTAACAGCCAATCACATTGCTGTTCTGAAAGGAAATGCAAAAACTACTTTGTATCTAGCAAAGTCAGGAAAAAGGTAAATGGGGAAAAAACATGCACAGAAAGTCTAGAGGTTTGGTTGGTGTTAGGTGAGGGATGAATATTGACTGGCATTCCTGTGAAATGCCTGCTATTTTGAACAGCATTACACAGAAACGTTGAAAAATGACTCTTTCTGGCAGTATGGTAATCCTTCAGTCTGATGTGGCAGTTCATCATATATGCTCAAGTTCTGAAGAATAGAATAGCCTTTATTGTCACACATAGTCAATGAGTGTAGTGAAAACTTTATTCGTCGCCAGTTACAGCAACAATTTAGCTACAAAAGTACCTAGGCTACACGTTACCGGTTAAGCCAAACAGGTGCTCTTGAGGGTTATTTAGCACAGAGAAATTGATTTATATTCCATTATATAAAATACTATTACTGTTATATTTCATATTAAACTATTTTTTGTGTTTTTATCCATGACAGAATGGTTTCAAAAGCGGATAGAAACAGGAGTGTCCCTTTTCCACTGCTTGACTTTGTACTGAAATTCACTTAGGCCATCATTAATTTGTCTCTGAACTCCAACTGACCACCTCAGTTACATAATTCTTAATACCTTAAATACCTTAATACTAAAAATCTTATCAATATCTTGCCAATCACTTTGCCACAAAAGGTGGTCAAGGCTAAGTTCCAGATTTCTTGTACCTTTCATTTGGCTGCACCTCGAATGACTTGGGTCTCAAACTAAGGATATGACTCCTTGTTCTGGACTTGACCAGCAGAGGGGTTTGGGCCTGTTTATCAAGTATCAGCGCTTTTAATCATTTCATTAAAATGAGATTTGATCACCTCTTAATCTTTTAAATTGAAGATATTGCAAGATGACAATTTTCATCTTCCTTAACTCCATTTGCCTTATGATCTCACCTCTGCAAACCTTTTTTCTTAATTTACCCTCCATTTATAGGTGGGCAAGGAGTGCCATCCACCTAGGAGAATCACAAGGGTACATGCTAGTTTTGGAATACAAAACACCAAGGGATTTTATTAGAAGGTCTTGTGAATTTTCTTTAAGTTGCAAATCATGCCCAATTAATCTTATGCGCGTGATAGTTGTTAATCAGAGCACAAATAATCCATCACCCTGATATAGATGCACAACTGTAAGAATTATTTGTGATTCCAGAAAGTTATCAAATGCTAAGGTGAAATAAATTATTTTATTATGTCAGAATAGTAGGGGAAACTGCAAAAAGAACTTGTATAAATGAAGCAGTTTTAACATAGAAAAACATACCTAAGCCCACAGAAGTGTTACTGAACAACATTTTATACCATGCTACAAGAAGGGGTCTTGTGGTGCTGTGGTAGTGTCCCTACCTCTGAGCTGGGTGGCCCATGTTCAAAATACCCTGCTCCAGAGGATGTAATTACATCTCCGAGTAGATTAGTTAGAACATATGTTATACAATGTCACATAAGCTGATATTAAGGCTTATGATCAATCCTTAGTCAAAGATGTAGATTTTAACACATGTTTTGATAAGCAAAAGCAAGGTAGAGAGATGGGGAGATCTAAGAAATTGAGGACTCTTGGAAAAATGATTAGCTAACAAAAGGGCTTTTACTGGTTTAAATCATTTGTACAAATTACCAATAATCAAGATTGGTTTCTAAACTTCAAATTCCTTTCTCGTATTAATTTGTATTGAAAAATGAACTCCAAGAAATATTTATTAATGCTTAACTGAAGTTTTTTCTTTATGAGATAACAAGGTGTAGAGCTAGATGAACACAGCAGGCCAAGCAGCGTCATAGGAGCAGGAAGGCTGACGTTTCGGGCCGAGACCCTTCATCAGAAATGGGGGAGGGGAAGGGGGTTCTGAAATAAATAGGGAGAGAGGGGGAGGCGGATAGAAGATGGATAGAGGAGAAGATAGGTGGAGAGGAAACAGACAGGTCAAAGAAGCAGGGATGGAGCCAGTAAAGGTGAGTGTAGGTGGGGAGGCAGGGAGGACGGACAGGTCAAGGGGGCGGGATGAGGATAGTAGGTAGGAAATGGGGGTGGCAGCTTGAGGTGGGAGGAAGAACAGGTTAGGGAGGCGGGGACGAGCTGGGCTGGTTTTGGGATGCGGTGGAGGGGGGGAGATTTTGAAGCTTGTGAAATCCACATTGATACCATTGGGCTGCAGGGTTCCCAAGCGGAATATGAGTTGCTGTTCCTGCAACCTTCGGGTGGCATCGTTGTGGCACTGCAGGAGGCCCAGGATGGACATGTCGTCTGAGGAATGGGAGGGGGAGTTGAAATGGTTCGCGACTGGGAGGTGTAGTTGTTTATTGCGAACCCGATGGTTTCCCCGATGTAGAGGAGGCCACAACGGGAACAGCGGATGCAGTATACCACATTAGCAGATGTGCAGGTGAACATCTGCTTGATGTGGAAAGTCTTCTTGGGGCCTGGGATGGGGCTGAGGGAGGAGGTGTAGGGGCAGGTGTAGCACTTCCTGCAGTTGCAGGGAAAAGTGCCGAGTGTGGAGCGGACAAGGGAGTCACGGAGAGAGTGGTCCCTCCAGAAAGCAGATAAGGGTGGGGAGGGAAAAATGTCTTTGGTGGTGGTGTCGGATTGCAGAAGGCGGAAGTGTTGGAGGATGATGTGTTGGATCCGGAGGTTGGTGGGGTGGTACGTGAGGACGAGGGGGATTCTTTTTTGGTTGTTATTGCGGGGACGGGGTGTGAGGGATGAGTTGCGGGAAATGAGGGAGATACGGTTGAGGGCGTTCTCGACCACTGAGGGGGGGGAAGTTGCGGTCCTTGAAAAACGAGGACATCTGAGATGTACGGGAGTGGAATGCCTCATCCTGGGAGCAGATGCGGCGGAGGCGAAGGTTCTTTATGCCTGTGTTTTTGCACCTAAAGAAATGATTCCGTAATTGTCATACATTTCTAAATCTCAAATTTCAGGCTTGAATGCTTGTGATTTTGTTCACTTATTAATTAAAGGGAAGATGAGTGCTTCCTGTTTTATGTTAAGAGAAGATTGTCACTTGGTGGCATTGAACTTGAATATTACAAAAGAAAGAGAGCTACGTTGCCAAGGATTTTTATCTTGGGCTCATCAGGAAAAATGCAAGACGCCAAATTTTAAACACTCAACAATCTATACTACAGGAAATAAGGATTTCTAATTGGTTGACGAGTTGAGTCCAGCTGAGGTGTTACCCTGTAGAATGCAGCAGCGGGCTTTCGGGAACAGTATTCGTGCACTAATTGCACCTCTAACAACCAATTTAAGATAATCAGTTGACCTAGAAATGTGGCTTATTTACACTTGCTAGAACCAATGTATATTCATACGCAGCGACCCATTCTCAGCAAACAAGGAAATGGTATTACAACTGTTTGAATTTCCTAGAAGCATAGTGAATCTATTTTACCCTGTTGCTTCCTTGGCCAGTCAGAGTCAACTTGCAAAACATTGTCAACTGTTTCTCTTGTAGTATAAATTGTAGCAATCATTTGGAATTTGGCATTCTTGCTTCTGCAATGAGAGCGAGAAGAAAAGCTACACTAACAATTCTCTCTTCTCAACAATATTCAAACAGAAGAACTGTTTCTTTTGGTTCAGTGTTTGGAAATGGTGTTTCACAGCCATGACGCTTCTTGCAAGAAAAAAAAAATATTTTTTAAAAACTAAATCCAATCCCACATATTTTCTACACCTCCAGACTATATAAATGGACAATTGCAATTTAGAACTGGCCAAAAAGCACAAATTTTCAGTGATGCTGATAGTTTTCAATGATTTCACAGAATCATAAATAATAAGTTTGATTACCAACAGTGAGATATGGAAAGCACATCATAAGTTGTGATTTGACTTATTAACTTAAAAAAAATTTTCCTTCCCAAACAATGCAAAGAGGCTATGGGTGATTTTGCTTGACTTGTGTCTACTGTTAATGTCTGCCAATATCTTGACAAAAGAAATATATATCAGGATATGGTGATCAATTAATATTTTTATTAGACAGGACATATGTGTTTCTAGTAAAAGAAATATGTTAGCTTTGCACCATATTTTAAAACATGCATATTTCTGATGCCTGGCTGTCACTTATCAACATATTTCTTGTCTACAATTTCTCCTTGTTCCTTTAGATCTGCTTTAGGCATTATGTTCATGTGAAACTGACTGACAGGTTTCCCAAAGCTGAACTGAAAACATTTGTGGTCAGCCACCTGTTTATGATTTGCTAGATGTTAGCTAGATTTGCAGCATGTTGGGAGCATGGATAGTAATTGATAAGCTCAACACATTTCTCTTGAATGTGATGAAAGGAAAGTATGGAAGTTGCATGAGTCTCTCCAGGAAGTCGCAAAATAGATTTGATGGCTAAAGGACAGTACCAATGTTGCCAAGGCAGGCCTAGGATGTATTATCAATAGCTATGGCAACATGTTTCCTCTAACCATGAGTACTGACTAAATTGTGTGGAATTTAAAATTAGATTTATTATTTTGTAATAACGCTAAGCTTTTTTATCGTTTCAAGGGCATTGTTGAGTTTTTGTAATTGTTTTCTGAGTTCACAAAAAAGGAACTAGAATAGGCAATCTTGTCCTTCTTAAAAAAAATTCTGCAGTTCAATAAGATCATGGCTCACCTGACTTTGCTGTCAATTCCACTGAACACTGGTTGCCTTGCTATCTACCTCTGCCTTAAGAGAATTAAATGATTCCACCTCAAATGCTGTTAGGAAATGGGAAAATATTCCTCATCTGCATCTTAAATAGAAGACCCCTTATTTTTAAATTGTGTCCCTAGTTCCAGTCACTGCCATAATGGGAAACATCCTTGGAACATCCTTGTAAATATATGCATCTTTGGGATTCTATAAAATCTACAGATGGCATAAAAATTCATGCATGATATATCGGTTTTCATAATGCTGCAATGTGTTAGGTATCTGCAGACTGCTTTGTTGCTTTTTAAAAATAGGCAAATATAATGAGATGGACAGGCTTGTTCATATTGAAAGTAATTTAACTGGTGAAGTAATAGAAAACTTTAACTATAGTTTTATACAAGATGGCATGTGACATTAATGAGAGAGGCGCCTTGGAAATAATTAGCTGCTGACTATTTGGTTTGTTCCTCTTGCAGTTTCTCCTTAGAACAGACATCAAGCAGAAGACATTTCATATCCGTTGGGAATAATCTGTTCAGTTACTGGATTCATTAAAATTAAAGTGAAAAATTGTCTCTCAATTTATGAGCAAATTTAATGTTCAGGACAAGATTGAGAAACTCATTCCGTAGCAAACAGTCAAAAATGCGACTCTCAACAAGAATGAGAAATTTTCTCTATACAGAACTTGAGAATTAATTTGTTGAATCTTGTGACAAAATTAATAATATATAAATTGTTGAGAATTAGTTTACAGAAATTTGTAAATATAATTCTGTACCATCAAATATATTAAAACAAGCAAATTTTGCTTTTCTGTACTCGATGTTCAACTCCGAAGGGTCCCCACGAAGACTTTTTTTGAATGGATCACTGAATTTAAAGAAATTAACGTTTACCTGTGTTTGTTTTTCTGCATGACCTTTCTTTATGATGCTCTGCAGCAGAACTGTGAGATAATGGCTGCATTTTGCTGTGGGAGCCAGGATGCCCGTGTGCAATTACATGTGCAAATCTTAAAGTTGCAGATGTTGTTTTAATTATTTAATGGAATGCGAACATCACCAACTAAACTAGCATTTATGTTGATGACATACTTATCCTTGAGAAGGCAGTGGCAAGTGACCTTCTAGAATCACTGTGGCCTGTGTGATATTGGTGTATGTATGGTGCTGTCAAGGAAGGAGGTCAAGGATGTTGACCCATCAACAGTGAAAGAACAGCAATGTATTTCCAAGTCAGGATGGTGTGTGATTTGGAGGGGAACATGTCGTTAGTTATGTTCCCACATCACTGTTCCTAGTCCTTATTAATAGCATAAATCACAGGTTTGGAAGGTGCTGCCAAAATAGCCTTGTTGAGTTGCTGCAGTCCATCCTGTATCTGATATAATTTTCTGCCATTGAGTGTCGATGGTGGAAGGAGTGAACGTTTAAGCTGGTGGATAAGGTGTCAATCAAGCAAACTGCTTTGTCCTGGATGACATCAATCTTCACAGTCGGAGCCGTAGTCATCCAAACAAGTGGAGAATATTCCATTGCATTCCTGACTTGTCTTGCAAATAATGGACAGAGACTTTGGGAGTTAGGAGGTGAGTTACCAGTTGAGCTGTGACATTGCTGCAAAAGCTTCAAGGAAATGGTGCCTTGCCATCTAATTTCTCATCCAATGGCTTGAAGTTGCTGCACTTAGCTCTTGGATGTAATCCAAATTTGCCAAAAAGTTGTTGAACTAAACTCACCGAAAAAGGGTTAGGACTTGCCAATTCCCATGTACTTACAATTTTAGTAGCAAACTAAGTCTGAATTGTTATTAAACAATCTTTCTAATCCTGAAATTCCACAACTTTCTTGCTCTCTTGTTGCTGTCATGCCATCATGGCCTTGACTCCTTGTTAGGTATGCCAAGTATGACTCTAACTAGCAGAAAGTTTTCCCCCGATTCCCATTGACTTCAGTTTTGCTAAGGCTCCTTGCTGCTACACTCAGTCAAGTGAGGCCTTGATGTCAAGGGCTGTCGCTCTCATCTCTTATCTGGAATTCAGCTGTTTTGTCATGTTTGTACCAAGGCTTGGAATGAGTTCAGGATCTGAGTGACCGTGATGGAACTCAAAGTGAATATCAATGAGTAGGTTATTGTTAAGCAAGTACTGCTTGATAGCACTGATGATGACAGCTTCCATCACTTTACTGATAATCAAGAGTTGGCAAAAGAGGCTGTACTAGCCAGGTTGGATTTGTTCTGCTTTTTGTTTGCATGACATTCCTGAGCAATTTTCCAGATTACTGGGTAGATGCCAGCATTGGAACTGTACTGGAACAGCTTGGTTAGAGGTATGGCAAATTCTGGAGTGCAAATCATCAGTACTTTAGCTGAAATGTTGTCAGGGTCCATAGCCTTTGTAATATCCAGTGCCTCCAAACATTTCTTGATATCACGTGGAGTGATTTGAATTGGCTGAACTGTCATTTGTGATGTTGGACACCTCTGGAGGAGGTCAAGAGGGGATCATCCACTGAGCAATTCTGGCTGAATATTGTTACAAATGCTTCAGCCTTATCTTTTGCACTGATGCACTCGGGTCTCCCATTGTTGAGGATGGTGATATTTGTGGAGTCTTCTCCTCCAGTGAGTTGTTCAACTATCCACCATTCATGACTGGTTGTGGCAAGTCTGAAAATCTGGTCTGTTGTTTGTGGAAATGCTTAGTTCTATCACTTGCTGCTTATGCTTTTGACATGCAGGTAGTTCTGTTTTGAAGCGTTATCTTGTTCCACTCCTGCCATCTCTAGGACAAGTGCTTTTGTCTGACCATGCATCAAGTATGATTTTTAAAAACTCTTTTCTAATAATAAGTGCAGGGGTCTCAAGGATGTTTTTGCCATTAAGGTTTAGACTTTCAGATCAGCTACCTGTGCCTCTTAGCTTCCTTTATAGTCCACCAGGCAAACTTACTCTAAAATTTGCTGCTAGTCTAGTTCTGAACCTTTGTTAGTTTATTTCCTATCTCACCTCTATGCCCTCTGAGCTCAATCCTTGCATTAGATCCACCTCCTTTCCTCAATCCTATCTCCATTGAAGGTTGACTACTCAACTTCCCTTCCTGATTCTCATCTTACCTAATATTGTTAACAGTTCTGTCTCTTCAAGTACAATTACTGTCTACATTTCACTGTGCTCTCATAAAACCCTGTCCTCAAAAATGTTCATTCTTGACCTCACCATTCATGCATGTTATTACCAATCTTCAACTTGCTGTAATTCTTAAATCAGGTGTTTTAAAGGGCACCAGGATCAGTGGAAGATAAGTTTTAGCTGGCTTAAAGTGTTAGCTAATGTTTTTAAGGCAGAATCATGGAGTAAAGGTACATCATTATGAATTGGGCATCCAGTGACAACTTTACTAAATTCTGACTGTTCAAACAACATCTGCTATTCTATTTTATAGATGATCCTGACAAAAGGGCTCTGAAAATCTTTTTTCCTGTTTGGCAAGGCGGATCTCTGCTGAATTAACACGTGATGTTTTTCCCATCAGAAAGGCCCAGAAAATAATATTCTGGAAGATCTGCTAAAGGAAGAGCTAACTTCATAATTAATGGACTCCAACTCATGTCAACAGACAGAAAACCCAAGAGTCTATTGACCAATTTGTCAAAAGATGTAGCAACAAAGGTCATCTTTCAGAAGAGGAACTGTCAGAGAGGCTAATTGAGCGAATCATTGTTCTGCACTAATTAAAGCCTTCTGGAAAGATTCTTGGGCAAGGAAAGTGGCCATACCGTTCACACATTGCGTGGGGAGGTGTGGCTATATGAAGCCATAGCGGCAGGACAACAATAATTACATGCTTTATTTGCAGCCAATGCAATTGCTTCTGTCAACAGAATGCACCAAAACATTAACATCTGTAACAGGTGCAGTTTGTCGCACCTATCCAAAAGCTGTCCATCTTTTCTTAATATCTGCATGGCATATGGCACCAAAGGACATTGGGCACAACTGTGCATGAAATCTGGTTCTAAAGGCTAAGACAGACTCAAAATAAAAGAGAAGTGACAAACAAGATGGTACAACACCATAATATTGGCAGCAAGGAAAGTGTTAAAAAGGTATACAAATGTAAACATATCAGAGAGGTTCAGAGTCAACTAAGTAAAAGACAAAATTCAGAAGTTGATGATGCTTTCCATATTGTTAACCTCTGATACCATGCCCACAGTATAAGGCGATGAGAAGCTTCTACAATCATCAATGGCAGGTCAACACACTTTAAAAGCTAAATACAACACAACAGTCAGTGCTAACATATTACCATTACTCATTCTGAAAGACACATACCGCCGCAAGTGATGCATCATGTTACAGGGCATAATGCATTACTGATTTTGTGCATTGGCAGAATCATATTGCTGTGTCAGTGGACAAGCTCATCTTGGCTTCCTGAAATTCTCTACCTGGTAGATACCAAGGGTTCAATCATTACAGGACTGCTAGTATGAATAGATCTCCGTATAATCCAATTTGTGAGACTCAAACCACATGCAGTGTGGTGAAACAGACCACATAATCAAATCAGTCAACGATTTGCAAGGATATGACTTCGAATTGAGATATAAAGCAGGTACCAAGATAATTACGTCTGACATACTGAGCAGATTAAACGGCCTACACAAAGGCCAAGATTTGCCCTTGATACCTTTGACTACAAAATTGAAGATATTCTCACAGTTGATCTTTTACACTTTGTCCAGCACCAGTTGCAATAGACAACCGTCAAAGATTCTAAGAGTTGCAGAGGATCATTATCGAGAAGGACCTGAGAACATTCATTCATTTTGGCTATTCAGAGATGACCTGTCATGGCGAATTATTTTCAAAGGCAAACAAGTCCTAAGGAAAGGTATTATATCAAGATATGATGTCCATATTGCACCAGGGATAATGGGTATTGAACCCATGTGAATGTATATACCGGCCACCCATGAGTCAAGATATTCAATGATGTGAATGCGTGTTATACATGCCAAATACATTCACTTCGTCAGTGGAGGAACACATGATGTTCCATCCATTCCTTGGGTGAAAGTAGCAATAGACTTACTAACAGTACGTGGAGAACATTCCATCCTTATGACCCACACATCACTTCTCCAAATTTCCCACTGTGGCAACATAAACAGTATGACATGATGAGTGCTGTTTTCAGTTTATTTGGTGTCCCAGATCAGATCTTGTCTGACATCTAACAAAATACAATTGCAAAGCATTGCAGGACATGTGGGTATTAAGTGAGCAGTGACCCATAACACAGTCACCCCACTATCCAAGATCAGTCTACCTGGATAAATGGTACATACGATCAGATCAATTAATATTTGTGTGTTAAGCACCAAAGCCAAATTTTTTCATTGCATTGCTGCACATTTGTGTGATACCAATGGAGAAGTGATTACGATTCCCAACTGAGCTTGTGGTTGGTAGGTAAGTGCAAATGACCTTGCCCAGTCAATTGTCTAACCATCCTGAAACATAGGACTTTCTGTGAAGCCTACTCAGACCATTGTATGCTACACCAATCATGCGTGAAATAAGAAAGAAGTAATACTCTGGTAATGCTGTTTGTGCAGTGAGGTTGAGTGAAGCTACCAGCAGCAAGACAACCAAGTTGTCAAACAAGTGCAGTAGAAAAGAACATATCTCTCAGCAGATCAGGACAAATTGTCAAATCTCCAAAGTGTTGAACTTTGAACTGTTAATCTAGTAAACTCTGTTTTACTTGTTTAAATAAGCATCAAATTAACAATGCATGCGCATGTACACCCAATTGTATCTGGTTGGAATAGGTTTTTAGCTTTGGAAAAAGGGTAATTTTTGTGTTATGTCTTGTGGTCAGTATGTCAGTATACCTTTAAAAGTCATGCTCATAATATCATCATTGTATCGTAGTGTGTGACCTAGGGATATAAATGTCGGGATACAACCCAAGCTACAAATCTACTCTAAAATATAAATGTCTTGTACTTTAACTTGCCTCAGACCTTTTCAAATGTGGCATGCTGCTGGAAGTATGATGATCTGTTGTAATCTGCTGTTTATGTGTAACAGTCAGCTAGAATAAATGTCTGTTGGATTCTTCTACACCACCATATTTATGCCCTATTCTTATGTTACCTGAAATGACATAAGCTTTCCTGCATCAATTAAATGACCCTGCTGGAGGCAAACTCACACCATAACTGGATAGGACTTCACAACACCGGATCCCATTGTTATTTCTATAATCCTAGCCAGACTACTCTTTACGATGGCTTCTTGCTCCTTCACCATTACCGTTTTCCAAGGACCTATCCTTCCTTTTTCTCGTCAACACGTTGCTACTCAATCTGAAAACTTAGCATTAGTTTTCACGTGACTGCTTATGACACTCAGTTCCTACCTCACCGTCGCTTCTCTGCACTGTTGCATTGTTGATAGTCAGATTACTTTTCTATTGTCTGATACTGGATCAGCAGAAATTTCCTCCAGTTAAATATTGGAGGAATTCACATAATCTCTTCTTTGTCATTAAAATTCAAAATTCAAAAACTTAAAAAATATATTAAAGCATCTATTTAAATCACATGCATTACATCACAGTAGTAACTTTAAGATCAACTTGGACCAGTACAGTAGCGTCAGTGCAGGGACACTCACAGTGTTGTTGTGAAGGGAGTTCCAGGATTTTGACTCAGCAACAGTGAGGTAATGGTAATATATTTCCAAGTCAGGATGTTGAGTGTCTTCGAAAAGAACTTGCAAGTGGTGGTGTTCCACATGTTGCTCCCGTCACAGTCCTTCTGGATGATAGTGGTTTTTGGTTTGGAAGGTCTTGTCTAAGAAGCCTTGATCAGTTTCTAGAGTGTGATGACAGACTGCTTCTACTGTGTGTTGCTGGTGGAGAGAGCAAATGTTTATGGGCGTGGTACCAATCATTCAGCTGCTTTGTCCTGGATGCTGTCAAGTTCTTTAAGTGTTGTTGGAGCTGCACTTATTTGATAAGTGGAGAGCATTTTATCATATTCCTGACTAGTAGCTGGCTCTCAGGCTTTGGGGATCTAGGGTTGAGTTACTTGCTGGAGGATTCATAGTCCCTGACTTGCTCTTGTAGCCATAATATGTATATGGCTTGTCCAGTTCAGTTTCTGGTCAATGGTAAATCCCAGATGTGATGTGGCAGCCTCCCTTGTCTTTGAAGTTTGGGATTTTTGAGGAGCAGCCTTCTCCACTGAGTTGTTTCATTGTCCACCACCATTCACAACTGCATGTGGCAGGACTGCCACATCTGATCCATGGTTTGGGGAATCAATTAAACTCTATTTTTCAATTGCTGTGATTGCGCTGTGTGGTGCACAAATTGTCCTGTGTTTTAACTTCACCAGCTTTACGTTTTTAGGTATGCACCTGGTGTGCCCTCCTGCACCCTTCATTGAACTTCTGTGTTGATCTTCTGGCTTGACAGTAATGGTAACGTGATGATATGCCAGTCCATGAGGATGCAGATTGTGGTTAAGTATAATGCTGCTGCTGATGGCCCACATTGCCTCATGAATGCCCAGACATGAGTTACCAGATCTGTTTGAAATTTTACCCATTTAGCACTGTGCTAGTGCCACACAATAATGCAGGGTATTTTCAATGTAACCATGGGATTTGGTCTCCGCAAGAGCTTTGCAGTGGTCATTCTTGATAATACTGACATGGACAGATGCGTCTGCACAGGCAGATTGGTGAGGATGAGATCAAGTATGTTTTTCCCTTTTATGAAAGCAATGTACTGCAGATACTGGAAATCTGAAGTAAAAGTGAAAATAATTATTCCTGGGACAGTTCAGCAGGCTTGGTAGCATCTGTAGAGAGAGAAACAGTTAACATTTCAAATCCACTTCTGAAGAGGAGTCCTGATGATGGGTCCAGGCCTGAAACGTCGACTGTCCTGCTCCTCTGATACAGCCTGACCTGCTGTGCTTCTCCAGCTCCACACCATATTGACTCTGACTCCAGCATCTGCAGTTCTTGCTATCACCAGACTAGCAGCAATGCACTTTTGGACACGACAAACTTTGTCAGTAACAATATCGCTGAACCACCTTTTGGTGATGGATTTTGGGATCCCCCACCCAGAGTACACTCTGATTCCTTCCCTCAGTGCTTCCTCCAAATGAGCGTGGAGGCATACTGATTTATCAGTTGACAAAGGACTGGTACATGGTAATTAGCTGGAGGTTTCCTTGCTCATGTTTGACCTGATGAAACCTCATAAAGTCAGTAGTCAATGTTGAGGACTTCTAGAGCAACTTTGTTCGTCCTCACTGTTATACCATTGTGCACCGTCTCTGGTGGGCCCATCCTGCCACTGGGAGAGGGCATACACATTGGCCCCAGAAACAGTTTCAAGGACACTGCTCTTTTGACTATGTCTTTTACAGTACATTCTGGTGTAATAGCTGAAATCATTTTCTCACTGCTTAGCACAAGTTATGACCTTATTCTTAAGTCAAAGTTTGCAACTGTCTTCTGCTGCTAAACTTGTCTGGTTATGGTTGACTCGATAGGCTGAATGGTCTCTATCTGCACTGTAGGGATTCTATGATTCTCTCACCAAATCTCTCTTGACTGTCACCTCTCCTCCTGACTTGATCCCACCGCCCACTGTTTCCTTCTCCTGGCCCTCCCTCTTGCAACTTCTCTCTCAAACACTTGTTGTGAAAAAGGGCTTGGGACGGGCAAGAAGAAGGAGGAAGCAAGTGAAAGGAGCTACAAAAAGGAAAGTTGTCAGTGAAGTGACAAGTGGGAAAGAGTGTCCAGAGAGTGAAGTGGCAAGCAGAAGGATACTTCCAGTCCTAAATAGCACTGATCAGGTTATGAATGCTCCATTGAGCCAGGCCAGAATCAATGACAAAGCAAAGGTCCTGAAGTTACCCAAGAACCCTCAAAAATATTGCGAATGTATAAGTTTATCTCCATGTTTTTGCTGAAATATTTGGGTCAGAAGGTTGACTTTTACATGAATTTGTACAGTAAATTAGTACCTCTTTAATCAGTTTTGTTGAAAATAATACCAACAATGTCAATTCTTCATTTATTTTCTTTATTTGATATGTGAGACAATGCCACAGGGAAATCTGTTTTCACGTTCTATCAGTGGACAGTCAATATAATGTAAGAAAACTTCCTTTGAGAAATATGTTCCTTCTTGCCCTCTATCAAAGATGAGACACTAATTGTCAACAAATATATTTGATCGTTAGAATTGGTAAGTACAACTGTCGTCTCAGTTCAGAATGCTGGTCTGCACAGTTCAATTTGGTATCATAATGACATCAAACGCCTCATTTTATATTCTTCAATGTCAGAATCGGTGATGGGAGTTCCGAGTCAGTGTTTTGGAATCAGTCACGTTGCAACCATCACCAAGTTTGTTGTGATGTACATCTGTAGTGAGCAATCATGAGAAAAAACTGATATTGATGGTGTCCAGAACAAATATATGAAATGTGGCATACTATCGAGTTTGGGAATTATAGTGTATGTGAATTTACTGTACCATACCATGTAAATATGTTTGCACATCTCATCCATTAATGTACAATAAAACTGTGACAATAGTCTGTTTCTTAAGATGCTAAACTGGAAAATATTAGTCCTTAAAAAACTTCTAAATAGTTTGAAATTATATTTACACACTGAACAGATTAATTCAAGATTTATTGAATATTAGTGTAGAAATCAGATACTCAAAAACTTCTTCTCATTGTGTTTTTCCTTAATGCGGTTCACCCTGTCAAATTGTGTAGGAGATCCTGCTGTTTAAAACTGCGTAGTAATTCAGTATTTCCCTTTCCAGTGAGTCTTGTACCTTCCTGACTGACAAACCAGAGATGACAGAAGAAAGTCTGGAATTAGTTTAAAATCCACATGTTTTTGTTGTGCAGAATAATGGTATTCGAACTGTTGGCTAGATTCAAAAACCATTGTATGCAGCTACAACATGTAATTAACTTTTCTTTTAAAAGGTCTCCACTTTAAAAAAAGGAAAATAGAGGCACTGTTTGCTAAAATATTTCTTTATTTTCCAACTGCATTATATCTGCAGTTTTTGATTTGCTTTCGATTCTTGGGCTCCTTCAAATTCCTACCTAAAGCAGACACTATTACACCTTGTCCCATCTCCTCCTTCCATCTATTTAAGTGCGATCCCAGTCATGAAGTGCCTTGAGGCACTCTTCCATCATTAAGTGGCTAAATTCTATTGGGCAACTTTGCATTAGTATATTCTGCAACATTTCAAATCAAATTGCTGGAAAGACCTCAAATGATTTACTGTAAATCCTCTGTATTTGTGAAATCACGAATCGCAAATTTCCCTATCCGCGCCAAAAAAAAGTAACAACAAAAATCGATACCTGCGGGCAAAAATTGCATATACCCAATGTTTAACCCATTTTTAATGAGCCCTGCACGGGTTCTCAGGAACCAAATCATCGCTGATACGAAGGACTGACTGTATTTACTAATTTAGAATGTCAGCATAAAACATGCTTCCAATTAGTGGGCAAGATCTGATATGAGATTAGACCATAAGATATAGGCAGAGATATGGGCCATTTGGGCTGTCAGATCAGCTCCATACTTTGATCATGGCTGACATGTGTCTCAACCCCATTCTCCTGCCTTCTCCCTGTAACCCTTGATCCCCTTACTAATCAAGAACCTATCTGTCTCTGTCTCTGTCTTAAATACACTCAATGTCTTCACCTCCACAGCCTTCTGTGACAATGAGTTCCACAGATTCACCACCCTCTGGTTGATGAAATTCCTCATCTCAGTTCTAAAGAATTGTCCCTTCACTCTGAGGCTGTGCCCTCAGCTCCTAGTGGAAACATCTTCTCCACATTCGCTGTATCCGGGACTGTCAGTATTCTGTAAATTTCAATGGGGTCCTCCTTCTTCATCTGTCTAAACTCCATTGAGTAAAGACCCAGAGCCCTCAACTGTTGCTTGTATGACAAGACCTTCATCTGAAGGAGGAAGTGAGTGCTAACGTTGCATTTGCCTTCCTAACTGCCTGCTATACCTGCATAGTAACGTTAAGAGAATCGTGAACTAGGAATCTTAAGTCCCTTTGTGCTTCAGATTTCCGGAGGCTTTTCCCAGTTAGAAAATAGTCTGTGCCTTTATTCTTCCTATCTAAGTGCATAATCTCACACCTTCTCACATTGTATTCCATCTGCCACTTCTTTGCCCACTCTCCTAGCCTGATCAAGTCCTTCCGCAGCCTCCCCACTTTTGCATCACCATCTGTCCCTCCATCTATCTGACATTGACCAGTCTCCAAGGCCACCATTATTGAATGTGTTTTTGAATGTATTTGACAAAGAACAAATATACATTCTTTATCCTTTGAGTCAATGGTGCATGTTATAGAAATTATCCCTTGTTCGTTCCTCAATGAAGATCATATGACTTGTTTTATTTTTGTTCTGTTGTTTTCTGCATTTATTTACATGGAGAGCTGAGCCTATTTTAAAGAAATGGTTATTGCCTTATATAAATAGCAAATAAAAGGATTTTGTACCAATGCATTAATTATTGATATACTGATATCATCAGTGAAATTTGGCTTCTTGTCCTATTTAGTGCTTTTTACATTCCTTCATTTTTGGCACTCGCATTGAGTGTGATTTGCCCTGTTAATATTCACCATCATTGTCATATAGCTAACCCTCCTCTGTAAGAAGAGGACATGGTAAGTTGGTGTGTCCTTTGATGTAGCATCTAATGTAAACCTTTCTTTTAAGAAGTGAAAAACATTGTTTCATAGAGTTATAGAGTCATACAGCACAAAAACAGACCCTTTGGTCCAGCTCATCTGCACTGTCTAGACATCCCAATCTGACCTAGTCCCATTTGCCAGCATTTTGCCCATATCCCTCTAAACCCTTCCTATTCGTCTACCCATACAGATGCCTTTTCAATGTTGCAATTGTACCCGCCTTCTCCACCACTTCTGGCGACACGTTCCATACATGCACAATCCTCTGCATGAAAAAGTTACCCTTCAGGTCCTTTTTTATATATTTTCCCTCTCACCTTAAACCTATGACCACCGGTTTTGGACTCCCCTACCCTAGGAAAATGGCTTTTACTATACACCTTATCCATTTACCTCATGATTTTGTAAACCTCTATAAGGTCACTCCTCAGCCTCTGATGTTACAGGGAAAAAAGCCCCAGCCTATTCAGCCTATCTCTATAACTCAAACCCTCCAGTCCCAGCAATATCCTTGTAAATCTTTTCTGCGCCCTGTCAAGTTTAACAACATCCTTCCTATAGAAGAGCAACCAGAATTGTACACAATATTCTAAAAGTGGTCTCACCGCTGTTCTGTACAACCACAACATGACATCCCAACTCCTATGCTCAATGTTCTTATCAATGAAGAGAGGTGTGCCAAACACCTTCTTTACCACCCTAGGTCTACCTGCAAATCCACTTTCAAAGAACGGTGCACCTGCTCCCCTAGGTCTCTTTGTTCAGCAACACTCCCCAGGGTCCTACCATTAAGTATAGAAGTCCTGCCCTGGTTTGCCTTACCAAAATGCAACACCTCACATTTATCTAAATTAAACTTCATCTGCCAATCCTCGGTCCATTGACCCATCTGATCAAGGTTCCGTTGTGCTCTGAGATAAATTTCATCGTATACTTTTATACATTAAGGGAAAAAATGTACTTGCAGTTTTACAGTTCTTTGCCAGCATCAGGACATCCCAAAGCATTTTGAAACTAATAAAGTTCTTTGAAATATGGTCACTTTGGCGAACTAGAAAATGGAACTTCCGGGTCACATCAACAAATATGTAATAATGATAGGAAAATGAGTTTTAGGTGTAATCTGAGGGATGATTAAGGATGAGCTCCTGAGCTCTTATCAGTAATGACTTATGATCTTCTGCATCCAGGAAGGTACGGCAATTCTTTCAAACGGCACTTATTCGACAATAACCTGGACAAAGGTGCTCCACAAGTCCATCCCAACTTTTGATCTCATTGCAGCCGAGGGATAAACACGGACAAAAGAGTTGAAGTTAGGAGAGGAAATGAGAGTGACTGCCTCTAACATCTGAGTGTGGCATCAAGAACTGTAACAAAACTGCAGTCAATACCATTTGAGAAAAACCTGCCATTGGTTGGAGTCATAGCTGGCACAGAGGAAATTTGTTGTCGTTGCTACAAATCAATCATCTTAGATACGGGACATTGTTCTGAGTGTAGTGTCCTATAGCCAAACATCTGAAACTGCTTCATTAATGGACTTCCCTCCATTAAGAGGTGTGAAGTGAGAATGCTGATAATTGCAAAATGATCAACACCATTCATGACTTTTCAGATACTGACATAGTCTGTGCCCAAATGCAGCAAGACCTGAATAATGTATTCAGACTTGGGCTAATAAATGTCAAGTAACATTAGCCCCACAAGTGTCAGATGATGACCTCATCCACAAAGGAAGAATCCAACCATCTCCCCTTGACATTCAATGGCGTTATCATTGCTGAAAAGCACACAATCAACTTTGTGAGTGTTAACGTTCAACAGAGGTTTATCTGGACAGCCATAAAAGACTGAGCTTACAAGAGCACTTGGAAATTCTGTGGCAAGTAACTCACCTTCTGATTCATCAAATCATGTCCATCGTCTTGACAGGCACAAGTCAGGAATATGGTGGAATACTTTCCATTTGCCTGGATGAGTGATATTTTAGCAACACTCAAGAAACTCAATACTATCCAGGGCAAAGCAGTCTGCTTGATTGGCACCAAATCCAATACCTTCTAACATTAGCTCCCTCCAATACAACTGTACATTGGCAGCAGTATGTACCATCTACAAGATGCACTGCACTAAAGTTCCTTCAACGGTGCCTTTCAAGTGCGAGAGTTCTATTATACAGAAGG
This sequence comes from Rhincodon typus, assembly GCF_021869965.1. Taxonomy (NCBI): domain Eukaryota; kingdom Metazoa; phylum Chordata; class Chondrichthyes; order Orectolobiformes; family Rhincodontidae; genus Rhincodon; species Rhincodon typus. Next base: position 23,977,422 of record NC_063352.1, on the reverse strand, counting down.
ACTGGGGCAGCAGATGCATGACAAGACTACCACCTGTAAGTTGCTCTCCAAATCCTGATTTGGAATAATATCACCGTTCCTCCACTATTATTGGGTCAAAACCCTGGAACTCCCTACCTAACACCGAGAAGCTACTGTAATTGGAAATCAGAAAATGGCAAACTTATTAAATAACTACTTTCTGTTGGTTGTCCCACTAGAGAAAGACAATAAAATATATAAAATAGCGATGAATTATATATTGTCAATCTAGATGAGCCTACATTAAAACAGTGGTGGAGAAAATAATGGGACAGATTTTGTGGTACCAGCAGTAACAACAAATTCAGCTTTTGCTGTTACCAGGTATCGAGTGAGGCCCCAAACTTCTAGAGTGATTATAATGGGAAATCACTTCACCAGAATGATAGCAGAGCTGGTGAACAGATTAAATAGGTTTGTAATTTTTGGAATATAACAGATTTAATAGTGATCTATTTGAGTTTTTTAAATTGATTGAAGGATTTTACAGGCTGCGTAGAGAAAAGTCATTTGCTTTGAAAGACTGCAGAAAATACATTCCCACTGTACAGTCAATAACAACCTACACTTTTAATACCTTTAAAACATTGTGCAGGAAAATAATTAGCTGAATGGAAAGAGCAAATTGAGCTGTATAGTGGGACTCCGTGGAAGAATAAAGGGAACAACTGTGGGTTAAGAAAGAGGCATACCTTAAGTATACAAACAGAGCAGGAAAGGATGAAAGAATACGCAAAGAAATTAAGAGAGCGGTAAATTTAAGCTACTACCACTTTTTTACTAAAATATAAAATAAAACAATAAAATATTTTTCAGACATTTTAAAGAAAGCAAGGCTTTGATGGGAATGGTACTTTTAAGACAGAGACAGAATGGTAACAGCATGCTACATAAATAAACATGCCTTTGGATGATGCGATAAACATTGAGATAAGCGAATTTAAAATAAAAAATGTTGGATGAACTTGGCAAATGGAGGAGAAAGCAGCTGAATTAGATCCAAGTATTTTAAAAGGATCCAGGAAAGATATAGCAGAGGCAGTAGTATAAATGTTGAATCTGCTGGAAAAATGTGTGGTGCCAGAGGACTACTAGATTGCCAATGCAATTCTTGTACTTAAGAAAGGGAACAGGTCTGCCTCTGTCTCTCTCTCTCTCTTTCTGTTGTCTCTCTCTTTCTCTTGTCTCGTTCTCTCTTTCTCTGTCTCATGCTCTCTCTCTCTCTCTCTCTCTGCCTGTCTCTCTCTCTGCCTGTCTCTCTGTCTGCCTGTCTCTCTCTCTCTCTCTCTCTGTCTGTCCGTCTCTCTCTCTGCCTGTCTATCTAAGAGTAGAAGAAAACAGGGAAACCAGAAGAAAAGGGAGGGCGACAATAAGAACTTCCAACTCAAGGAGAAGATTGGGTCCAATTGGTCCACTACAGAAGTAAGGTTTGCGCAGTTGAAAGCAGTGACATCATCACAAAAACCAAAAGGTCAATATTTTTGATTTGAACTGTTTAGTTGGTGACACTTCCAACTCATTCCTGCAAAATTGTCTGTTTTGTCCATCCTGCTTTTGAATAATGTGTGCATTTGGAATTAAAGAAATATAGTTTAAGTCTGCATCTGAGTAATTAATAATCCATTTTTCCGTTTCATGAAAGATACGTTAGTTATAATAAATACAATTTAATTTTTTTGTTCATCATTGATGTGTGTTTCTTTCATCAGTGGTCAAAGTTATGTAAATTAGCCATCCTAGTGATTAAATTGATCATTTTCCTCAGTTAGCTGGACAGCTGATTTGCGATGCAGTGTGATGCCAACAGGGCACTTTTAATTCCCCACATTGACTGAGATTACCAAAGATGTCCCACCTTCTCAACCTCTCTTTGCCACAGAAGTCATGACCCTCGGGTTAAACCACCACCAGTCATCGCTCTCTGATGAGAGAGCAGCTCTGTGGTCCTCTGGGACTTTTTCATCTTTGTGTTGGCTCGTGGAATATTGGGGCTTGATTTCTAACGTACTCTTCCCACCAGGGTCATGACAAATTGATTTAATTTATCTGGAAATTCAAAAGTCTTCAATAAGGTGCCCCAAAATTAGACTAATTAATAAAGACAAAGAGTGAATCAGAGAACAAGTGGCAGAATGGATTACTGGCTGACTTTCAGAGAGAAGCAGAGAGTGGGTGTAAGTGGTAGTTATGAGAGAAACAGAAGGTGAGAATTGGAGCTCCACAAGGATCAGTGCTGAGACTGCTATTGTTCACAATTTACACTAACAACCTGTACTTTGGAATCAAAAATACCATTTTTCAATTTGCAGATGACACCAAAATGGGGTGAAGGTCAAAACTGAGGAGAAGTGAAACAGATTAAGAAAAGATGGTAATATAAAGGCTTGCAGGGTGATCTAATTGGCATGGTTAAAAGGATTCAATAGAATATATACAGACAAATCATTTTCTAGAATATAGATAAAAATGTGATCCCACCATCAATTACAACTATTTCATACATGGCTAAATGATTGACAAATGAAGCTCTCACAGCTGTAAGTTTGTACATTTTGGCGCGAAGAATAGGGTGACACATATTAGTTGGAAGCTGCACATTTCCGTTGGTTAAAGTAACAAAGGGATCTTGGGATACAAATGAACCATTTTCTAAAGTTTGTGCCAAATGTTAACAAGACCTTTCAAAAAAAAAAAAAGGCAAACCCTAGAATTTATTTCTACAGCGATGGAGCTGTAAAGTTTTGTATTGAGCTTGGTTAGACCACACTTGGAGTGCTACACGCAGATCTAGTCTCCATTTATCAAAAGGTTATCACTGTAACCCATACTGATGTCTGCAAAGGTTTCAACTGTTCATGATGCTTTCCTAGTTGGCAGGCAACAGGAGTTACAGAAACAACACTAACTCTGCATCTGTGCATGTACAGAAATTGCTGCCCCTACTGTTTGTCTCGGAGAAACATGGCCAAATGATGTAGAGGATCTGGGGAGGGTGCCAAGAAGATTTATATAGGTGTAATCAGCAAAGCAAGAGTTTTTTTTCGAAATCATTCATAGCACGTGGGTTCTTTGGCTGGGCCAACATTTACTGCCTATCCTTAGTTGTCCTGGAGAAGGTGATGGTGAGTTGCCTCCTTAAACTGCTGCAGTCTGTGACATGAAGTTAGACCCACAATGATCTTAGGGAGGGCCAGCAAAGATAAAAGACTGCTGATACATTTGCAGGTTAGGATAGTGAGTGGCTTGGAGAGAAATTTGCAGGAGGTGCATATGCTTATCAGAAAGGGATTAACAGGCTGGCTCTCCTCACTCCGGAAAGAAGGAGTGGCTGACGGATGATCTAATAGAGGTATTCTTAACTTATGAAGAGTTTAAATAGAGTGGATGCAGGCAATGTTTCTCCTTCTGTTCAGAACTCAACCAGAGGCCATTCATATATAAGATGGTCATTAAGTTGGAGTTCCCTTCCAGGCCACCAACCATCCTGCCTTGGTGTTGCTGAGTCAAAATTCTGGAACTCACTTCCTAATGACATTGTGGATCTACCTACAGCATGTGGACTACAGCGGCTTACCACCACCTTCTCCAGGGCTATTAGAGGTGGTCAATAAATACTGGCTCAGCCAGCAATAGCCACATCCCATAAATGAATTAAAAAACTTAGAACAGGAAGTTCAGAAGTAGTTTCTTTACTCAAAGAATAGTGTGAATGTGAAACTCAGTACCAAATGGAGCTGTTGAAGTGAATCATATCGATACATTTAAAGGGAAGCTAGACAAGCATTTGAGGAAAATGGGAGATAGAGGATTAAGGTGGTAGCTTTGGGTAAAGAAAGATGAGGAAAGATTCAAAGGAAGTTTTGTTAACTCTGCTTTCTCCCTACAGATGTTGCCAGACCCTCGCTGAGTTTCATCAGCAATTTCTGTTTTTGTTTCCCTCCATTGTTCTTTAATGATATTTAAATGTTTAGATATGATATTGGGAGACCAGCAGGGGCAAATATGGGGAAAAGATGCATTTTACTGTGATCTTAGTGAAGACAAATAAGATTAGGCTCAGTGATACACCCAAAACATTAGTATCTTTGTTTGAATTCAGACTTTTAACTTCCAGTGGTCTGAGGATTTTGACTGTGGTACCCAGCCAACACTGATTTTTTTTTCTAGCTTGGTTGAATCTTGATTGGCATGCGCATCTTAAAAATGCTAAGGAATTGAGCTGAATATCTCATTGTTGAGAAGAGATCTGAAATTACAGTCCTCCATGGAGATGAAAAAGACTGTTACTGTGAAGTTTGAAGTGTTTTGAAAGTTTATTTAACTATATTTTAAACATTGTAACATTTAGTTAATCCATTGCTTCCAGTTCCACACCACAGGTTTGATGTTGTTAGATATACCCACTTGTTCCCACATCAGTGGGCTTTCATTACTTGTTTCCTAAGAATCCTTTCAATAGTATAAGTGCCAAATAAAACACATTGGGGGGAAAAAATTAATACAACTTTGCTTGTATAAAGTGACAGCAATGCATTTGTTGAATTGCTCAGGCTGTATCCAAATGAGACCTTGCATTTATATTGTACTTTTCTTGTTCTTGGGACATTCTAGATTGCTCACTGAAAGAAATACTTTTGAAAGCTCGTGGCTGTTATAATTTAGGCAAAATGTGAAGACTCACAAATCATAACAAGGTGGTACATAGCAACGATGTTGATAGGGAAATAAATGTTGGTTAAAATTCTGGAATGCTTCCTGGAGGTTTTTTTTTTGCATTTTATAATACTCAGAATGGTGGTTTGGCACCTTATGTAGCCTGGATGGAGTTCTCCTGTTCCTTCACAGGTGAAATGGATGCTTTCTCACTTTTCATGACTGAAAGTACGATGCAAATCCTTTTCAAATAAAGGATTTTTTCAAATAAATCTCTCTGGCTGGTGCATTAATAAATCTTTCTGCAAAATCTGCAGTTTATATTATGTATCATCAAATATTATCACCGTCTTAAAATACGCCCAACTATTATCTTCTATCAGACTGTGTCCTCTAAATCTTTAAAATTGACCTTTTGCTCCACGATGACCCAATGTCGAAGCCGTCATCTAAATTATTTTAATAGCCCTTAGAAGGGTTCTGTAACTGTTCTGTAAGACGTTGCCTTATACTTTGCTGATGTTCGTTGTTGGATGTCATTATTGATGAGTGGTCTTTGTTATTTTTACGATGTCAGTTAATGGTTTAGTAAAGCATTTTTGATCCTGCATCTTCTCCAAAACTTATTTCATATTTTCCTGAGATTTCTGTTCAGATTTTTTAAGATAATGTTAGAGGTTTGGTGAACTATATTTATTTGAAGACAGGGAAGGAAATGCAAAACTATTTTCAGAATGCAAAGATATGAAAAACGACAAACTTGTAAGACGCTTGCCTTTCCCTATCATATATCTCAAACTTCTTTACAGCCAATGAGATACTTCTGAAGTGGAGAGAAAGGTAGGAGGGGATTCTAATTGTACATGAAGCCAAAGTTCAGGTCTTAGTAGAAGAAAGTTTTGGGTGGGTTGACCTTACCAGCAGTGATGGTTGGGAAGCTCTCTTGCATTCTTTCGCATATCCATAAGACCATAAGATATTGGAACAGAATTGGACCATTTGGCCCATTGAGTCAGTTCTGCCATTTGATCATGGCTGATTGCTTCACAGCCCCAAACTTCTGCCTTCGCTCTGTAATCTTTGATCAACTTACTAATCGAGAATCTATTTCTGTCTTAAAAACACACAATGACCTGGCCTGTACAGTCCTCTGTGGCAATGAGTTCCACACATTCACCACCTTCTGGCTGAAGAAATTCCTCCTTATCTCAGTTCTAAAGGGTTTTGCCTTGATTCTGAGGCTGTGCCCTTGGGTCCCAGTCTCACGTACTAGTGGAAAAATCTTCTCTACGTCCGCTCTATTGAGGCCTCTTCTTAAGTCCTCAATCACTGCTCATACGACAAGCACTTCATCCAAGGGATCATTCTTTTAAACCTCCTCTGGACCGCCTTCAACGCCAGCAACACCCTTCCTGAGACATGAGACCCAAAACCGCTCATAATATTCCAAATGCGATCTGATCAGAGCCTTGCACAGCCTCAGCAGTATATCCCTGCCCTATATTCTGGTCCTCTCAAAATGAATGCTGACATTGTATTTGCCTTGCGAACTGCTATTTGTCATGAATATTTATTAACACCCCAGATCACCAGTATTACATTCACAGTTGCAATCCTGTTAGTAATGAGTGAGTAAAATCAGCCTTCAAAATTTTGGCCCCACTCAAGACACTGCTTCATGCTTCTTACTGAGACGTCTTTATTAGTGAGTGGTGATTCAGAACAGGTGTTTCTAGGCTGCTGCTGCATATGTAAATTTAGCGTCTAAGGTAGGTAGGCTGCCTGGGGCAAAGAGCTGCCTAAGGCGATAGGGAGACTGGCTCATAGCAGGAATGCTCCCTGGGGTATGCAGGAAAAGTAAACTCGTAATCTTCAATGGTGCAGCTAAATGCAGTGTTAGTGGTTTTGAGGCAAGGAATGAAATCACAGAATGTAGCCACTAGATTGGTAGAAGGATTCCAAGGAATGGATGTGAGCAACTGAAAAGCCAAGGGGAAATTTGAATGACTGGCAAGGTGGACAAGGAAGGGTGGGAATTACATGTTAAGACAAGGGAAATGAATGACCGCATGAGGTGCACATATAAGAGTGAAGAAACAGTTCAGATAGATAAGATCTCGGCCCGAAACGTCAGCCTTCCTGCCCCTATGGTGCTGCTTGGCCTGCTGTGTTCATCCAGCTCTGCACCTTGTTGTCTCAGATAAGGGATGGTGTCAGGGACAGACTGGGGAGCTAAAGCATTGGATGCTAAGGCAAAAGTGAGGAAATCTGCTGGAAGGGTGAATGGGCTTGTGTGACTGGAGGAGGCTGAAGGCTGACAGAGAGGAGACCAAAAGACATTAGAAGATTGTTCACAGTCAATGAAATTGAAGATTTTGATGGGAAATTCTTTGTGCCTGGAACCTTCTGAAAGAATCCATTTAAATTGGAGAGTTCAGAGCAGTCCACTGCAGTTGATAAATAGTTACCCTGGAAAAGTTAGACAATTAAATACCTACCCTTAACCCCTGGATAACTATTAAACTGACATCCTAAACCTACTGTCCACACCCTAACTATACCTTCCCAGGCCTTTTAAGTCCTCCCCCGCCCACAGGACCTGAACCTCACCCCCACTCCCATAGGACCCAATATTCCCTAACCCACCCAAAACGTGCCATCGTTTACCTGGTCCCTTCCAACCTTGCACCATGGCTCCCTACCCACCTGAGACCCAACTCACCTGATTCGCTTCTCCTTAACAACCTTGCACCCCACTTACATTATTCTCTACTCCCTACCTATCTGATAACCTAAACACACAGCCCTTACATACTTGTCCTTTCATAGGAGCCACCAAAATGGCTGTCTGTGATATTGGGTATTTAAATTGCAGAATATGGCAAATGACTGTTCTGAAAATGGGGATATGGTTTGATTCCCTTTGACTATCCTGCAGAATGAGTGATCTGTCAGATTTAGAGTAAGCTTAATGTTTTAAAAAAATACTGATTGCAACATGATTGCCACACCTCAGGAAATCAGTCCTTGTAGGGTATAAGATGTTCTATTTTTCTCCAGTGCCTTGATTGACATTATATTGATATCTGCGCCCCCAAAATGAATTTAAAGGTGTTTCATTTATTTTAGCCTGCTACTATGACATGGGGCCTCCCCGACACTTGCAGCTGAGCTTAAGGAAGCTTACTCATTGCTTTTCCAACTTGTCTCAAATTGCTTTGGCAAGTATCCACTGGTGGTCTCGGTCTGATTGGGCTCCAGCTGCTGATGGTCTCCTGACCAGTTGCAGATGTGCCCTGGGATGCCAATCACTGGGTATTTGACTGTTGCTTGCCCTCTCTGTCAGTGCAAAATTCTTTGTGCCTGGAACCTTCTGAAAGAATCCATTTAAATTGGAGAATTCAGAGCAGTCCGCTGCAGTTGATAAATAGTTACCCTGGAAAAGTTAGACAATTAAACACCTAGCCTTAACCCCTGGATAACTATTCAACTGTTTTTTTAGGACAATGCCTACTTCCCTCGAATAAAAGTAAAGAAATTAATGGCATACAATTTTGGTCAGATTGTTTAAAGCTGCATCTCACTCAGTGCTATGAATTTCTCATCCTACAAACTGGCTTAAAGATAGCCCCAATGTGTCCTTTAAGTCAGTTTTTGAAACTTGGAATATCGAAAGAATTGCAATTTTCAAACAGGTGAATTTACATTTGAGTACAAGGCTGAAGCCATAACACAGCATAAGCACCATCCTGATTCACAAGTTCACCATTGATTTGTAGACGCATTGTAGTGCTGCAAGTTTTCAACCTCATGATTTGTTCCACAAGGAAGCCTATGGTCTGTTTTGATCTTAGATCAAATTGTTTTATTGGGTTAATTTGTTAATAGCAGCATTGAGTGCTTGACAGCTATTCTATGCATTTTAACATGCTAATTGTCCCTCTTGTCAATGCCTGATTAATCCTTGGCTATTGATCCTGTTCGGAAATTGGTGAATGGACTAAAACTTTGCTGACACTAATGTATTTTCTGTGCTGATTAGATTTCTTGAATCTCATCTAGCTGTACCCGCAAGTAATGAATTCCACATGTATATTTTTAACACAGCACTATTAAATTGTAGCTTAAAGTAATTTATTGTAATTGAGTGGCTTTGAGATTCTTCTGAAATATTCGATAAAATGTTATGTAAATTGCACCTTTTTTTTATTAATGTCATTATCTGAATGCATTAAAAAATGTCAAGTTAAAAGAAGAACTCTGAAATAATATTGCACTTGATGATATGTTAGACAAAAGTCATACTTTAGAATTGATCAAGGGAGATATTGCAGTACTAAAACAAAAGCGAAATACTGCGGATTCTGGAAATCTGAAATAAAAACCAAATGTTGGAAAAAATGAGCAGGTCTAGCAGAACTGAAGCAAAACAGTTAATATTTCAAATTTATGATTCCTCTTTGGACCTGAATGCGGATAAAAAAGTGGGTGTAATGTGGTCGAAAAAAGTGGAGGGGAGTAAGTGAAACGCAAGGAAATTTCATAGAGAGGCTGGAGAGCGAAGCTAAGTTCAACATTTCAGACCGTGAATGCTGCCCTGCATTTTACTTCCCCAACTACCACACCAGTGTCTTGTTTTCATGAAGACCGAAAGAACTGTGGATGCTGTAAATCAGGAGCAAAAACAGAAGTTACTGGAAAAAACTCAGCAGGTCTGGCAGCATCTGTGAAAGAAACAACATAGTTAACGTTTCAGGTCCGGTGACCCTTCCTCAGAACTGATGGTGGCTGGGAAAACGTCTGTTTATATGCAGAAAAAATTGAGGAGATGGAGTAGGGAGTAAACAATAGGATAGAGCCTAAAGAGAGAGAAGAGCAGTTAGATAGACAAAGAGTTGATAATGATCAGGCTGGGAGGGTGAATAGTTGTTAGTGGGGGCTATTAGTGACTAACAACAGGTCGTGTGTAATGGCAGGATATGTGGTAACAAGGCCTGGTGTGTGAGGTAGGGGGCTGGGACATGGGAGAGTTTAGGCCCGAAGATTATTGAACTCGATATTGAGTCCGGAGGGCTGTAAGGTCCCCAAACAGAAAATGAGGTGTTGTTCCTCCAGCTTGCTTTGAGGTTCGCTGGAACACTGCAGCAAGCCAGAGTCAGAGATGTTGGCCAGGCAGCAGGGTGGTGCGTTAAACTGGCAGGCAACAGGTAATTCAGGGTCTTTTTTGTGAGCAGAACGTAGATATTCTGCAAAGCGGTCACCCAGTCTGTGCTTTGATTCCCCAGTGTTGGGGAGACCACATTGTGAGCAGCAAATGCAGTAGACTAGATTCTGGGAAGTGCAGGTGAAGTGTTGCTTCACCTGGAAGGTATGTTTGGGCCCTTGGATACTGGGGAGGGAGGAGGTAAATGGGCAGGTGTTGCACCTTCGCCGGTTACAGGGGAAGGTGCCGTAGGGCTGTGGGTGGGTGTTGGGGGTGAAGGAAGTGTGGACCAGGGTGTCCTGGAGGGAACAGTCCCTGTGGAAGGCGAACAAGGGAGGGGAGGAGAATATGTTGTCTGGTGGTGGCATCTTGCTGGAGGTGGCGGAAATGGTGTCTGATGATCTGCTGAATGTGGATGCTGGTGGGATGGTAGATAAGGACAAGGGGAACCCGATCGCTGTTGCAGGAGGGAAGAGGAAGGGTGAGGGCGCAAGTGCGGGAGATGGGTTGGACCTGGTTGAGGGCCCTGTCGACAGAACTGAGGAAGCGTCACCGGACTGGAAATGTTGACTCTGATTTTTTTTCTTCACAGATGCTGCCAGACCTGCTGAGCTTTTCCAGCAACTTTGTTTTTGTTCTTGTTTTCATGATTTTGCTTTGGACAGAGTTGACGTATGTTCTACCAGTAACATTTATTCTAGAAGAATGCCCCTTCTGTACTACGTTGCCACTCCCTTTGCCTTGTGTTCTGACACACTTCTGATCTCGATCTCCCTCATGCCATAACCTTTCTTTGACCTTTTCCTTGTGTTACATCTGCTCCTCCCCAATTTTTCTGCAGCATAAAATCCAACATTCTTCCACTTCACTTTCAAGGAAGAGTTTCATTGAACTGAAACTCCTAATTTTTTGTTTTCTCTTCCAGCTTTCCACAAATGCTGCAGATCTGCTGAGTTTCTCCAGCACTTCATTCTTATTTCAGTAGAATGCATCACACAGGTAGCGAAAAGCCTAGAGTTCATTACGCTAGTAACTGGAAATTTGTTTTTTGTTCATAAGAGAAGCACAGTGTAATGCAGTTTTATGAATATGTTTAGACTTTAATTGTAATATGTGTCAACATACTGTGCTTCATTGTTTTTATTTATTTGCAAATTAGCAGGTTACTTCTCTGTAAAATCTAAGTAATTGTAGTAGTGTAATGCAGGAATAAATTGATTATTCTAAAGAGGGCGATTATTAATCTTCAACAAGATCAGATAAATTCTCCATATCTTACCATTTGTATTGTTCTAATAAGTTTCGCACAGGGAAAGAAAACAAATAGAAGTGAGAGTTTTAACTGCATTTTGTATGGTGGTAAGTTCAATATTAAATGTATGGATAAAAAAGTATGATGCAATAAGTGTGGAATTGAGTTTGTGAATAGCTGGTAGGGATGAAGTACAGATTGCAGCTTTTATCTCAGAACAAGGATGATGAAGGAGAAATTATGATTTTGATAGCTATGGGGACATGGTGGCATACTGGTAAAAGTCATTGGTCTAGTAATCCAGAACTCCAGGCTAATGTTTTGTAGACGTGAGTTTGGATCACACAGTGGTGAGCATATAACCCATTATTACCTGGTCTTGTTATATGCGACTCTGGACCCACAGCAATGTGGTTGACCTTTAACTATCCAATTGGCAATCAAGGATAAGCAATCGATTCTGGTCTAGCCAGTGACATCTAAATTCCTGAACAAGTAAAAAATATCCTGTTTCTTTTGAAGAATTTGCATCCTTTATTTAAGTGTTTTGTCGTACTTGAATGCCTTGTAAAATCAGTAGGTAAGATATCTTTGAGTATCTGTTATGGTGATGTCACAGCATAAAAACGTAAGCAAAAGAAGCAGGAGTAGGGCCATTTGACCTTATGCCTGCTCTGCCATTCATTAACATAATGATTGATCTGGTCGTGGCCAAAGTCCATATTCCTGTCTGCCCCCAGTGACCTTGTGTTTCTCATAGATCAAAAGTCTGTCTAATTTATCCTTTACTGTGTTTTCAAACAACACGGTGAACTCCTGTGATGAACTGTATGAGATAATTTCTTGCATAATTACAGCATGGTGAAAACTAAGAGAAAAATAGTACATAAATCTTGATGGGCAGAGCTTCTCCCAAACTGTGAGAACTCCAAGAAACTTGTCATGTAAATAATAATTGATGAGTGGATTGGGTATAGTAGGGAAACTTCTGAAATTATTTTTGATATGGTGTTTTAAGGCTTCATCAATTTTTCATGTTATCTGATTGCATAAATTATAAGCTTCCGTTCAATAAGAAATGGCATTCTTTCTGTCATTCATGAGGGAATACGCTTTAAAGTGATGAATAATTTTATTTATATTGTAGATTCAGAGACCACTGTTAATCAGATCAAAGAAGGGTATTGACATTGCTGGTCTGTAAAAGAATTTTTTTGAAAAGTCAGCTGGAAGTCTTGACAGAAGAGTCACTGGCACAGTGTGTTGGCATATTGTTCAGTGAACTGCGAGACGTGGACTTAGAACCAGCTCCAAGGCATAATTTCTCTGCTGTCCTAAATGAATCCGTAGCATATAACTATTCCCAATTACTATGAGCGTTCATGAGTCAGCTTGGTTCCAGTGGTAATAGGATTGCCTCTGATTATCTCATACACCTTGTTCAGTCTGTATGCGTGCCCCTGAGCTTCTGGTTGCCTGTCGATTTAATTCTTCATTTTGCTGTCATGCTGACCTCTCTGTCTTTGCCTTCTTGGAGTTCTCACTGAAGCTTGGTGCAGATTTGAGGTACAGCAACTCAACTTTTTAATTAGGCACCAATGGCCTTTCAAATTTCACACTGAATTCAACAATTTCAGGCCGTAATCCCCTCTCTTCATTTTGTTTCCTTCTCCTTTGCAGGTTTTGATTTTTATCATGTTTTTCACATGCTGGTTTTGAGGGGCAGCTGTTCATTATTCTGCCATTCATGCACAGCTTTTATTTCTTTACTTGTTCCATTATCACTGCATAGGGCTTTACACCAACAATACTTCTGGCATTTAATCTCTCTGGTCTTCCACCGTATCACAGACCTTCCCTAATGTTCTGTTTCAAATCTTCCTTCTTTTTTCACTTGCTTGAAATCTATTCATTAAATTATAACGTTCTCAGTTCTGTTGAGAGGTCATTGACCTAAGGCATTAACTGTGTTTCCAAAGACAGGCTGCGTACTTCTAGTCTTTTCTGTTTTTATTTCAGATTTCTGGTATATGCAGCATTTTGTTTTTGGAATAAAGGTCGATTGTGCACCATTAAAATTCTTTGGCAACATTAATTTTACCAATTTAAATAGAGGACTACTCATCTTTTATTTACTTCTTTGTGAAAAGAGTGCACAAAAAATCATTAATGTAGCACACGAAGTAGAGATAATTGGGAATTAACATGAAACTGATTGCCTGTCATAAGTTGGAAAATGTTTATTTATTATTATTAATAGATTATTTATTTAAAAGAATTCTCACACTTGACTTGTGATAAGATACTAATCTGTAAAATAACATAATTACCGTTCATGGATAACAAGGTGTAGAGCTGGATGAACACAGCTGGCCAAGCAGCATCAGAGGAGCAGGAAGGCTGACGTTTCGGGCCTAGACCCTGCTTCAGAAAAAATGCCTGAAGAAGGGTCTAGGC
>NC_063352.1:23764113-23953836 GCF_021869965.1 Rhincodon typus | reverse complement strand
TCTTTAAAAACGTTTACTGAAGTAGCGTCAACTACTTCAGTAAACGTTTTTAAAGATAAGGTAGATTTTTTTTGAACAATAAAGGAATTAAGGGATACCGTGAGAACGCGGATAAGTGGATCTGAGTCCACGAAAGGATCAGCCATGATCTTGTTGAATGGCGGAGCAGGCTCGAAGGGCCAGACGGCCTACTCCTGCTCCTAGTTCTTATGTTCTTATGTTCTTAACACTTTAAAGCTAACAGTTTTTTCCATCCCTCCTTCAGTCAAAATTTTCAGGTTGTTTTATTCCAGTATGAAGTTTATAACTTTGTGTGTAACATACCAATTATTGCACCTCAGTCAGAAGGAGTGTCTCCATTAGGAAACATTTAATGAGCTCTGCGACCAATTTAAATCCGGTATCTTTTAGAGCTCTGCTAATTAGATTGCACTGTTAAAGAGTTTTATCTTTTTATTCACATTGATGCAGTTCTGGCAACTTTTCTTTCTGTAGTGTGATAGAGTGAATTGAGTAGTAAACACATATTGAGCTGTGTATGCTTTTGAATGTTCACATTGGATTATAATGAATTCTGTAACTGCACAGATGATTTTTCTCAACCTGTGATGGGAATGATGTCACTGTGCCTCACCTATTGGTCAGATCTTTCTTTCTGAAAGATTCTTGAGTATAACTGAAAAACCATTACAAATTGGCACCTGAAGCATTGAAAATTCGAATTGTATGGTTTGATTTTTTAAAATTTCAGTTGGTGACTATCTGATTAAAGATAACTTTAAATCAGACACAATACTAGCAGTGAAATTAGCATATATACTGCAAAAGCTTAGTTGTGGCCATCTGTTAGACCTTCATAAACATGGTTCTTGGGTTTGCAACTAACTTAGTACTGGATTAACAGATAAAATTAAACAGGATAAAGAGTTAACTTACATTTAGCTGGCCAAGATCTATAACCATTTCTCCTGAGAGCTGTTTAGGTTTTCCTTAAAATAAATGAAGTTGAACTAACATGATTGTTTGGATTTTTGCATATCATCAAATGCTGTAAAAAAAATCTTCAGTCCTAAGCAGCCCAATGGCTCAGTTTTAAACCTAGCTTATCAACAATGCAAAGTAATTACTGAAATTACATAAATATCAGATATTTACTAATAAGAAATTATTCAAGGAAAGCATCTTTACCGAGTATTATTGGAATGGAGAACTCACTACATCTTGGGGTAATTAAGGTAAATAATAAAGATGATTTTACAGGAAATAAAATAAAGGGAGAAAGGTTATGTTGATAAGTAAGGTGGGAGGGAGACAACTTGCGCTGTAAATTCTGTGCAATTCTGTCTTTTTGTTGGACTTAATTTGGACAATGTGTTGCACAGTAATCTAACTGCATTCTAGACTCACAAATGCGGGCTGACATGCATGCAATTGCAGATAGGGTTGTCCACTTCTACAAAGTAAATAGCTGTGTTTGAACTCTGATAAGAATGGCCCTGGAGTAAGTTTGTAATACCCTCTACTTGTTTTATAGAGCATCCCATCATTAGGAAGCCTTCCTGTTACCTCAATTAAATTTCTCAGCGTTTGAAATGCCAAGAAGTAGGCCAAGCCGTGACTGGCTGTACTAGATGAAAAAAACTGAGGCTGCCCCATCCAGGAGTAGCAGAAATGAAAGATCTGCATTTATATTGCACCATTTATGACCATCAGACATCTCAAAGCACTTTACAAGTAATGATGTACTTTTGAAGTGCAGTCACTTGTAATGTAGGAAATGCAACTTCTGATTTGCACAAGCAATCTAAAATCAATTACTTATCTATCTTCTGCTTAAATGCATCTATATTGTTCACCTCAACTATTTCTTCCTGTAGCATCTTCCACATTGTAACTGCTATCTGACACTCTGGGCAAAGAAGTTTCACCTGAATTCTGAACTAAATCTTGCTATGATAGTATTTGCTGTAGATATCTAAAAAGCAGCAGTTACTATATTTTAGAAAATGTTTTATAGTACATAAAGCACTGTGGATGTTATGGACCTTATATGGTATCAAATAATTGCATTTCTTTTTCATTGCCTTGGCTAAAATGATGCATTAATCTGGGTCATAAACCTTTTGCGACGTGAAAGAACACTGTTGTATAAAGTGTCTATTGGAGAGGTGTAATGTGTTAGAAAATCTCAATAAATGATACACTTGAGACAAAATTTCATTAGATAACGGCAACAACTTTCTTCGTGGCATATTGTTTCTATTCCTTTCTCCTGTGTTCCTATATGTCATCTCATATTCTGTTGGTACTCATTATATTTCTTACCCCTCCATTTCTGGCCTTTCAGGTTTCCTGATTTTTCAGTGCCTTCAGTTGCCTATGTACTTTTCTCTGAACATCCCTCCCTGACCCTCACTGCCTCTTCCTTTCACCCCTCATTTCAGGCAGAACTTAAAAACTAAAGAACTGTGCATGCTGTAAATCAGAAACAAAAACAGAAATTGCTGGAAAATCTCAGCAGGTCTGGCAGTATCTGTGGAGAGAAGTTGGAGTTCACGTTTCGGGTCGAGTGACCCTTCCTCAGATGCTGCCAGACCTACTGAGCTTTCCCAGCAATTTTGGTTTTTGTTTGGGAACTTAAAACCTGCTTGGTTGACACAGGTTTTCGTCACTATGTTAATGTCATGTGGCTCTTGATCAACCTTTGTCTGGTTATGTTCCTATGAAAAGTATCAGAATATTTATCATTGGAAAATTGCTTTTTTAAATGCAAGATATTGTATAGTCAGTGGTTACGTAGAAATGTGAAAACAGGTGCGTATGAGACTATTCCTTTCTTTCT
Organism: Rhincodon typus; assembly: GCF_021869965.1. Lineage (NCBI taxonomy): Eukaryota > Metazoa > Chordata > Chondrichthyes > Orectolobiformes > Rhincodontidae > Rhincodon > Rhincodon typus. The sequence goes on along the minus strand of NC_063352.1, from coordinate 23,950,994 downwards.
GTTATGTAGGACATCACTGTTGTGCTTGCTTACAAACACAGCGAATGCTGGAGAAACTTGCCAGGTCTGGCAGCAACTGTGGAGAGAAGTAGAGTTAATGTTTTGAGTTTGGTATAACTTCTTCAGAACTGAAGAAATTTGTTTCAGATTTCCAGGATCCACAGTATTTTGCCTTTATCATAGCTCTCCTTGCTACTTCCCTAAAACTAATTTAGAGCAGGAATTGACTGTCTATAATATGAATGCAATTTTCAGTTTCTTCAGAAGGCTTTATTCAAAAAAAAATCATCAAAGTGCAGAGAATCTCACACCATTAATCAGGTGGCAGAGAACAAAAATTGTAGGAAGAAATGTGGGAAAGCATTACTGGAGAGCAGAGTTCTTGGTTTGTTTTGTATTTTAAGAAATTTTAGCAGTGCAGAGAGAGGAATGGGAGCTGAAAGATGATCAAGTATTGGGAGTATGAATTTAGTGGATTTGGAGAAATGAGTTGTGTCATACTTCAAGACACAGGTTAATGGTACTGCAATCAACCATCCTCTTTTTGTCATATTTGTTTAAAATATCAATGTTTTAAAATGGTCTCGTGAAAATGAAATTACCACAAGGCACATAAAACACCAATCATAATATCATAGTGATATATTGAAAGTGCTGTCTGATACTTAATCTTTTGTTATTACAGATAAATTATATCCGTGAACAGATTATTCAGTTTTGTTTTTATTCATTGTTAAATAAATCGTCTTTTATTTTCCCTTTTCTTGAGCTGTACTTCTAACCATATGTTTTGCTCAGGTTCACTTCCTTCAGTGTAATGAATGTTGTAATTGATCACTGTTCTGCATTTTATTCCTGTCTGTTTTATAGTGCCATTTCTAAGTACATCAATAAGTTTGGTGACTCTAATCCTCAGTCCACAAAATGTAATGACATCTCCTCGTTTCCACTTGAGTATCAACTGAAAACCATTCAGCTGAATTGGATTCATCTGTACAGATCTGAAGCTACATCCAATTTAGCTTCAGTTTTCAAAGAAAGAACTTGTTCTAAAAGATGCCTAAAAATAGCTCAATTCTGAAAGGATCTTATTGTCATGTCACAGCATTCAGCAGTAGAAGCTGTCGCTGCCAATTTACATCTACAGAAATGATTGCAGTACCTTCCAAATAACACACAAGAGATGAGATCAAGGAGTATAACACACAGCATATTTCTTCGTCAGTGGTTATCTTTTAAGTAAAACATATGGGTTTCTATTAACATTGTGAAACCTGAGTGACTTAGGATCATGAAAATTTGCAACACAAGAACAGGCTACTTTGGTTTATCAAGTTTGTATTTGTTTTCTTTTACTGTAATTAACCTCTGACTCTATCTTAGAAGCGCAGAAAATAGGAGCAGGAATCGGCCATTTGGCCGTCCAGGCCTGGTCCAACATTCAATATGATCATGGCTAATTTATCTAATTCAGTACCCTGTTCCCACTTTCTCCTGATACCCTTTGAACCCTTTAGCCCTAAGAACTATGTCTAACTCCTTTTTGAAAACATTTACTGTTTTCACTTCAACTGTTTTGTATGGCAAATAATTCTACTGGCTCAATGCTCTCTGAGTGAAGTAGTTTCTCCTTATCTCAGTCCTGAATGGCCTACCCCATGTCCATAGACTGTGGCCTCTGGTTCTGAACTCATTGGTCATTGGGAACATATTTCTTGCATTTACCCAATCTAATCTTGTTAGAATTTTATAGGCTTCTATGAGATCCCTTCCCTCAATCTTCTAAACTCCAGTGAATGTATTCCTAACCAATCTAGTATCTTTTTGTACATCAGTCCTGTCATCCCAAGAATTAGACTAATAAACCTTTGTTGCACTCCCTACATAGCCTGAACACCGTTCCTCAGATAGGGAGGCCCAAACTTCACACAATTCTCCAGGTAATAAGGCCCTGTACAATTGCAACAAGACATCCCTTCTCCTGTGCTCAAATCGTCTCGCTATGCAGGCCAACATGCCGTTTGCCTTCCTCACCACCTGCTGTACCTGGTACAAGGACGCCCAGGCCTCATTACACCTGACCTTGTCCCAATTTATCACCATTCGGATAATAAACTACCTTCTGGTTTTTGCTACCAAAAGTGGATAACCCCACATTTATCCACGTGCATTTGCCCATTCTCTCAACTTGTTCAAATTACACTGAAACATCTCTGCATCCTCCTCACAGCTCACCCTCCCACCCAGCTTTGTGTTGTCTGGAAACCTGGAGAAAGTATATTTAATTTCCACAGCTAAATCATTAACATACTTTGTGAATGGTTGAGATACAAGCATAGTTCTTGTGCTACTCCACTAGTCACTGGCTGCAACTCAGAAAACAACCCATTTACTGGTTTCCTATCTGCCAAGCAGTTCTCCATCCATGTCAGTACACTACCCCCCAATCCCATGCTCTTTAATTTTACATGCTAATTTCTTATATGGAACTTCTGAAAGTTCAAATAAGCAGCATCCACAGACTCCCCCTTATCAACTCCATTAATAACATCCTTGAAGAATTCTGGGAGATCTGTCAAGTAAGATTTCTCCTTCATTAATCTATGCTGACTCTGTCGGATCCTGTTGCTGTTTTCCAATGCTCTGCTATTAAATCTTTTATAGTAGACTCTAGTACTTTTCCACTCCCAATGCCAGGCTAATCGGCCTATGTTTTCTGTCTACCTCCTTTTTTAAATAATGAGGTTACATTAGCTACCCTCGAATCCATGGGAACTGTTCCAAAATCTATAGAAGTTTGAAAGGTGACCACCATGACCATCCACTATTGCTAGGGTTACTTCCTTAAGTACTGTGGGAGTTATCACCTTTTTTTTGTATTGTCTGAAAGGTAATGAGAAAGATTAAATGATAACTTATAAAGGGAAATTGGATATGCGCTTGGGGGAAAGGAAGTGCACTTATGTGGAGAGAGCAGGGCAGTGGAACGGCAAAGACATAATGAACTGAATGATCTCCTGTGTTGAAAGATTCTATGATTAGTCTATAAAGTGTGACTTATTGTTTTGAAAAGGAATGCATTAAAAAGTATACATACATTAAATGTGGTTGCCGTTTGTCTCCAGCTTATTCGTATTAAGTGTCACTGTCTCATCACCAGTGTTTCTCTGATGTTGACTGACATGCAGAGCTCGTTTCCGAAAATTTTGTGTGGCAGGCATGGGAACAAGCAGCTCCCCCAAAATTGCCTGACTGGGGAATAGGAGAACCCAGCATGTTTTTTTTTTTCTTTATTTGTTCATGGGATGAGGGTGCCGCTGACTAGGCAGCACTTATTGCCCAGGGGACAGTTAAGTGTCAACCACATTGCTGTGGATCTGGAGTCAAATTAGGCCAGACCAGGTAAGGATGCCAGTTTCCTTCCCTAAAGGACATTAGTGAACCAGATGGGTTTTTCCCCAACAATCGACAATGGATTCATCGTTACCACTAGATTCTTAATTCCTGTATAAAAGATAAGCAAATGAACTGAAAAAAACAGAGAGAATGCTGGAGAAACTCAGTAGGTCTGGCCGCATCTGTGGAGAGAAATCAGTTAATCTTTACCTCTTGTATGACTCGTCTTCAGAACTGAAAGATGTGGAAAAAAAAAGTCAGAGTTATACAGCACGGAAACAGTCCTTTCAGTCCAACTTGGCCCTCCTGACCAGATGTCCTAAACTGATCTAGTCCCATTTGCCAGCATTTGGCCCATATCCCTCCTAAACCCTTCCTACTCATGTACCCATCCAGATGCCTTTTAAATGTTGTAATTGTACTCGGCCCCACCACTTTGTCTGGCAGCTTGTTTTGTACACAAGCCACGTTCTTTGTGAAAAAGTTACCCCTCAGGTCCCTTTTAAATCTTTCTCCTCTCACCTTAAACCTATTCCCTCTAGTTTTGGACACCCCTACGCTGGGAAAAATGACCTTGGCAATTCACCCTATCAATGCCCCATATGATTTTATAACCCCTATGAAGTCAATTCTCAGCCTCTGACACTCTAGGGACAAAAGCCCCAGCCTTATTCAGCCTCTCCCACAGCTCAAACCATTGAACCCCAGTAACACTCTTGTAAATCTTTTTGGCACCCTTCAAAGTTTAACAACATCATTTATATGGCAGGGAGACCAGAACTGAATGCAGTATTCTGGAAGTGGCCTCACCAATGTCCTGTACTGTTGCAAGGTGACATCCCAGCTCCTATGCTCAGTGCACTGACAAATGAAGACAAGTGTGTCAAATGCCTTTTTCACCACCCTTCTACCTGCAACTCCACTTTCAAGAAACTATGCACCTGCACTCCAAGGTCCCTTTGTTCAGCAACACTTCTACCATTAACATTCCTGCCCTAATTTGCTTTACCAAAATGCAGCATCTCATATTTATCTAAATTAAACTCCATCTGCAACTCGGCCTATTGGCTTATCTGATCAATGTCCCGTTGTATTCTGAGATAACCTACTTCATTGTCCACTGCACCACCAATTTGGTGTCATCTGCAACTTACTAACCATACCTCCTATATTCACTCCAAAACATTTACAGAAATGACCAAAAGCAGTGGACCTAGCACGGATCCTTGTGGCACAGCGTTAGGCACAGGCCTCCAGTCCAGAAAGACAACGCTCCATCACCACCCTCAGTCTCTTACCTTCAAACCAAATTTGTATCCAAGACAACAAGGTGCAAGGCTGGATGAACACAGCAGGCCAAGCAGCATCATAGGAGCAGAGAGGCTGACGTTTCGGGCCTAGACCCTTCATCAGAAAAGGGGGAGGGGAAGGGGGTTTTGAAATAAATAGGGAGAGAGTGGGAGGCGGATAGAAGAGGGATAGAGGAGAGGATAGGTGGAGAGAAAACAAACAGGTCGAAGAGGCGGGGATGGAGCCAGGAAAGGTGAGTGTAGGTAGGGAGTTAGGAAGGGGATAGGTCAGTCCAGGGAGGACGGACAGGTCAAGGGGGCGGGATGAGGTTGGTCGGTAGGAGATGGCTAACTACACCACTCTCTCCCTATTTATTTCAAAACCCCCTTCCCCTCCCCCTTTTCTGATGAAGGGTCTAGGCCCGAAACGTCAGCCTCTCTGCTCCTATGATGCTGCTTGGCCTGCTGTGTTCATCCAGCCTTGCACCTTGTTGTCTCGGATTCTCCAGCATCTGCAGTTCCTACTATCTCTGATTCAAATTTGTATCCAAATGGCTAGCTCCCCCTGGATTCCACGTGAGCTAACCTTGCTAACCCTGCTAACCCGTCTACCATGCGGAACCTTGTTGGAACATCTTGCTGAAGTCCATATAGACAATGTCTACCACTCTGCCTTCATCAGTCTTCTTTGTCATGTCTTCAAAAATATCAATCAAATTAGTGAGACATGATTTCCCATGCACAAAGCCATATTGACTATTCCCTAATCAGTCGTTGTCTTTCCAAATGCATATAAATCCTGTTCTGTCAGAATCCCCTCCAACAACTTATCCACTACTGATATCAAGCTCACCAGTCTATAGTTCACTGGCTTTTACTTATTAAATAGTGGCACCACATTAGCTGCCCTCCAGTCTTCCGGCTCCTCACCTGTGCCAACGTTGATACAAATATTTCAGCAAGTGATCCAACAATCTCTTCGCTAGCTTCCCACAAAGTTCTGGGATACTCCTGATCAGGTCCCAGGGATCTATCGACTGTTATGTGTCTGACACCTCCAACACCACGTCTTCCATAATATAGATATTTTTCAAGATATCACAATTTATTTCCCCAAGCTCTCTAGCTTTCATATCCTTCTCCACAGTAAATACTGAACTGAAATACATGTTTGGTATCTCACCCATCTTCTGTGGCTTCACACACACATGGTCTCATTGATTTTTACGGGGCCCTCTTCTCTCCCTCTTTGCCCTAAATGTTCTTTCATTACACTTTTGACAGAGGTGGAGGTCCAGTGCAAAAGTCAATTGAATCTTGTTTACTCTACATTTAGTAGAGAGGACCAATTATCTTCCTTCCTCACCTTAATTTACACCCATTTTACATTTTTTTAATCCACCGTTAACAACCTCATTTTTCTTTTGCATTGGCTCTCCTCCTCGGTCAAAAGTATATCTAAAAAACTCATTTTACTACTCTTTTCATTTGTAAAGAAGTCCTTCTGGACTCAAAACGTTGACTGTATTTCTCCTTCCAAAAATGCCGCCAAACCTAAGTTTCTCCAGTATTCTGTGTTTGTTTTAAAATTCCAGCATTCACACTATTTTACTTTCAAGCAAATGAACTGAACTTTACAATGAACAGGAACTTGAAATCTGTGCAGTTATATACAATCTAAAATTTAAACAAAAGATGTGAACAAGATAGTTATGAATGGCTGAAGACCCATAATGTGAAACTAAACAAGCCATCATATTTTCATTAAGACTTCAGTGTGCTGGAAAAGTGTCATTGTACTGGGATTTGCTCAGTAATTGGGGGATAAGATGTATTTCAGAGTGCTGACATACCATCAAGCAGCCAGATGGCTTCAGATATATCTAGAAAATGTAGAGTAAGACAAAATAAAGGCGACAGCACACTGTAAGCTGATTAATATTCCAATAATGCTCTGTTGCTTCGGATTATTGCTTATTTAATGAACATGAGCTTTATTACGTGTACTGTGTAATATTTCCATCTGTTGAATTACACAAAGTTTGTCTGCCTCTTAATACCCATTAATAAAGTTGGACTGCAGATCCCCTCTTGCAGATGGATGTGAAAGCTCAATACCATGTTGCAGAGTGTTTTTTTTAAGGTTAATCCTGCTGTTACATGAGTACTGTATTTCCCAAGATTATTCTATGTACTATGTCAATAGGTTCAAAATCCTGATTCAGTACAAAACAAAAATGTTGTACATACTGATTTTTAAGGATTATACAAAGAGAAGGTATGTTTTTGTTGAGACTTTGAATGATTTGACTTATTTCTGAAGAAAATATGACTTTCTGAATGTATTTTGGTATTTTGCTCTGTCTAAGGTGTGATAGAGCTGCTTTAGCCTGTTCTGCAGTATAGATGATCTTGATGCTACGCGCTTTTTGGTCAACTCTCCATTCAGGTCAATGCTTTTAGTGTTCTTTATATAGGTCAGAGGAGTATAGAATTAACTGAAATCAATATTTTTTTTGTGTGCTTCAGTTCCATCATGCTCAATCACTCAGTTAGAGGCCTGTGCGTTTATATTTATATTGTGTTGAATGTAATGTTTCAAATGTGCCATTGATTAAATTCTGAATTATTTGGCGGGAGACTGTAGGCTATGGCATGTCTTTTGGGAGGGTCTAAAGTCAAATGTAAGACAATAAGGCAATAAAGAATTCATTTCACATAACTGTTACTTTCTCAAGACATATTTTACTTCACCCTCCCGACAGCCACGTAATACCCTTGCACATAAGGTTGTAGACATGCTCACCAAGCTGGCGGCTTTGATTGCAGACGTTTTTGTCACCCTGCTAGATAACATCGTCAGTGCGCCTCTGGTGAAGCATTGGGTGTTCTGTCCCGCTTGTTATTTATATGCCTCGGTTTGCTGGGGTGGTTGGCATCACTTCCAATTCTGTTTTTCAGTAGTTTGTATATCGGGTCCACTTCAATGTGTTTGTTGATGGAATTCTGGTTGGAATGCCAGGCCTCCAGGAATTCCCTGGCATGTCTCTGTTTGGCTTGTGCGATTATGGATGTGTTGTCCCAGTCAAATTTGTGTCCTTCTTTGTCCGTGTGTATTGAGACAAGTGAGAATTGGTCATTTCTTTTGGTGGCTAGTTGTTGTTCATGCATCCTTATTGTCAGTTTTCTTCCAGTTTGGCCTATGTAATGTTTTCCACAGTCCTTGCATGGTATTTTGTATATTACATTAGTTTTATTGGTTTTGGGTATGGGATCCTTTACGTTCGTCAGTAGTGGTCACAGGGTGGTTGTTGGTTTGTGGGCTGCTCTGATACCTAGGGGTCTGAGTAGTCTAGTGGTCATCTCGTGGTCAATTCTGGGTTGCTGCAGTGTGTTGTGGCCCGTTTGAATAATGTCCTGATTCAGCTCTGTTTGTGGGTAATCAGCAACCACCCCAACAAACCAACAACCACCCTGCGACCGCTACTGATGAACGTAAAGGATCCCATACCCACAATCAATAAAACTAAAGTAATATATACATAATAAACCTTATCCACAACCCGAGCTACAAATCTTCTCAAAAACTTTAAAACCTTGCCCATGTTTTTCTCCTTCCCTTTCTTGCAAGTGGTGAAGAAGAGATCAGAGACCAGTTCATTTTTATGGCAATAAGTACATCAGTTAAAGCTTAGGTCAATCAATGTGGCATTGTAAGGAGTAAAAATGCATTAATCTGATGACTAATAGGGATTTCACATTTAAGTATCTTATGTTGTACACTTTCCAGGTGATTTTCAACCAATGTTGTGAACTTCAGGGTTAAAGTATTCAAAAGTAATTTCCTGAAGTGACATTATACCAGAGTTGTATGGTGACTTTTACAAACTGTCTGTATCTTTAATGTCATCCTTTTAGAATCAGATTTTATTTGGAAATAATTTATAATCTTCTTTCAATGAAAGGATTGTTCTCCCCTCAAAAAATCTTTGCAATTTGTGCCTGCAGCCTAGCATCAGACACCTTTGCCTCAAATTACAGCAGCCAGCTAGTTAATGCTTCAGGACATTATAGAATAATTTAAGTAAATGGCAGTCAGCCTGCAAATCAATTTGAGTTACCAGAGGAACATCAATAGTTTTCAGATGATGGACCTTTGTCAAGTGCTTGATTGAGCATTATCCTCAGGCTTTATTCAATCTCTCAAACAGATTCTAGTTTCTCATGATTATCTAGAGTCTGCAAGAATAACTCGGACTTTGAATTCCTTCTAAGAAAAATAATTTCATTTTCAACAGTATTACTGAGAGAATGTTTCTATAAAAAGAATTAACTGTTAATGTTGCTTCTGGGAACCATAGTAATCTTTGGTTTCTGGTTGTTCATGAGAAGAGACTTTTGTATTGAGATTTAGTAATAAAGTGGAACGAGGCTGTTATATCAATGGTCTTGATTCTTTTTTAACACTTTTTCATTTAACATTCTTAACTGTTAGGGGCATTCCAAGGTGATATCAACCAAGGCTTTTAAAACTTCCAAGGGTTTAGATATAGAGATCTGCCCAATCCTTAAGTCAATGGTGCAACATGGATCCTTTTAGCTCTTCTGCTTCGTGAACATAGCCATTAATAATGCATCGGCTTCCTTTATGGTACTCTTCAAATGTGCCTGGTGAATGTGGATTGCTTTCACTTTAGAATGGATGCTCTTGTACCACTTGTACTCATAAAACAAACTTTTTCAGTAAGTTTTCACACCCTCCCTTGTTTACACAGATTGATCCTATAAAATAATATGTAGTATTTCAACAATCCCCATTGTCACTCAACACTTCCATCCTATCTGGTGTTCTTCTAGGTAGTCTGCAAAGCACTTTTTTTTATAATTGGTCTGCTTCCCAGCCTTTATTGAACAGTCATTTTAACAATTCATTCTTTCAAACTCAGCTCCTTTAGCAACTAATTAATCTAGACGAGGTCCAAAGTCCGTCATCAGGAAAGGACGATTTCAGTTCTTCATCTTGTTATGATATGGTAAACATAAGCTAGCAATATTCAACTTCTTTATCAGATTTTAATACCTGACACATTGGACTTAAGTGAAGTTTGAAGAGAGCAAATACTGACCTGTAATTGCTGCTGTGATCACCTGACCAAAATCTGAAGGTAAGTCCAGGGAGTCATTTGAATGTGCTAAACTGGCTGCATTGTAATTACCATTTCATCCAAAAATAGTGAAACCAGAGAGCCAAGTCAGCATCAAGGAATTTGATCTTGCTTGATTGATACTTGCGTGAAAATTTCATAAATTGGGAGATCAAAGATTATCTACAGAGTACTCAGCTTGGAAAAACAATAGAACTAGCCTTATGAATATACAAACAAACCATATTTCAGTAATTTTCATGGCAGAGCAGATAGAGAAGGAAAGTGGAACCTGGAAGCTTACATTCTTTCCATATTTCTTTCAACTTGCAACATCAGTGTCTGTTGAGAAATTGGGAAAACAGCAATTCAGTGAGAACAGCAATTCAGTGAGAACTTCAAAATTCTAAAGTTTCACTACTGCTGAGGAAACAAGACTGTAGCTAAACAGTCATGGACACAGGTTTTACTCTCACAACTCAAGGGTTCTAAGAGCCTTAAAATGCATTTGCTTTTATCTTCCTTCATTCTTTTAAACACATTGCCTGTTTTTATGCATATGTCTATAATGTTGTGTTTGATCATTTTCTCTTGAGTCTAATGGATAGTAAAATTTCTCTTTCTTTCACTCAAGGAACCCTTAGTAATTGGCTCCTTCACTTTCTAGCAAAGTACATTCTCATCAAAGAGGACTAGCTGTGTGTGAAGGACAAACAAAAAGTATTCTCAGACGGGGTTAAAAAGAGATGAGCGGATTTCCTTCTCCTCACCTGGTTGTAAAAATTTCCTTTTTCTTTCACTGCTGGCTCTGAATTCCTACATCTCTCTTTTTGCCTGAGGAAAACTACATCTTGTCTCTTAAATTGTCTCTTAAATTTCTGTGGGCCACCATCTCCATAAACACTTACAGCTCTGTTGATCTACAGTGTGGCCACCATGCTTTTATTTTCATTCAGACTTCTAATGCCCTTTTCCTTGATTGTTCTTGACAGCACTTAATGCAGGTACTTGATTACTGAAAGTAAAATAAAGAAATAACTTACTTTTATAAAGTAGCTTTCACAAGTCTAGACTGCACTGAAGAGTCTTATATTACTTTTGAAGAGTTAGGCTATTGTAATTTATGAAATGCAGCAGCCGGTTTGCACACAGGAAGGTTTCACAAACTGCAACGTGGTAATGATCGGGTAAAATTAGTTGTGAGATATATTTTGGCCTGGGTGCTGAGAAGAACTCCATTGTTCTCCTTCAAAATAGTGCTAAGCAATCAATTATGTTCTTTTGAGCAGGGCACAGTGTTGTATTTTAATGTCTCATCCAAAATCTGATACTCTCAATAGTGCAGCACAATTTTTGTACTGCTTTGCAATGCTCGCTTAGATTTGGAGCTGAAGTCTTGAGAGTGGGATTTGAATGAAAATTCTACTGGCTCAGAGACAAAATTTATTGGCTGAGTTACGGCCCAATATTAATAAGAGTATGAGGGAATAACCATTGCTGGCAGAGAGCGTTGTTCTTCCAGCTGTTAGAAAAGACTTGTCTCTCATGAGCTGAGGTTGACCTAAAATAATTTATAAATATTCTTTGAAGTGTAATCACTCTCTAATGTTAGAAATGCAGCAAGTTTCCACAAACAGCAATGTGTTGATCTGATTCTGCGATGTTGATTAAGGGATAAATATTCAGCAGAATATCAGGGATAGCTTCCTTCAAAGCTCCTTTAAAATAGTGCTGTGGAATCTTTTACATTCACCTGAAGGAGCGGATGGATCTTGGTTTAACATCTCATCCGAAAGATACCACGTTCATAATGAAGCAGCACTGGAGTGTTACAGAGTCACAGCTGTACAGCATGGAAACAGACCCTTTGGTCCAACTTGTCCATGCCGACCAGATATCCAAAATTAATCTAGTCCCATTTGCCAGTATTTGCCCTATATCGCTCTAAACCCTTCCTATTCATATACCCATTCGGATGCCTTTTAAATATTGTAGTTCCACCACTACTTCTGGCAGCTCATTCCATTCATACACCACCCTCTGTGTAAAAAAAGTTGCCCCTTAGGTCCCTTTTATATCTTCCCCTTCTCTCCTTAAACCTATGTCATCCTGGATTTTTGTGATCCAGTCCTGAAGTGGGGCTTGAGTCTATATCCCCTGAATCAAATGGAAGCACACTACCCCAGTTAAGCCACGGCTAGCGCTTAATGACCCTCCTGCTTTATCAGGCCAGTACTGTACTTAAATACTTGATAGCCAGCAATTGCTTCTCATCAATTATAAATACTTGAAGCTAGTTGCCTGTGGATGTTAGTACTGTGCAACAATTTGTTAATTATGTATTAACTATATTCAAGTTTTGGGCATTAATGGAGGATTGTTTTGTGCTCCTGTGTATAGAAATTCCTGGTTCAAGTTCCATTTGCTACAAACATTACATGTCTGAACCAGTTAATTCAAAATACAGAAATTAATTGGTTGGGTTGGAGGTGAATAAGTGTGTAAAGAGTAGGTTTCACCGCTATCTTTCACCTGGCTATCTGAAATCGAGTATATTCCAATTTAATTATACTTCAACAGTTTCCAGTGCACCCAGAGTTAAAGGTATTGTGGACCAGTGATTCAGCTGATTTTGAGAGAGAAATTAATATTTTACTGTATTGTTTATGAAAGATTGGCTGTTGATGCACTTTAACATGAATCGTGTTAGTTTTTTTCATTTTATTTCTCTGCCAGTCCTCAATTGTGTTCTCAGTCCAATTACAATTTTATCCAGCCATAATTTCTTTCTCATTAACTTATAAACAAACTCTAAGAGGTTTAACAAAGTCAGGAATGCAAATACCTAAATGTGTTACTGACCAAACGTTCCATGTTCACCTCTCCTTGTCAAGAGAAAGGGGACTAACAAGTCTCCATTTCTGAAGGACTTTATCCTAGGATTTTTTAAAAAAAAGAAGTGGTTACAAAATGTGAATGCGTTTGTTATCATTTTTCAACATGCCCTTCATTCTGGAAAGGTCAACTGAGAAATAATGAATGTACCTCTCTATTCAAGAAAGAATGGAAATAAAAAGAGAACACTCCAGACAAGTTAAGCTAACATCTGTAATAGGGAAAATGCTAGAATCTATTATTTAGGAGGTTAGAAAACAGAAAGGATCACCATGGTTTTGTGAATAGGCAGTCATGTTTTACTAATTTTTTAGAGTTTTTTTTGTGGAATTAAAAGCAACATCGTAAAGGAGAACCCATAGATATTGCACACTTGGATTTCTAAAATGCCTTTGACAAGATGACAATTTATAAATTACTATACAGAAATTCGTGGTATAGGGGATAACACGTTAATATGGAAAGAGGATTGATTAGTTTACAGGAGGCAGAGTAGGGATAAATGGGTCATTTCTGGTTGGCCAACTATGTCTACTAAAATGCCACAAGGATCAGTGCTGGGGCCTTAAATATTTACAATCTATATAAAACACTTGGATGAAGAGGCTGAATGTATCGTTCTTAAGGTAGCTGATTACACAAAGCCAATTAGGATACTAAGATATGAGGAGGAGGCAAAGAGTCTGTGATATATAGATAAGTTAAATGAGTGCAGGAGAAATGGTAGATGGAATACTGTGTGGGAAAATATGAACTTTTCTATCTTGGTTGTAAAGAAATATATTTACATTGAGAGAAATTGCAGGAATCTATGGTACAAAGAGATCTGGGAGACTTGGTGTACAGATCATAACAAGTACACAAATCGCAACAAATACATAAATCACAAAAAAGCTTGCATGCAGATACAGCAAGTGATTAGGAAGGAAAATGGACTGTTCTTTATTGCAAGGGGAATGGAAAATAACCGTAGGCAAGTTTTACTACAATTGTACACTGTGTTTGGTGAGATCACATCTAGACTATTGCATACAGTTTTGATCTTCGGACTTAGACGGCATATTATGTCATAAGCAGATCAGAGAATGTTCACTTGACTGATTCTTTGGATGAAGGGGCTGCCTTTTGAGAAGGGTTGGACAGATTGGGTCTGTATCCATTGGAGTCAGAAGAGTGAGAATTCATTTTGTTGAAAATTTCTGAGATCTTCAGGGCTTGATTGTGTGGGTGCTGAAAGGATGCTCCTCCTTGTTCAAGAAATTAGAACTAGGGACTCTACTTAAAGATAAGGGGCCTCCTACTTCAGACTTGATGAGGAGAAGATTCTTTTTGTGTGTGTCATTGGCCTATACAGTATTCTTCGCTAGAGACGGTTGAAGGCATTCATTGAAAATTTTTAAGACTGAGTTAGATAAATTCTTAATTGACAAGAAGGTCAAAGGGTATTAGGGGGTAGACAGTAAATTAAAGTTGAGGCTGCATTCAGATCAGCTATGATGATATCAATTGGTGGAGCAGGCAGAATGGCATTCTCTGCCTCTAATTTGAATAATCGTACATATGCACGGAAAGAAGCTTTATAACTGCAGATTCTTTCTATGGTATTTTCCAAGGTGACCATTCTGACACCTTATGGTATGTTACAGAGTTGTGTAGAGTACTCGTGAATTGGAAGGCAGGAAGCTAGAATTTGTTTGTAAATATGAACGGGAGGAGGAATGCATAGTCCCTTTAAGAGGTGATGTGCTTTTCTAAGCTTAGAGATTGAAAGCCAATCGAATTTAAATCTGATGGTTTTCACAACCTCGGACCAATGCTATTGTAAGAAAATTGATATATCATCCAAGGTATATAAGAAGAGATTGTTTGAAAATTGGTGTGAGTGCAAACCCCCATCTGAGAAATAAGAAGACTTCACAGAGAAAACATCCCTGACAGCTGGATCAGAGGAAGGAAGGCATTTATGACTCGAGAACAGCAGAAGCAAGGCATGTAGACTTTGAGAAACTAAGTTTTAATTTGTTTTCTTATTACTTGGGTTTATATAAGTGCGACTTGTGTTTACTGCAACAGCATACCAGTAGAAATTAGTACAGCTCGGGTAAAGTTAGTAGTTGTGGGGGAATTGTTCGGTTTGTTAGTAATTCTGTTAATTCGTTCACTGTTACGGTTAAATAAATAAATTGTTACTTGTTACTTATAAAGTGAATATCAGGGATTTTCTTTCATTTAACCTCCCCTTCACTGTAACAATTTAACAGATTAGGCAAGGTGAGGCAAGCTTCTCTGGCTGTTTCGGGTTCAGTTGTTAGAAGGGGACCTCTCGTCCTGCTATAACAGACTGGGGGCTTGTGTTTCGATTTTAATTATCAGAGGGTTTTGACTTCCCCTCTCCCTAACAAGGATTTACCATCTTTACCAGTGTGTAGTATTGGATAAAAGTTGTTTGTGGGAGCTCACAGGCCCCAATCCTTTTTTGTCTTTGTTTCATTTTGGACGTTTGTAGTGAATGGGGATAGGCGATATACCATGGTAATGTATCTTAAGAAGAGATACTGTTCTTAGACAAGAAAAACATTTATTGCATGATAACAATAACTACAACTACATTTAGTCATGCATAATTACAAGGACCATCACGAGCTGGGATAGGTGGAATTGTTCCCTGTAAAAACTAGAGTATAACTTCTTGTCTTCAATATCACGGAACCAATGTAATGTAAACAATAACCTCTTCAAAACTATTGTCATGTACAACAATTTCTTCCAGTTCCTGCAATGAATCTCTCATTTTTCAGGTGCTAGTTAACTTGTAGTGTGTTTTCAGTATTTTGTCTTTATTTCAGAGCTCTGATGGAGATTGGTTGCCATATATTCCCCACAGGTTAAGTTAATGGATTTCTACCTACGAACGAAATGTTTTGCAATAAGAATATCTTTTGCTCTGAGCACAGCAAAATGAGATCAGTATTTGATTAGAGCACAGTGCACTATTTTAGGTGTACTTGACAAATTGGTAGAGGACTCCAGGAGACCAGTTAACAATTGTTCGTTTTGTATATAGGCAGAGAAAAGTTCAAGCACGATTCAAAATTTGCTCTAAAATGAGACAAAGAAATGTCGATTCTGAAGAACCTTCCAAAGGACTCAGAATTTTAACTCTGCTTTCTTTCCCCAGATGCTGCTAGACTTGCTGAGTTTCTCTTGCAATTTCTGTTTTATTTTTCAAAGCTTGCTCTGCTGAGCTAGAGAACATCTTCAATTTTTATACTCATTACAGGTTTTGGAGTAGATTTGTAGCTCGGGTTGTTGGTGTTGAGGTTGGTTGACTCGCCGAGCTGGTTTGTTGTTCTGCAGACGTTTCGTTACCGTGCTGGGTAACATCATCAGTCCAGCCTCCGATGAAGCGTCGGTGTGTTTTCCCATCTGGTTTAAAAATTCTGGAGTCTGTTGAGCTGGATTGCCTCACTTCCGGTTTTCCTTCGTAGTGGAGTGTATGTGGGGTCGAGTTCTATGTGTTTATTGATGGCTTTCTTCGTGGAGTACCAGGCTTCTAGGAATTCCCGTGCCTGTCTCTGCTTAGCTTGTGCCAGGATTTTGGTGTTGTCCCAGTCGAATTGGTGGTTCTCCTTATGCATGTGGATAGAGATGAATGAGTATTGGTCGTGTCTTTTTGTAGCCAGTTGATGTTCGTGTACCCTTGTTGTTTGTTTCCTTCCTGTTTGTCCGATGTAGTGTTTCTCACAGTCTCTGCAGGGCATCTTATAGATGACATTGGTCCTGTCCATAGCGGGGAGTGGATCTTTGGTTTCGGTGAGCAGTTGTCGTAGGGTTGATGTGGGTTTGTGTGCCACTCTGATGCCCAGCGGTTGTAGGAGTCCTGTGGTTAGTTCCGATGTGTTCCTGATGTAGGGTAGTGTAATGAGTGTGTCGGGGCGTGTAGTATCTTCCTGACGTTGTTGGTGTAGGCATCTTCTGACCCAGTTTTTTGGATATCCCTTATCTTTGAAAACCTGGAAGAGGTATTCTTCTTCCTCTCAGCGTAGTTCCGTGTTGCTGCAGTGTGTTGTTGCCCATTTAAATAGTGTTCACACGCAGCTTCATTTGTGTGTTGGGATGGTTACTGTTGAAGTTCAGTACCTGGTCTGTGTGTGTGGCTTTTCTGTGTACTTTCGTTTGGAGTTCCCCATTTGTCTTGTGCTCTGCCAGGACGCCCAGGAATGGGAGCTGTTTATTCTTCTCCTCCTCTCTAGTGAATTTTATTCTGGTGAGGGTGTTATTTATGAGTTTGTGTGTCTCCTGTAGTTTGGTCCGTTTAATGATGACAAAGGTGTCATCCACGTAGCGTATCCATAGTTTTGGTTGGATTAGCGGAAGGAACGTCCTTTCCAGTCTTTGCATCACTGCTGCGGCTATAATTCTAGAGATAGGTGATCCCATGGGCGTCCCGTTGATTTGTTCGTATGTTTGGCCGTTGAAAGTGAAGTGGGTGGTGAGGCATAGGTCCAGTAGCTTCAGCATGTTGTCTGTAGAGAGGGTTTCACTGGGGTCTTGTTCTTGTTCCAGTAGTGCTGTCATTGTTTCCCTTGCTACTGGTATGTCTATTGATGTGAATAGGGCAGTGACATCAAACGATATCATGGTCTCCTCGTCATGTATCCTTATGTCTTTGATGGAGTTGAGGAATTCTTGGGCTCAGTGGATAGAGTGGGATGACTTGTTGTCTAGGTGCCTGAGTCTCCTTTGTAGTTTCTTGGTTAATCTGTGTGATGGAGTGCCTGGTAGGGAGACTATGAGTCTAAGGGGTTCTTCCGGTTTGTGTACTTCCGGAAGGCTGTAGAATCAGGGTGTGTTGGTTCCTTCGGGTTTCATTCTTAAGAAGTCTGCTTTGTTGATCTGTCCGGTTTGTTTGAGTCTTTTTAACGTGTAGAGGATTTTGTTGCCTAGTTGCGGTGTCGGGTCAGTCTGTACTGGCCAGTATGTGTTTTCGTCGGCGAGCAGTGCCTGTGCCTTGGATGTGTAGTCCCTTTTATTTAGTATTACTAAATACAGTATACTTATTACAGTATGCATTCTACAATTACAGTTATAATTCCCACACTTTAACACCCATGTGTCTCATATTATCTTTGTTTCCCACAATCTTTGTAGACATAGCCTTTACCTTGACAGTCTGGATGCCCTGAATGTTAGTTGTCGCTTTGTTTATTATTGACCATATGGTACAGCTTCCAACTTCACTAACTTAACTCATTCAGCACAATTCTGGACTTGATATAATAGGAACATTTTGGCTTTTGTAAAGATTCCAGAGGAGGACAGCAAAACTAAGTAAGGCAGAGAGTCTGACAAAAGCTGGAAGAGAAAGCTCAGGTCAGACCTAATTCAAATTGTCAAGTTGAGCCAAAGAAATACATGGAATCAATGATGTGAAAAGAAGCCATTTGATCCAATGGTCCACGTTTAGGCTTCAAACACGCTCCTCCTCTCAATAATTCATCTCCCCCTATCAGCATTGCCTTCTATTAGTTTCTCCTTCAAGTGTTCATATAATTCCCATTAAGTAGATCTAGATTATTTATGTCAATTACTCCACTTGTTATCTTCTAAGCACACAGTTTACTGAATTGTGATATATTGTTTGATGGAACAAATCCTGTAACTAAAGGATTTGGATTCAATTTCTAAGAGGAGCTACAAACACACTGTTCAGATTCACTGCTTTGCATACACGATTACACACCTGTAGAATAGACTACCCAGGGAGATGGTGGAGGTGGATAATATTTGTAAATTCAAGTGTGAACTGACTGTTTTCTAAAATTGAGACAATTATTGAACAATATAATACAGAAACAAGTCCCAGAACAGTTATTCTGCTTGATAATTATGTATTTGTGGTGTTTGTATTTAAAATTGAGATGTTGTAGTGAATGTCTAAGGCTCATATTTAACTTTGTATTGTCATGACTGGAAAGCTGAGGTGAGTCCAGAAGTGGTGGTCAAATAAGTTTCAAGTTTGGGCATGAGAAAGCTCTAATTTATAAGGAAGAGAAGATATTGCAAAAAATTCCATAAATCCAATGCCCCAGGAAAGAGAGAGTCAGCATTGAAGCTGTGCAAAAAAAAAATCTGTAGATGCTTAAGTCACTTTTTAAGTAGGTGTCAATGTTGCAGATTAAGCTTATGAATATTTTGGAAAAAAGATGTCCGTTTCTTTAGTGCTCACACAGAGCTTGTCTCGCCAGAATGGTATTTTTGACTAAGAACATGCTGTAATACAATTTTGAAATTGATCCCGAGTAGAGTGTTTTAGAAAGGCTACTGTATTTTGTTTCCAATCTTTTGTGCCTGCAGGCTATATGACTAGCTTGGGTATTAGTGCATTTTTACATTCATTCAGTCATTCCTCTTTGTGAACAGTATTGTAACATGATTAAATGGAGAGTGAATGATTATTGGGTTTATCCTGCAATAGGGTTTCATTAATCAGTCACTGTGTGATGCATATTTTGTCAGACTGACAGTTCATTTTGTTTTCTTTTAAATTACTGTGCAGCAGAATGATGTGGAAATCATTCTTATTTCTCGGAGAGAGTTCCTGGAAGGTAATCGCCTGCAATGGTTACATTCCACCTGTCCTACACAAAATGATACAAAACTCACAACTGCAGGGTGCAATTTCACAACTGGTTGGGCTGCTACCTGAGTAGCATGGTAGATTTCTATCAGGACCATTTCTTTTTCTTTATAGTCTTGATGATACATGCAGTTTAATTTTTTAAAAATGTACTTGGCACATTGATTTGAATGATGTATTGGTAATCCTCCAAAACATTTCAGAACTGACCTTTGTGTTGAAACGTTTGTACTTTCGCAAGCTAACCTTCCATCCATTGATTCCATCTATACTTCTCTCTACCTTGGAAAGGCAGCCAACATATTCAAAGACCCCTTCCACCCCGGTTATAATCTTTCTTAACCACTTACGTCTGGCAGAAGACACAAAAGCTTAAAGACATGGACCAATAGTTTCAAGAACACCCTCTTCCCTGCTGCTATTAGACTTCTGAATGGACCTCTCAAATTTTAAATATAATGTTGATCTCACTCTTTGTGCACCTTGTCTGCAGCCGTAACTTTGTATTCCTCACTCTGTTCTGTTATCCCTAGGAGCTTTGTCTGGTATGATCTGCCCGTACTGCATATTAAACATAATTTTTCACTGTACCTAGTACGTGTGACAATAATAAATCAAATCAAACCAAACCAAAAACCTGCAGGTGCTTTGCTCACAGTATTCCATTCTTTAATGTATCAATTGTGCATCAATTGGTAGTTTATTGTGAGGATCAGCTTAACTTTTCTAACATGCTCTTAAAGAAGGGATTCAACAGTTTGGGAGAAAGAATGGGATCAGGCACATAAATAATCTGTCTTCATGGGCAGGTTGAGATTGGGATACCGTTGCAAGTAATTCACCTTCCCAAAGACAGCTCACCATCTATAAGACACACACACACAAAATGTGATGGAATACTCATAATTTGCCTGAGTCCAGTTCCAAAAATAAAAAAGTTCAATATTAACTTCTCATCCACTGTTTTAATCATTAACTCAATCTATCATTTGGGCACAATGGCAGTGGTGTTTGCCATTTACACAATTCACTGCACAACTGACTGAGGCTCCTTTGACAGCAAGAAATTCATGGATCTGCCATCTGGAAGAGTAATGACAGCTGGCTTGTGGGAACACCACCACCATTTAAATTCATCTTCCAGACACAGACCATCCTGACGTGGAAATGTGTCACCATCATTTTATTCACTGTCACTGTGTTAAAATCTTGAAATACCTTCCCATACAGCACTATAGATGTACCTACACTTCTACGTTAACCCTGATATTTTCTTCACAGATGCTGCCAGACCTGCTGAGCTTTTCCAGTGACTCCTGTTTTTGTTCCAGATTTACAGCATCCGTAGTTCTTTCGGTATTTTGTTTGTGAGGTTTTGTTCAGAATATTTCTCAGAGATTTAACCTGGAATCAGGCTGGTTTTATTCCAAAAGCTGGAATTTATACGATGCCACACTGACTGACTGAACAGTTTTGAATTACTTATTTCTCTCTCTCTGTCTCTCACACACACGCACACACACTCCTCTCTCTCACTCACTCTCACACACACGCACACCCCCTCTCTCTCTCACTCACTGTCACACACACGCACACCCCCTCTCTCTCTCACTCACTCTCACACACACATACTCTCACACTCATTCTCTCACACACATACTCTCTCACACTCTCCCTCAAGCACACACACAGTCTCTGTCTGTCTGTCTCTCTCTCTCTCTCTCAGAGAGACACACACACACACACACACACACACACACACACACACACATATACTCTCGGGGAATCACTTCATCCAAGATGTTTGTTTATTTGCAGGTACATTCTATTTTGTTCAAAGAACACACAATTAGTAGTCTCAGTCAGCATGGCATTTTATAAATTCCATTCTTTCGGAATTAAACCAGCCTGATTCCATGTTAAAACTCTGAGAGAGACTCTGAACAAAGTCTCACATCTACAATTCAGTATGTATTTTCTTATGGCTCTGTCTGATTGTTATGACGACACAGCACTGACATTGACTTTATAAACACTTCACACACCGTCAAAAACTCTTGGTCACCTGCAGAGACTTATCATCTGACACTCCAGTTGAGTGATCTTTTGATCTCTCTGCCTGTAAACTCTGTGTGCCCTGCTCTCTCTCTGCACCTGAAAAAGGGGCTGTGCTCCAAAAGCTTGTGTGATTCCAAATAAGCCAGTTGGACTATCACCTGGAGTTTGTGACTTCTGATTTTGTCCGCCCCAGTCCAACACCGGCACCTCCATATCATATAATCCTTAGCACATTCAGAAGTATTCGGCAACAAGTACGGCTATTTTATATCAGCAGTACTAACGGGTGACACTGCACCAGAGACTCGGGTTCAATTCCAGCCTTGGGCAACTGTGTGGAGTTTGCATACAT
Source organism: Rhincodon typus (assembly GCF_021869965.1). NCBI lineage: Eukaryota > Metazoa > Chordata > Chondrichthyes > Orectolobiformes > Rhincodontidae > Rhincodon > Rhincodon typus. The sequence goes on along the minus strand of NC_063352.1, from coordinate 23,929,220 downwards.
TCTCCCTGAGTCTGCGTGGGTTTCCCCCCAGTTTTCTCCCACCGTCCAAAGATGTGCAAGCTAAGTGGATTGGATCGCCTATATTGCCCATAGTGTTCAGGGATCTGTAGGTTAGGAACATTAGCCATAGGAAATGCAGGGTTACAGGGCAAGGATAGGGGGATATGTCTGGGTGGGATGCTCTTTGGAGGGTTTGTGTGGACTTGTTGGGCCAAATGGCCTGTTTCTACACTGTAGAGATGCTATAATTCAATGATACTCTAGTTATGTACTACCAAGCAATTGATCAAAGTGAACAGACATAGCTTTGTCACCGTGTTTGTTCATAGTAATGTTTGAGACAGAAATGTGGATTTGCTTTGGCTGTAGCTACTTTAAGGCTGAAAAGCAGTAGAAAGAAGAAATAATTTGCCTTTCTTAGCGCCGTACAGACCAAGAAGTGTTTTTGAAATTAATCACTGGTGTAAATAAGACATCTCATACACTAAATTCTTGATAAAGTTGCTGTGGCTCCTATTTTAAAAACCAGCAGCTTCAATGTTATTTAAGTGAAAGGATAAAATACAAAAATGCCGTAAATTGAAACAGTCATCTTTATTTCTGTTGCTATATTTCTGAGAATCAATTATTCCAAACATTCAAATCTGCTTAAAAACAGACTGCTGATTCCTGTATCAGAAATAATGAAGCTGGGTTTTCTTATCAATCTAAAGTCACCATTCATATATGTTCACTCACATTTCCAACTGATATAATGAGTGAACCTGCTGGGTTAATGTTTCTGGAGATACTTATCTCAGTGGAGTTGGTAGAAGGTCAAATGAGAACAACTTACAATCATATAATTGTCTTTAACACAGTAAAGCATTCCAAGGTGCTTCGCAGCAACATAATCGAATTCAATTTACTATGGATCCACATAAGGGGATTAGGGCAGATGACCAAAATGCTGGTCATAAAGCATTGGCCCTCTAGAGGAGAGAGTGAGGCAGGGAAGCTTAGGGAGGGAATTCCAATGCTTAAGGGCCTAGCTAGCTGATAAGCATAACTTATCAAAGCACTGAATATTTGGCACATTAAATGGCTGTTTTTACTGAAGAGTTGCTTTGCCACTGTTTAGTGTTCATTTATTTTCTGCAATGTTGCTTTTTAAGAGGAAGATTTCAATTGAATAGGCACCGTATAAATGCAAATTATTAAATATAAAATCCTAAACAAGTCTGCTTATAAACTCTTATTGGGTTACTAGTTGATCCGTTTGTAAAATGGAAGAATTTGCTATTTCTCTGTTCTGTGGATTTTAATGGTGTGCCAACCTAACACCAGATCGATTGTGTTACTATGTACAGTCAACAGTCTGTTGATATGCTCAGTGTTGTGGAATTCAGAACCAACAGAGTCATTGTCCTTTACTCGCCGACTCATGGGAAGTGACACAAAAGCTTGACCCTTCTCTGCCCGCTTTCCATCATTGGGGTGATGCACATTTACAATAACAGCGAGTTCCGTACCTGATATACTGCCTTAATGATGAAAATTAATAGTCAGTTTCAGCCTTACAGTCAGCAAATGATGCAGTACTCACTTCCCAGGCAAAATTTAGTATCAGTCAAATTATTAGTATTGTGATTCCACTGGTAATGGTTTTCCAAGTTGCCACTTTGTGAAATGAGCCTTTTTTTTCAGAATCCTCGAACGTATACAATATACTGATTGCTTTATGTGTTTATTCTTCAAAACGTGCTGTAGACTTTCCTCCTCCATTATCTACCTCCATCCTTATGTATCATAACTTTGGAAACTGAAAATGGGGTGTATAAGCGAAGAGGTCTGGAGATACAGACTCATAAATTATTAAAAGGTGAAACACAGCTCCAAAGCCATAATAAATGTAAGCAGGCAGAGTTTCATTTCGAAAAGGATAGATTTGGGAAGCAGGATTGTTGTGTTAAATCTCAGCTACATTACACTTAGTGTACTGTGCTCAGTTTTGGTCTTCATTTTTGAAAGGTGATGTACAGATGCTTGTGAGGGCAAAAAGAAGATTCACAAGGTACAACTGAAAACTTACACCAATCGGGAGGACCAGAAACAAAGTAAAGAAAGTTATGAAGATGTTTGTCGTAGGCATAGAGACAGTGGTTAGCATCTTCCCAGTCCTAAAACTGAGTGACAGTTGGCAAATCAGTTGGGAAAATAGGGTGAGATAGGCAGAAATGAGATTCTCGACATCAAGGTAAAAAAGTCAGAATCTCCATGCAAGTTGATGAAACGAGACTCTTGCTAGTGAGCAGCATGCACTAGCATGTCATTCTCCCCAACTCCGGAGAGAAAATAGACCATGACAATTCCCGAATGAAAGTCAGAGCAGGTCCCTGGTGATGTCAGCTTGCCTCTGGCTTCTCTAAGTCTCCATCTTGGATAGCTCAGGACATACTCTGTGGGCAGTGACTGAGGGGCTGAGACATTAGAAGGTGGGAGAGAAAGGAGCAATGTAGAATGTGGGGTCCTCGAACCTAAGCAGCACCCTAGCTTTTATAGGGGCAGGGGGAGGTGCAGGCAGCACAGGTGAAAGAGATCGCTGATGACAAACCACAATAACTGAACCTTATGCATTGACCTACTGTGTGGTGTACACATCCTGGCCCCAAGCATTTGACAGCATCCGTGTAACATTATGAATCCATCTTTTTACTGGTTGTATTGCACATGCACTACATTGTGGCCTGGAAAGGTTTGCCTTTGTTGCCAAAGTCCAATAGCATGATGCACATTAGACCGTAAAGGGGAGGTGGTGGCATAACGGTACTGTCACTTAACTAGTGATTCAGAACACAGGTGTTGCTCTCGAGACATGGGTTCGAATCTCACCGTGGCAGATGATGACATTTCAATTCCGTAAAATCTGGAATGAAGAGCTGACTGAATGGTGACTATGTAACAGTTGTTGATTGTCGTATCACCCTTCAGGGAAGAAAATGTGCCATCCATACCTGGTCTGGCCTATGTGTGAGTCCAGACCCACAGAAAGGTGGTTGGCTCTTAACTGTCTTCTGGACAATTAAGGATGAGCAATAAATGCTGGCCTAGCCAGGGACACCCTCATCCTGTGAACGTATAAAAAAAAAATATGTAGTGCCAAGGATCACAAAGCACTTCAGTACCTTCATTCTTGTAGTTGCAGCTAAATTTACATTCATTCACACAACTGATGATAAAAAGTGAACATATATTTGCAAATATGATAATGTAGTTACAATGAAGTTTCATCCATGCCATCTCCGTGCCCTCATGAGGTTGCCTTCTTCCTTTCCCTCCACTACAACCAGGTGCAATTCGGAATTCTGCACTAGGTTGGAGGGAGCCTGCCCCACGGTAGAACCACGTTGTCTTGGAGTTTTGGTTGTGTGACCCTCGGGACATTTGTGGCTAGAAGGCCCAGAAATGCTGAATGTGTCCTGCCACAGGCAGGTTCATCTCCTTCACTTGAAATTCTGCAGAATTGAAGGAGGCAGTCAGGGTGGAGTTGGACCACCTCTGCGGTGTTCTGAGAAGAGACTTCTGGGGGCCTGTATGTAGTTCCTCCATCAGAGATAATCCTTCATGGCAAAGATATTTGTATTGTAATAAGCTAAAAATGTTATCTGCATTGTCACTTTTCACCTTTCACTGGTTTTAATTTGAACAGGAATGGAGATGCTTCAGATGTAGAGTTCTACTCTGTATCCTGCTGTTTTTAGGATGAAAAGTTGCTGTGTGATTAGTGAATTCTACATTACTAGGGATATCATGTCCAAGTAGAAAATAGAGTAAAATCTCTGAATCCTCCAACGCTGCTGCTTGCATTAATGCCAATGAAATTTCAATAACCAGAATTCATAATTATATTGGTACATGCTGTGTAGATCTGTAAATCTATAATGGACAGACTCTTGCAACCATTGAATAAAAATGACTGAAGAACTTGTTCGCTGCAGGTTACAAATCAAGTGTTGCAAATATAATAAAACAGTCTAACTTAATTTTGCCAGTTAGAAGTGTGGAAAATCGTCTCAGTTAATAACAGTCCAGGTGTTTGTAGACTCTTTGTAAGATAGATGACTGCCAATTTAAACTGTGCTTGGAGAATTGCCAGGCAGAATTGAATGTATTAAACCTAACAGAGGATCTGCATACAGGATTGGTGGAGCTGAAGGCAGTTATTTTCAATATTCATTTCTTCCCCCCTCAATTATAATCTAAATGTTGAACAATGTAAGTATAAAGAAACTATTTGGAAACTCACCCAAAATATAATAGTCTGCCATCATAAATACCAGATTTTACATCCAACTTTCTCCCCTGACTTTAGGTTGGATAAGCTTTCAGGGATCAAACTGTCCTCAATATATATGACAGATGTTCACACAAAAAAGGGTAAATAACACTAGGTAATTGAGCCATGTGCAGAATTACAGTCTGACTCAATCTCTTTCTCATTCAGTATCTGCCTTTTCCAAATAGATTCATTGGACAATAATCAGGAATTGGATTTCTGGCTGATTCCACACCCCCTCCCCAGTCCCAATGAAACTCCGGAGCATTGGAGCTGATTAAATTACCCAGCTGCCTTTAATATTGCAAAACATCCCAAGGCACTTCACTGTGATGTTGTCAAATAAAAGTAAAATACTGCAGTTCTGATAAAGGATTATCGACCTGAAACATTAATACTGTTTCTCTTCACTGCTGCCTGACCTGCTGAGTATTTCCAGCATTTTATGTTTCTATCGTTGTTATTAAACAATATTCGATACAAAACACAAAGAGATTAACAGAACAGGTGACCAAAACTTGATCAAAGAGGCAGCTTTTAATAACTGTCTTAAAGAAGGGGATAAAAGTAGAGGATTTTTTTAGCATGAAATTTCAGAGTTTAATGCTTAGATGGCTGATAGCATTACAGCCAATCATAGCATGATCAAAAGGGATGCATGACAGGTTAGGTGTAAGAATCTGAAATTTTAATCAGTACCCCATTTGATGTTGTTTAAGGAAAGAGGGAAGCTGTACCTTTAGTTATTTTGTTTGTCTTTGTCAATATTTCGAGTAATATTTAAACATTTAACAGCCCATTTTGCTAGTAATCAGTCCACTCTAAAATTTTCTATGCATTTTTAATTAATCTAATGCTTCTCTATTAATTTGGTGTGTTAAACTGTTATATCTTTTCTCCCTTTTGTTTACCTGAGTTGAGCTCCAGCAATTCCCTTCCTCCTTATATATTCCCTCACCGAGATGACACATCAGCAGTACTTTCCCTCCATCTCAATCTTTGGAGAAATAGCACCGTAGCTGACAAACAATGACTCATAAATACGGGCATTGAGTATGGACTTTTGCCAGTGAAGTAGCACGTGGTGCTCCCAGCATGTCACTGGAAAGAGAAAAATAAGGTGCTAGTACATCTAAGAACAGAATCAGTCTCAAAGCACAGTTGTGACATAGCAACTGTTTTGGGAAAATGCCAGGCAAGACTCCATGTAATTAATCTCATACTGGAATGAAACTCTACTACATCATTGTAGTGGAAGATAGCTGTGTTTAACTTTAATTTTCTCCTCTCGCAAGTGTGATTGACAACTGAGGGATTTGAATAAACAGAACATGGTTTGGCTGAGGATCCTCATTCCTTTAACACCTTTACCCCTCTCCCAATTAAAGTGTGCTGCAATGGGTTTATCGTTGTATTTTCTGCTCCAGGACCTTTTACCCTTGCTCAGCAGTTCCCCGACCTCGATCGAGGAACTTTGCCAATGTGTGGCATGTCTCAGAGGCTTTGCCACAGTAGGCAAAAGCACTGGCTTGTAAACATTCCATCCCCTCAACTCATGACTGCTGAATGTGGGATCTGACATTTACCATCCAGTTTTCCAAGGATACAAGTACAACACAATATAATACAGCACAGGAACTTTCAGCCCACCAAGCCTGCACTGAATCCTTATCCTTATTTAGACATGCTACTTTTTGCCCATATTGCTGTTTCTAGCTGTTTGTCTCCCATTCGTATGTCTATCAAGATACACCTTAAACATCACTAATGTGCCTGCTTCCGCAACCCCCACTGGCAGTGTATTCCAGGCACCCACCACCCTCAATGTGAAATATTTTCCCTACACTTCTCCCCTAAACTTCCCTCTCTCAGCTTGAACCTGTGCCCTCTAGTAGTTGACCTTTCCACCCTTGGAAAAAGCCTCTGACAATCCAACCTATCTATGCCTCTCATACTTTTATAGACCTCTATCAGGTCACCCCTCAGCCTCCGTCCTTCCAGTGAAAATAATCTTGAGTTTATTCAATCTCTCTTCATAACTCCAGTCGTCTGGACCAGGCAACATACTGGTAAAGTTTCTCTGCACCCTCTTCAAAGCATCCATGTCCTTCTAATAGTGTGGTGACCAGAATTGCATGCAATATTTGAAATGTGGCCAAGCAAAGGTCCCAGCACTGATCCCTGTGGAAGACCACTAGTTACTGATCTCCATTCTGAAAAACACCCTTCCACCGCCACTCTGTTTTCTTTGACCAAGCCAGTTCTGTATCCATCTAGCCAGCACACCCCCAGATCCCATGAGACTCAACTTTTTGTACCAGCCTGCCATGAGGTACCTCATCAAATATCTTACTAAAGTCTATCTAGACAACATTCACTGCCTTTCCCTTATCGATCATTCTTGTCACCTCCTCAGTAACCTCAAGCAAGTTGGTGAGACATGACCTTCCATGCACAAACCCATGCTGCAAATTACTAACAAGTCCATTCACTTCCAAATGTGAATAAGTCTTGTCTCTCAGCATCTTCTCCAACAGCTTCCCCCACCAATGATGTCAGGAACATTGAATGTTCACCTTTCGACAATGCTGACTGCCTGTCTCAGGGCCATTTACCTTACCTCGCTCGCAGGGAAAGGTAAATGCTGCATTTGTCTTGTGAAAATGATAGCAAGCTAGAAGTGCCTGTTATGATTGCACGTTCCCCAGATCAGCAGTCCAAATGCTGGGGTGTCAGTGGTGGCAAGATACAACAAACAGCAAATGGGTTAAGGAAGGAAGGTAAAGCAGCAGAAGGAACAATTGTTTTTCCTTTTGTGTGACAAGATATATTCCATTGTAGTAATATGCCCTGCTGGTGTTTCTTGACAATTAGTATTAAATTGGCGTCTTATAGATTGCTTGCAGTTGACCCTCTTTGTTATTTAATTAGTGATTTTCTGTGAGATGAATACTTAAGGTGCCATAGCCAAGTACTGGAAAATGGGATTAGAACAGATAGGTGCTTGATGACCAGTGCAGAAACAGTGGTCAAAGGGGCTCATTCCATGCTGTAAAAATCTGTGACTCTAAATTGAAAATTGCTATCTTTTCTGTGAAATAGACCTACAGTTTAAAAAAAGGTACAACTATTGTTCCTTTTTTTTCTGTTTATTTGAATGCCTTACTTGCAGGGAGATAGGCTTTCATTAAGAGTGAGTTCTCAGAGAAACTTTTGAAATCAGAGGCAATGAATCAGGAATATCTGAGATAGAGCTCAAATCAATAGATTTAATATAGTCTAAAAGTCAACATCCTAAAGATTCCAAGGCCTTAGTAATAAGATGTGAAGACAGCACAGGGCAAACATGACCAATTGTTACAATTCATTCCTCACAATTAATGGGAATTAGTTACAGATTCTCGGACTCTGAGCAGCTGATAAATGTATGCAAAATACCTTGTATGTTAACTGCTTCTATATTTTTCTACTGAAAGTCCTGAGAAACACCATACAGTCGATCAAGGGCAGGGTAATGGTACTGTGAATGATTGTGACACTACTATCGCATCCACATGCCAGTTGCTGCCAACAGTGCATATTTAGGTGATATATTCCAGAGGGATTTAATGAGTGGAGGGATGTAACAATTGTGGGTCATTTCAGGAGGGGCAACAAGCAAGTTTAAATATTGTTTGAATGTTCAGGATTATGAGCTAAAAGTGAGATCACTAGACTGATAGAATAGGATGAAAATTGAAGGGTAAGTACAAGTACTAATAGTACCTTTGCAAGGGAACCTTGTACAAGGCAACAACCACGTTGAAATAAGAATGAGCCTCCATTGGTTCAAGAGTCACCAAAGTGGTCCTGGTAGATATAAAAGTAAATGTAGAGACTGCAACTTGAGTGGATTAACCAATAAAGTGAAGGTCTCAGAACAGTTTTGCAACAGGTCTAGATCCAGAAGTACTCGTGTCTCTGAAATATTGTTAGCTGTCAATAACTTTAAGAGCAATCTAAGGCAAAACAAAAAAGGAAGTTTGATAATTGGAGAGAGTTTGGAGTTTATTCTGAGGTTCTAATTAAAGGTCAGTCAGGTTTGACATGTGGATATATTTGTGTTTATTAGGCTAAGGCAAAGCTGGTTGCTGTGGGTTCTAAAGAACAAATGAGTGACAGAAATGTCAGAATGGATTCTCCCAGGAAGCAATCTTTAATTCTATATTTAAATCAACAATCCTATTTAGAGAGTGTTACTTGTCTTGGTTAATCATCCTAGGTAGTCACAGAAAAATGAAGATATCTGAAGAAGAGGCAAAGCAATTGTAAAATAAAAGTAGGAAGTGCTGGAGGATCTGTTTCTATATTGATTTCAGATCTCCAGAATTCACAGTATTATCACTGTTTTGTTAAAGAAATTGTGAAACTTAAATGATCAGTTGAGCTGCTGGTGCACACAGAATAGAGCAGATATAGTACTTTCGATGTGATGGGGTTAAGTATTCCCATGGCACATCCTCAAGTAGAGAATGCTTTAAGAGCAAATACAACATTAAGAAATTTAAATGGATAAGTGTGTTCTTAAATTCCCAATCTTAGCCAACTCAAAGAATATGAAGATAGTAATTTTAAGTGATGCTTCACATGCTAATCCTTCTATTTGATATTCTACTGCATCTAGTTTTATGATATATCTGGTGAAAATGGGAAATAGTATCTTTTAACTTGGGAAGCTGACAGTATAAAAATGATTTTTAGTAATACTTATAAAAACCGAAAAAATTGCTGATGCTATAAGTCAGAAACGCAAATAGAGATTGCTGGAAAAGCTCAGCAGGTCTGGCAGCATCTGTGAAGAGAAATCAGAGTTAACGTTTTGGGTCCGGTTACCCTTCCTCAGGACTTCCTCGTGAAACGTTATCTCTGATTTCTCTTCACAGATGCTGCCAGACCTGCTGAGCTTTTCCAACAATCTCTATTTGTGTTTTAGAAATACTTTGGCTGCCGAAACATTGGCTCTTTTAAAGCACTTGTACATGAGACTGTTTACTTTGCAATTATTTTAAATGAAGTTCTGTACAATCAGCATACTCAACATAGTGAACCCATGGAATGTGTTTTTTTTTAGATTATTACTCTTTGTGAGATAATGTACATTCTACAAAAAATGCAAGCAATGAAATGTTGTGGATAGAATTTGCTGACGACCCAAATGATGGATTAACAGAAAGTTTCTAAAATTAAATGGATGCAAGTTATCTGTTAACTGATTGCTCTACGATAAAAAGTCATATACAAAGAAATTGGTAGGGGTCCTAGATACGGTATGTTTCCTAGTTTAGTACCTTATAAAAGATACAGAAGTCTTTGGTTTAATTGGTTTTAAAATTTTGGATGCACATTTAAAATCTCATTTTCCTAATTAATTTCCTAATTCCTGTCACTCATGCTAAAAGATAAAGGTAATGTTTCCATAGTCTTAACATGGATACAGTCTTATAGAGCTGGGCTCTCATTAAATAGAGAGATGTCCGGTGGTGGTTTAACCTCAGGGTCACCACACGTCAGGCAAAGGGAGAGGTTGAAAAGGAGAGTGTTTCCTGCTAACTTCAGCCTGTGCAGGAATTGAATTACGTCATTGGCATCGTTCTGCATTGAAAACCAGTCATCCAGCCAACTGAGCTGGACGATCTCTCCTGGTGTTTTAATTCTATATTTGTGCTGACTGGGAATTTGCTTGTGCTGTTACAAATCGACACAAACTGAAACTGGTTTTTGGGCTCTGAGGTGAATGTTTGTAATGTCAACCTCTGTATGTAAAAGTTTAGAAAAATGTGCAAAATTTACTTGAGTTCTGTCATTCATTGTGTGGCATTTTCAATTAAACATCATGCTCAGTTTTAAGTACAGGGTACACCATTGTAAGAAAGCTATAATAATAAGGCAAAAGGATTCAGTAAAATGCTAGTTGACATGAAGAGTTAAAAGATAAAGAGGAAGGAGAACTTGGTTTTGCTAGAATTGAGAAGGTTAGAGGGTATAGGGTCTGATGGAAGTATCAGCATTTTGTTGCATACATTTCGTATGATGACAACCAGAAAGAAAATAAATTGAAGATTACCACAATTATCTTCATTGTGAAATGTTAGAGACATTGAAGGCAATATTAAAACTGTATTTTTACACAGCAGATGGTTTGATTGTAGAACTCTGCCAAAATATAGAAGCAAAGTCAATATTTTTTAAAATTGAAATATTGCTTGAAAATGAATGTTAGATGATATGAGGATCGAGTTGCAACGTGAAATTCAACTAGGTGATTTATGTAGAGAAAAACACCTGTATATAGGTACTATGGTTGTGATTTATATTTATACAGAATGTTGTTATATTATTTTAGCACCCCCTATTTTGAGCAGCCATGTGTAGACAAGGTTTCTACCACTGCTTGTGCTCAGGTTCTGGATTTAAACATTGCTGTAAGGTAACTAGAAGTTGCAGCTTCTCACCCTGCACTCAACAAAAGTAGGATGCAAGAAAGACATGGTGGGGAGGGAGGGAGGTGGATGGATAGTGAGGAAAGGAACTCCGTTTTATACAGAATGTGAAGTGGGTGCTGATTGGTTGTGCATTATTGGCAAGGAGATGCAGTAAAAACAGTTAACTGTCAATCTTAATTCTCAGAACAGGCAGGCATCCTCTGATTGGTCAAGTTGTTGCCATGGGGATGCAGCAGATTTGGTTGTTTCCATGATCCCTGTTTTTGAAGAAGATACAATGTACAAACTAAGGTTTTGGAGTACAAACTCCTTTTGCCTACATGAAACGGCCTTACGTTTTATCTGTGTAGCACTAGCACACGCAAATGCATCACATTGCAGGCATGATATTAAACTGGTTTTAGGTGTAATTCTCAGCATAGTCCGGTTTATTTAAGAAATCATTTCCAATAGCAGAAGCACATCCAATGTTGGATATATTTTCTGAGGCTTGCAAGCATAGGCTTTTTGAGTAGGAGTGGGATGCTGCCAGCTGCAAATAGTCAATAGGGCATGTTGTTTGATACAGTCTGCCAGTTGCTGTAACATACAGTTTACATATCTGGCACCACACTGACATTTAAACTTAGGCCACATTTATCATTTTGGCTTGATGGTAGTGTCCTACTTGTGGAGAAAACCACTCATGCATTTGAGAGAGCTAGCTTCACCTCTTCAAATCTTAGAGACACCTTCCCCTTCCAGGTAGACTGGGGACTGCTCGGGCCCAAAGATAATGCACGTAGGAGTTTCAGAAGTTTTGGTGATGTGTAACAAGTGATGATTTGATCAGGATATCCACCTCTGAATTCCTGAGCTTGAAGGATATCTGGAATCATTATAGAGGGTCAGGGAAGATGAAAATTTCCTGGATCGTGCATCCTAGAAAGTGGTCATCCCAAAGAGAGTCATTGTTCAAGAGGAGTAAATGGCATGACATCCAAAAAAGCAGGAAGAGACAATAAGTTCAGGAATCTTCAGGGTATCTGTCATTCACAAGCTAGTGCTCCACTTTAGAGGCTGGAGGAACTGTTGACTCTTTAAAGGTTTGCAGTTCAGACTGTCAGCTCATTCTACCTACGAACTGCCCTCTGTGTGAAAATGTTGCCCTTCAGGTCCCTTTTAAATGTTTCTCCCCTCACATTAAAAATATACCCCCTAGTTTTGAACTCCCCTGCACTAGGGAAAAGACCTTTGCTATTCATCTTATCTATGCCCCTCATGATTTTATAATCCTCTATAAGGTCACCCCTCAACCTTCTCCGCTCCAGTGAAAAATGTCCCAGCCTCTCCTTATAACTCAAACCCTCCAACCCTGGCAACATCCTTGTAAATCTTTTCTGAATGCTCTCCAATTTAACAATGTCCTTCCTGTAGCAGGGTGACCAGAACTGTACACAGTACTCCAAAAGTGGCCTCACTAACACCCTGTACAACCTCAACATGACATCTCAACTCCTATATTCAGTGATCTGAGCAATGAAGGCAAGCGTGCTAAATGCTTTCTTAACCACCCTGCCTACCTGTAACACAACTTTCAAAGAACAATGTACCTGAATCCCTAAGTCTCTCTGTTCGACAACACTACCCAAGGCCCTCCCATTAACCGCGTAAGTCCTGCCCTTGTTTGTTTTCCTATTCGCTAGATTGATTCCAGAAATGAGGGTCTGTCTTACGAAGACAGATTGATTGCCTTAGGCCTATACTGTCTAGAGTATAGAAGAATGAAAGGAGATCTAATTGAGGAATATAAGATGCTAAAGGGGATTGACAAAGTAGACATAAAGAGGATATTTCCTCTTACAGTGCAATCTAAAACAAGAGGTCATAGTTTTAGGATAAGGGGTATCAGATTTAAAAAAGAAATGAGAAATTTCATCTGTCATAGAGTCATGAATCTGTGGAATTCACTACACTGGAGTGTGGTGAATGCTGGGACTTTGAGTAAATTTAAGGAGATGGACAGATTTTTAATTAGTAAAGGATTGAAAGGTTATGGAGAACAGACAGGAAAGTGGAGTTGAGGCTGAGGTGAGATTAGCCATAATCATAGTGAATTGCAGTGCAAGCTCAAGGGACTGAATTGCCTAGTCCTTCTGTTGCTGCTTATATTTTTATGTCTGTAAGCCGATTGGCTTTCTCCTGTGTTGTGATGGCTTCGTGACCGATTGTTATAAGCCTGTCTTTCCCCAACTCTCTTTATTGCTTCTGAACTCTAATTACTTGTCAACTATTAAACGTGATCCTTGCTAAATGATCTAATAGTCTTTCTTATTTACTAATTTGGCTCAATTTTATAACTCAATTTTGGAATTTTCTTCGGCTCAATAGTTAATATTGTGGCTTCCTTACCTACTTTGACGTTTGCCTTTATATCCTGAAAGACCATGCATTCAAACCCATGTTTGATTTTGTCAGTAAACTTGTCACTCACTATATTGTTCCCTCATAAATTAGATGCGTTCAAGTCACGTAACTTGGTACAGAGATTGACAATGATGCAACTGTGTTACTGAATTGCTTGCCAGTACAGTAGTTGGAAGAGTCTTGCCTTGATGGCTTAAATTATGAGAAGAGGTTACATAGACCAGACTCGCATTCCATTAAATGTAGATGATTAAAGGTGATCTGTTCTCATTCTTGTTAAATATTCTTAAACAAATTGATGGGGAGAAACTATGTCTCCTGGTGGAGGAAGTCCAGAATAATGGGGTGCAATCTTCAAGTTTGATCTAGGCCATCCAGAGTGATGTTAGGAAGCCTTCTTCACACAAGGTAACAGATAGCTGTGAGCCTGTACCCAGGAAGGTGCAAATTGAACATTTATAAAATAGTGGTGTTAGTAGTTATTAAATCAGTGCAGGTATGTGGGGTTAAATCACAGATCACTCGTTATTAAATTGAGTGGCTGGAGACGCTGAATGATCTTCTGCTCCTATGTTCCTACCTGGTGAATGGAAACACGCTCGAGACACCCCAAAGCAGTGATACCTTTGTTCCGAACACCCAAGCCCTCTCAGCTGTTGTGATGCAATATTTCTTATGGCACAAAGGTACTGCTTTCAGATCTACTGGGCATTTTAATTGCAATTTTATATTTTCTTCTCAAGGAAACAGAATTTCAAAAGTCTGGCAAATATGTTATATGATACATTCTGTCATATTCGCGATAGAGAGCTACCGTTTGTTAACTTGGTTCACTCAAACAGTGAATCTATAATCTTTCAGGCACTGTTATCGTTTAAACCACATTCTGCACTTAGTCTCAATGAGACATAAGGAAGCAAGCAATTTAACAAAATAATATGCACCAAGGTTTGGGTTAGCACAGAATTTTGTTACGAACTTGAATAGATATGTTAAAAATTGACCCTGACCCTTGGAGTCAAAAATCCAATTATAGGAAAGCTGCAGGGATGTGGGAACTTTTGATTACAGTTAATAACAGTTTGATCCAGTCATTTAAGTCTATTGTTCTTTTGACATTCTAATTACATATAATAGAAGTAATTGAAGAGACCCAAATTGGACAACTGTCAATATAAATTATAAAGAATGTACAGTATCAGTCTGCTGTCATTAGCATATTTAGCAAATGCAGTTTTGTGTCTAATTTACAAATTGAGATAAGGTTGCCTTTAGCAGACCATTGTTATTGTGCAATTTCCATTTTTATTTCTTACCTGTAGTGCACTGCAGATTATGACCTGGAATTTCCAGGGTCATAGTCCTGAGTTCTTTCAGTCTGAGTGCAAGTATTACAAAATTGTGGCTAGATCATGATGTTTGGAATTCATTGCTATCATGTTTCATTGTATTCAATTGGAACGTCTCTGTGAGGATTACATAACTTCAGCAAAGGACTTTTGATAGTGTGGTGTCACTGCATATTGGATAGGAGATCCAGGAATAAACCTGAAGTGTATTTGAATTCCAAATTTCAGTTCAAGCATTCGATTGATGCTAAGCAAAATCTCCTTGGGGAGCCAGAATTTTTAACCTGCTGGTCAGCCAAATAGGAAGATGAGAAGATCAGTTAAGCTGCAATTCCTTTACCAGCTCTTGCATAATTTTCAGCTGCTGATTTACATGGCCTTTTATGGATGCCCAAAATTAAGTCATTCTGACTGGTGGTGTGAAACTTTGTAAATGAGAAAGGATAAAATAACTGAGGGATGGATGATGATGAAAGGAGTCTTACAGACTTAATTACCACCCAAAAAAAACTGTTCTGTAAATTATACTACCTTTTTAACTCCCATCTGCACATAAACCTTTGGATAAATCAGTTCAGATATTTTTGTGGTCCTGCCTATTGCAAGTATTTTGGCAGATGTTAGAAAGAAGAGATTTGGAAATCCAGTAAAATTAAACATTTTGAATGCTTCAATTGAGCTGTGCTGTTGAAAAAAAATCAAAGTGTACCAGATGTCTAATATTGATGTAGATTCCTTTAGAGTTTGTTGAAGATGGCATAGCATCAACTGTAAGAAAACCAAATGAAGATTCCATTAAAATAATACCAAATTCTGATGTTAAATATGTTTATATGACTTAAAATTGCTGACTTTTTGTTTAAAGCATGCTAAATTCTGGCTGCAAGACTATTTCTTGGAACTGGACCTTTGCCAAGTAGCTAGCATGCTTTATCCATGGGAAAGGGCTATTCTGACTTTGAGTCACAACTGAAATTGGTTGACACACTAATGAAGAACTAAGAAAGAGCTACATTCGTCACACTGAAGAAGCAAATGCAAAAAAAAATGAAATGGTCAGGGATTTAAGCTTCTCTTGTTAACCTGCTGCAGGTATCCTTCAGATGAATCAATAAACTAACTGTTGAGGAAAATAAAGGTTCCACAAAGCTATAAGTAATTGAGACAAACTCTGTTCTCAACTAAATGTTGCAAAAACTAGTTAGCTCATTGTTTATTTCATGGTTTCTTGTGGGATCTTTGTGTGTGCAAAATAGCTACTTCACTTGCCAACATAACATTAGTACACTTCACAGTGATTTATTGAATGAGACACATTTGGAGAAGTTTCTGAGAGACCTATTGCTTTTGTTTTAAGACAATGATAATGCTCAATTAGATTATAAGCATGAGTAATCATATTAATGGAAGATGCAATGTTGCATCATTCAAGACTTGGCTGCTTATTCCTGCAATAACCGACTCCAAAAACTCCTGTGGCAAGTCACCACACCGGCAAATTGCTACTCAGTAATTCTCAAAAAAGCTTAAATGTCTAGACAAAGGCCTTTCAGCAACAAGAAAACGTTATGCATCCAAGGCTCAGTAATTTGTCTATTTAATGAGGCTATTATTGTTAGAGCAGAAATCAATCTCTAAGATTGTGCTAATAATAATTGGAGAGAGTGGTCTCTTACTCTGCACAATGAGAAAAACGAATTGTACAAAATGGCTGCAAGATTATGTTTTGGCATTATACTCAGTGGAAGAGTAAATGGGACTCTGTAATGGTTATTGCTGTGGTTTGTTAGATGTACAACTTATTTCTTCTTTCTTTAGTAGTTCATATTCACTAAGAGTCGATGGTTGCGTTTTACTCCTGGCTATTATTGCCTAAGTAGAAGTTACTTGTATAATGAGATGCATATATTATGCAGGTTTTGACTGCAGTTGTAGACTACAGCAGTATACTGCTGCTCACGGAATTATAAGAACCAGTATTGTTACATGTATTTGCTGAAGGCATTTTTGCAGGTTTTACGGCAATTTAAGCTCCTGCTGTCAGGTGGGGTGCTGGTGGATGTGGTTGCTTAAATGTATTATTTAAGTCCTGTAGTCAGCATTTCTTACATTCTATCTCCTTGCTAAAGTCTTTTCATTGTTTGCAAAGACTGATGTGAGTACTGTATGTTGGCATGACAGCCATTCAGCTGATTGATAACTACTTCTCAATCTGAGAGCATTTTATGTTAAGTGTTTCTGTTCCGAGTTCATGGATTTATGTTTATTTTATTCTATTCGTATCGTTTTTTTCAATAGTTGCTCTTATAAAACTTTAATAGAGATCAGCCTTTTAAACGTTGTGGAATCGAGTTTAAAGCAACTTAATGGCCGATCTTAATGTACATTTAAAAGAAAATCCTGTATGTATAATAGTGTTGCTACTTTTTTGTCGTGGACCTCCAATTCCTGATTGGTCCATTCCAACCACATGACTCCAATCATAATCAAATTCATGTTGTGAGAAATGCTTTTTAATCTGCATCTCAGCAATATTATTACAAGGAAGTTCAACCCACCATCAATCTAACGTATTTATTTCTTACTTAAAAACAATGTGCTGTAGATGCTAAAGATCTGAAATAAAAACAGAAAGTGCTGGTGAAACTCAACCACTCTGGCAGCATCTTATGTTTAGATTTAGGTTTTATTGTCATGTGTACTCAAGTATAGGAATACAGGAGTACAGCGAATAGTGTACAGAGTCACTATTCCCAGGTGCCATCTTAGTATTCAAAAGACAGGATTAAAAACGGAAGCAGAAATAAAAGAACCAGCCAAAGGAAAAGGAAACGTCCACATCGCTTCCCCATGAGTCCTTGCTGCCAGGACAACAAAGCCACCAAGTCCATTCCTCAGTCTGTGAACACTCAGGTGACCTGAGTCCCTGCATGCCATCGTCATCAGGTACCTGGGCTCAGCTGTGCCCTGGAGCTGCGATGCCATCGCTGGAACTGTGTTGCCATTCTTTGGTGCCATCTTGCCTCCACTGACATTGTTGCCTCCATGAGTCCGCTGAAGCTGCTGGGTCTTGGACTGAACTCAAACTCGACTCTGGGCCCACCACACTGAAGCATCTGTAGAGAGAGAAACAGATTTAACTGCTTACGTCTGATATGACTCCATTTGACATGAAGAGTCAAACTTGACTTGAAAGGGGGACTTTGTTTCTCTCACCTCAGATATTGCCAGGCCTGCTGAATTGCTCCAGCACTTTGTCTTTATGTCAATCACTTGATTGTCCCATCTCTTTGTTAATTCTTATCCTATGCGTGATACCCACTTTGCTCACTTCGAGTCCAGAATTTGCCTACTGTGATTGGACATATTCCCAGAGGGCTGATTACATAAACATTCAGAAAATTTTAAAGAAACAATTCTTAAGTGTTCAACAAAATGCATTTCCTTACACTAAAATCAGCAAGATCAATCTGTGGTTTATTAGGAAAGTTGAGGATAGTCTTAGATTAAAAGGAGAGGTTTCTAATGTTACAAGAATAGGACTAAACCTGAAAATTGTAAGTGTTTTGGAAACTAACAAAGGACCAACAAAAGGTTAATAAAAAGGGAAAAATTAGCAGGAGAGAAAACTAATGAGGAATATAAAAACAAACTACAAGATTTTTTATACGTAAATAAAATGAGATTAACTACAGTAAATATTGGTTCCTCTAGAAGTAGATACAGGAGAAATTGGGGAAATGGCAGAGGCATTGAACAAATTCATTGTTTTCATAGTAAAAAAACATAAATTACATAGCAAAATTAGGGAGTAATCAAGTGTCTAACAAGAGTGAGGCACTTAAGGTAATTAATATCACCAGCAATAAAACAATGGCAAACATGGTCTTATGACCGAGACTGGAGAGTGCACTGTCACTTTAGCCTATTATTCCATGGGTCACAACATTAAATAAAAACACTTTCATCAGTTATCAAGATGGCCTATTTAATAGATTTTCTATATCAGGTTTGAAACAACAAGATCTATCAACTAGGTTTCTTAAAAACACTGTTATTGGTTCATTATCAAAATAAAACTTATTCAATAAGGGCACAATAATTGGTTAACTATACAGCCAATGGTATAGAAGCATAAATGCTCACCCTTCTAAATATCTCCCATACATATGCGCGCACACACACACATTATTCTGAAAAAGAAAATGAAAAAAAAACAGACTTCTCTGCAGAGCTGGCTTTCTGGTAAAAGAAACACTTGCCCAATGAGTTATTCTTGAAGGCAGCATAGAATGTTCCAGAGTCTGTTGTTCTAGATTGCAAGGTTTTCTGTTTGGTCTAGCAGATGCAACTTGCTCAGGAAATAGCAACCTGTTATGTTACTTGAATTGCTGTTTTGAAAGAACAAATATCATTTGCCCTGAACTCAACAAGAGGATTTTCTTTCCATACTGTATCTTTGATTACCTCTTTTAAAGAAACCACTCCAGGTGCTTACAGAAAACAGGAAATAAATCAGTTTTCTATAATCCTTTAAAACTGAAGTTTTCTAAGCAATGTTAAAAATGAGGTATCTTCTCCAGACCTGGATACACTCGTTATGATTTTCTAAAATTCCCTAGATTGTCCTGTAGATTGGAAGATGGCAAACATAAAACCTCTATTCAGGAAAGGCGGGAAAGAGAAAGTAGGGAACTTCAGGCAACTTTAGAAACTTTAGCCTGAGACCAGTTGTCAGGAAAATGCTGGAATATGCTATTAAGGAAATTTTAACAATACGTTTAAAAAATACTAGTACGTTCAGACAAAGTCAGCATATTTTACAAGAGGTAAGTTTTGTTTGATAAATTTGTTTTCTGGAGAGTATATAACTGGTAGGGTAGGCAATGGGGAATCAATCAATCTAATGAATGTGTAATTCCACATGGCATTAAATAATTATCATACAAAAAATTAATGTTCAAGGCGAGAGTTAATGAACTTGGTGGATAATATTTAGCATGAACAAAGAATAGATTTATATGTAGGAAGCAAAGAGTGGATAAATGGGACATGTTCAAGCTGGCACATTGTAACTAATGGAGTGTGATTGGCTGTATACAATCGATGTTACTGAATTAGATGACGAGATGTAGAATAAGGTATCTGAGTTTGCTGACAATACATAGCTAGATGGGAAGGCAAGCTGTCAAAGGGACAAAAAGATGTAAAGTTATTGATAGGGAAACTGAATGGGCAACAAGATGCAGATTGAATATAATGGTAAAAGGGATAAGTTACTCATTTTGGTGGTAAAGATAGAAAAGCAGAAGAGTTTATAATAGGCATGTAACTTTTAACTGTTTACATTCAATGAGGCTTGGGTGTACTTATGTAAGGAGCACAAAGTTAGCATGGAGGTCATGGTGATTAGTGGTAGTTCACAAGGGATTGTTGAAATTAACAGAGTCATTAGAGAGAGAGAGAGATAGATACAGTTGATGAGTGCAGGACAAAGTGAGAAGACAGGCCTCAGACAGTAATCAATAGGGGAACAGTCTCATGATAATGGTTGCTAATTTAGAACCAAGATAAAGATAATTTGTTCATTCAAAAGATTGGTGATGGCTAGCACGAGGGGACATAGCTTTAAGTTGAGGGGTGATAGATATAGGACAGATGTCAGAGGTAGGTTCTTTACTCCGAGAATAGTAAGGGCGTGGAATGCCCTGCCTGCAACAGTAGTAGACTTGCCAACTTTAAGGGCATTTAAATGGTCATTGGATAAACATATGGATGATAATGGAATAGTGTAGGTTAGATGGGCTTCAGATTGGTTTCACAGGTCGGCGCAACATCAAGGGCCGAAGGGCTTGTACTGCGCTGTTATGTTCTATGTTCTATTGCAAGTTTTAGGATTCCCTCTGCCTGATCATTGTGGATGCTCCATTGTTGAATATCTTTAAGCCTTAAGATAGACAGACAGATTTTTGGTTTCTAACGAATCATGACATTAGGGAGTCAGCAGAAAAGTAGTGTTGAGGCCAAAGATTAGCCGTGATCATGTTGAATTGCAGAGCAGGCTTGAGGAGCTGTATAATCCATTCATTTTTGTTACAAACTCCAACCGTCACACAGTGCACAGCCTTTTGCCAACATTTCTATAATTAATGAGAAATTCTTCGAACACAATGGGGAAAATATTATAATTATTTTGGTGCCCTAGTGATTTTTCACTGCTTGAATCTTCAATCCCTGTAAACTTCAAACAATCCTGAAGAGTTGGAAACCATATAGCGGGCCCTCCTTTTCTGATCTCTATCACCACTCCTCATAATTCCAGCCAAGTGCTCTGGCTCCATTTGCCTTTCACGAGTCTCTCCTAGAGTGCTAGCCCATGCAGTTTACGATTCACCAGATGTAGTATGGGCATTTGTGGCCCCACAGCTACCATTGACTATTCCATGTATCAGTAGCTTCTAGTCCTGTGGCACAGTGATATATGATGAAAGAGGTGACGCTGATTTAAACCTAAGCTTTTGTTAAACACGGAAGCATTGGATTTTTGTTTTCATTATGTCATTCTTTCTGATACAAATAAATCTTTCTAAAAAATACAGTCTTCCCTGATGGGCACAGCTGGTAGCAAATTACTAGTGAGATTGGCAGGGAAAATAGCTAGGAATAAGATCAGCTGAAGTTGCATTTGTACATATTTGCCAAAATAATCCCAAGTAAAGTACCCCATGTCATTGCTATAGCAACTCTAAATCACAGCAATGTCTCATAGATTTATGAGAGAGGAACGGTCTTCTCGAAATAAACACAGAGAAATGAAAGGAATGTTGAGATATCCAGCAGTGAAAGCTAGACAAATGAGGAATTATTGAACAGAACTTGAGCCCACATTCTTCCAACTCAGAAGTGAGACCGCCTACTAATGAGCCAGAGCTGACACCAAGCTCTATTTGGAACTTGATGAAAGCAGATAGAGTAGTTAAGAGAAGCACTGTTCATTGAAATAGTGAAGGTGAAATGGAGAAAGATGGGAAAAATTCTGATTGAAGGCAAGATGTGAAAGAAGATAGAATTTGGGTGTAGTTTTTTCCAGGAATACCAGTGATGCATTTGATGAGCTTTCCAAGGTGCGACAGCAACATTGAAGTCTTGCATGTATTTGGTACAACATAAACTATGCTCCTTGGAAGAAATTTTAGCGCAACTCCACCATTGACAACTAAGACTTTTAGCTGCCTAGAAGCTCAGCTCTAAAATTTTCTCCCCAAACTTTTCTATCCCTTTGCCTCTCTTTTCCCCTTCAAGCTGTTCTGAAACCCTCCCACTTTGGCTGAAACTTTGGTCACCTTTCCTTTCGTGGCTCAACATCAAATTTGTTTGATTCTGCTGCTGTGGAGCATCTGAGTGCATCTTACTATGCTGAAGATGCTGTATAAATGTGTGTTGTTATTGGACGGGCATGTGATAGTTGATTTGAGATTCACAGAGATTGTAAGGCCAAAAGTACTTCAGAACCCCAAAATACAATGGGCTTATTAGGCCTTAATTACAAAATATATTTCTTTCAATGAGGATTGCTGCAGAGACAAGATAACTGCAGGTGTAGAAGAAATGTGTCCATTGAAGTAGTGAAGGTGAAAAAGAGAATGATGGAATGGAGCACTTGAAGATGTGAAGGAAACTTCAGATTGGACTGTGATCTGTTGTAACTATAAAGATAATAAGGGGCAGATGACCCTGGCTCAACAGCTGGATTATGTCCCAAACTTACAGACACATGTTTTTTCTTTGAAGTCTACACAAGAGTAGGGGTTTTAAAAAGCCAGTTTCAACTCAACCGGAGTGGACCATCTTTTGTGTGCATCAGCCTGCGTTCAAATGTCAGTGTACTCTGAAGATCACGGTTAAAGAACTGTCTCCCAGTTACCCCTTAGTGCTGGAAAACCCTCACTCACTCTGCAAACTAGTTTAAAAAATAGGAATCAGGATAAAGTAACTTCCATCAGTCCACAAAACTAAGAACGTCAAAAATCATATGTTCTGTTATCATGTCAATGTTACTGCTAACCTCCATTGCAACAGCTGAAGCATTGAATTATCTTGTTCATGAACAATTCACAGACTGATCGTATAACCTTTTTAACACTTTTATCTTTTTGTCTCACCTCTTATTTCTAATCTGTGTGTATATGTATTGCGTTATTAATTGTTCTCACAACTAGTAATTAATCAACTGACTTGTTAATTCGTGAAAGCTTAGATTAATTGGCTTCCTTTAAAACATAAGTTATTCTGGGTCTGGATGAAAGAGTTTTCCACAAAGGAAAGGATCTTTTCTAAATTAAACACACATTAAATGTAAACCTGAAAAAGATCAATCGAAACAAAACAAACTTTTTCAAAGAAAATACTTGTTCTTATGTACCACACTTTATGACCACACACTGTCCCAAAGCAATTTTGAAGTATCACTACTGTTGTAGGAAACACGGTAGCCAATTTGCACACAGCAAACTCCGACAAATATTAATGTGACAATATACTAATTCTGTTCTTGTGGTACGTATTGAAAAACAACTATTTACCAGCATGTTGTGAATAACTTCCCTGACACTCTTTAAAAGTACCATGGAATAATTTACATGCACCTGAGAGAGAGAAAAAAACCTCAGTTTGATGTCCCATCTGAAAGATGTTGCCTTCAGTCATGTGGAACCCCCTCAGTGCTGCACTGAAGTGACAGCCTTAGTTTTGTGTTCAAGCTTTGGAGTCATTTTTTGAATTAGATAGAAGAGCAGAATTAGGCCATTCGGCTCATTGAGTCTGCTTTGCCATTCGATCCTAGCTGATCCACAACCTTGTGATGTGAGCAACAGTGTTGTCAACTGAGTAATGGCTGATTTTCCCCCCTGCTAATAAAAGATTCTTTTTTCACAAATTTGTAAACATGACTTGAAAGTTAAAAAAGGTGCAATAAAATTCAGCTTGTCTCCAGACACCATGTTCGTTAGGTGTATCAATCCAGTTGTAATAGTATCAATATTTGCAATATACATTCTATGTTAGACATGCAAACCAATGAATAAACATTTCAATTTGAAAATTGCAGTAAATAATATGGAAATTAAACTTTTCTCCTACACCATGTTCCAATTTGATACCGTACAATTTCAATGCACTTGATGTTCATTATGTACATTCCTGATTAGACTTACAGCTGAGTGGTTCAGCCGTTTCCAGGTCCTTAGTATACAATGGCTGAAAGGTCTTAGACAGCGACCTTTCCCCATTGAGCCTCTGCAGTGGCAGCTCCATCTTCAGTACTTCCTTTGGACCTAGCCCTGGATCTTGGAATGTACAGCTCATGCAGATAGCTCTGAATAAGGGTCCCGACCCAAAATGTTGACTTCCCTCCTCCTCTGATGCTGCCTGACCTGCTGTGTTCCTCCAGCTCCACACTGTGTTGAATCATGCAGATAGCTGCTCCTTCAAGCTGAAATTGAACTAATGACCTAAGCAACTTAAATTGACGGACGACCTGTGGTGGAATCTCTGTGTTAGTAATTCTACCTCCAGCAGAGGGATGTATCTCTCGAAGTTTCACCGCGTTTTTGTATTTGCATTATAGTTTAAACCAATTTGGCTTCCCACCTGCTGCCTTGGCAGGTTGGAGGTACTGAATCAGGAAGTACTGCGACCAAATGTCAAGATGATATGTCAGGTGAGCTATTCTAATACGTAACACAGTTAAACCATAACCTTATCAGACAGAACTTCAGGCTTCCTATAAACTGTAAGATGATTCAATCGGTGCTTGATTTCTTCCAGATTGAAAATGATTAATCTAATTAGAGAATGCTGCTTCTCACAAGGCCCTGCTTTATCCGCTATATTGTGAATAATGCGATTAGTACAATTAAATTGAGTGAGAATGGACTACTTTGCCTACTCAGGGAACATGGCAGATTGTGATAGACCCTTTATCCATCGAGCCCATAGCATGTTCCAAATTAATATTTGATTATGCTGAGCTCTCAAAAAGTGCATTAAATTTAATTTGCGTTTTGACCAAATTACATAAAATGGCCATTTTTTTATTGCTGAGTTCCTCTGACTAGCTAATTACATGCACGTTGCCATGCTTATTGTATGCTTTGTTGGAATCTGTTGTCTGATTAATGTGCTATCTGAAATTATTTGTGCAGCAAAGCTGATAAAAGGTGGTTATTAGACTTGGAACTGAAGTGCAATTCACTGGGACAAATTGACTGTGAACAATCTCGGTACTGGGAACAAAATTTGGAAATATGCCACATGCATCTTTAAACAAGACAAAGAAATTAGGAAGCCGTTCTACATTCTGTAGCTGTACTCCATACCAATTTGCATAGAAAAGTGAAGTGCACTCTGTGAAGTACATTGGGACACTGCATTTAAAAGAACAAAATAAATACATATTGTTTTTGTTGATTTTTTTAGAACCGTTTCCCCACCACCTCCATCACATTTTCAGCACTTCCTATTTGAAGTAATTGACTGATAGACATCCTGGAATGCAGCTTTACAACTGTACAACAAATACCTCAATCAAGTGTTTGCTCTGCCATGTCAACCTAGACAATAAATGTTGGCCCATTTCACTGAATGACTTGTAACTGAGTCCTCAATTCTGCTGCCACCCAAATATATCTGCATGCATGCTTTTTGAGGGGATAGTGGGGCAAACTGGATAGTGATCAGTCATTGTGATCCCTGCCTGACATATGTCCATCACTTGGGGAAGGTGATGTCAGTTGTAGCATTCATAGTGCCGCTTAGCTAAGATCAGCTGATCTCTTTCGGAGGACAAAGTTCTGTACGGGGAGTTTTCAAATTTTGAACTAATTCAGCTGCAACATATGCACATTAACTGAGGCATCAGAGCTGCTATGAGGCCAGTCATGTATTACATAAATTAATAATAGAATGTAAGGTACAGAAACCGATCAGTTAGTCCAAATGGTCTGTGATCATGGAGATAGTTAGGACTGCAGATGCTGGAAGCCAGAGTCAATAAATGTGGAGCTGGAAAAATGACAAAGGTTTTCAGCCCGAAGTGTTGACTTTCCTGCGTCTCTGATGCTGTCTGACCTGCTGTGTTTGTCCAGCTCTGCATTTATTGACTCTGGTCTGTGATCATGCTTCATATACTATCTCGCCTAGCGTTATACAACTAACGCTGACCCTATCAGGATCATCTTCAGTTCCTTCCTCACTTACATCATTTAAAATAAGATACTTTTAAAAACTGGATGAAGAAACAGCTTCCCTTAAGCAGAATGTAAAGCGTTACCCACCTTTCTGACCTTCACCCCAAGAATATGGAGAAACAGTGGCTGAGTGGGAGATCGCTAGACTTTTAATCCAGAGATCCATGTAATGTTCTGGGGATTTAAATTCTGCCATGGCAGATGGTAGACTTTGAATTTGATTTTTAAAAAATCTGGAATTAAAAATCTAATAACGACCATGCATTATAGCACATTGGATTGTTGGACAAACTTATCTGATTCACTAGTGTCCTTGCTAATGCCCTTAGGGAAGGAAACTGCTGTCCTTACCTTGTTTGGCCTATATGTGACTCAAGACTCATAGCAAGGTTGTTGACTCTTAACTGCTGTCTCGGCAATTAGGAACGGGCAATAAATGCTAGCCTAGTCAGTACAGGCAGCATCAGAGGAGCAGGAAAGCTGATGTTTCGGGTCGGGACCCTTCTTCAGAAATGGGGGAAGAGGAAGGGGACTCTGAAATAAATAGAGAGGGGGCCCGGTGATAGCAGGTAGATAGTGGAGCGGATAGGCGGGAGAGAAGACGGACAGGTCAAGGAGGCAGGGATGAAACTAGTAAAGGTGACTGTAGCTAGGTGGTGATGGGGATTGGTCAGTGAGGTGGGAGGAGTGGATAGATGGGAGAGAAAACAGAGTGTGGAGTAATTGCATAATACAGGTTGTATCTGTGGAATAATTCCCAGTTCCTTACAGCAGTTTGGTTTACACATATGACTGATGGGAGATACCAGTTAATAATCTCCATTCTGGCTGCACTTTCAGTGTCTCAAGAGAGAGCCTGGGAAACCACCTATTGTCCAAATCCTCCTATAGCTGAAAGCAAATGTCAGGAAGAAATTAAAGGTCAAAAAGAAACTGAAAGTTTATTGATAGCATAGAATCCATAGGTTAAAAAAAGTGAATCACTTTTTAATTTTGAAAGACAAATCCAATGTCCTACCATTAAGCAACATTTGTAGTCAAAGGTAGAAAAGAAGGGAGCTTCCCATTTCTGAGAGGATTTCCAATCGGGGCTTTTATTTTGACAGCTGTTTCCTGGTGCAGAATTGTCAGACAAAGACAATTTTTAAAATGACATGCAGTCTTCCAAATCCCTGTTTGTGAAGTCAATTTTTAAAATGATACACAGCAAACTTTATAAAGTTTTTATATACCCAGAGAATTATTTGCTTACAAATTCAAACCCAAGACAGTCTTCACAACTTCACATGCACAGGGCAAAGATACATGAAAGAAAGAAATTTAACATCTATGAATGTTAAAACCAGAAGCGTAATAATCAATTTGTGTAAATATCAGAATCCAGTGAGGGATGCATTCCTGAACCAAGGATTTAGTTTTTGGGAGAGTGAGATGGCTGAAGACAGGAGCTATACAACTTTTTCAAAGCTACAGATGACACAGCAAGGTGGTGCTTATAGACAGTAAACCAGTTTGTCTTTAAGGTGAATACAGGGAATCATTTTAGAAACAGATTTCAATGAGGCTTAACCTTTAAGAAAGACCTAGCTCTTAGCCTGATCTGTTGCTTTTGTGGCTGGTGAAATCTGACTGGCATGTTTAACTTGTTAAAATAAACTGAGATAAGGACATCAAAACTGCACACGGTATTCCAGGTGTGGTCTATACAATTGAAACAAGACTCCACTGTTCCTATACTCAAATCCTCTTGCTGTAAAAGTTAACATTTCCTAATAGCTTTTTACACCTATCATTTAAGTTAACAGAGGCTTCTCAACTCTTTGGGTCAAAATCTGTTGAATACATGAGATAGACAGACTGCTTGCAGAGGTGTTAAAAGCCATATAATTGGTTTTAATGTGTATTTTTGGTGCTAGAGACTTGAGTTTGTACTTCCTTTTTCTTGATGTTTTCAATGTGCCAACATCATAATAGGTGCAATGTTGCACTGGGGTGACTAGCTTTTGTTGTTCTGCATTTGTTGATCTGTTGTTTTGTTCTTATTTTTAAACAAAAGGAAAGTATAGCTTCTCAATCATTTATAATATCCTTCATGTCCCCTGGACACGGCACTTGTTTTGCTATTGATGTCAAACTTAAAGTAAATCATGTCCTAAGTTCATGACTCGTGAAGTGAATGATGTGTTGTACACGGCACTGAACAGAACAATATCTAGCCTGTTGTCTGTCAAATACTTCTGCAACGATCTAGTCACAATCTGTATTTTCTTTCCACAGTACTATTTAATCCTGGGTGGTATGGTGATAGCGACTGTTTGATTGAAGTATTATGCTAAAATACGTCAAAATCTTCTGACGTAAACTGTAAATCATTTTCTGACACCAGCACCTTTGACAACCTGTAAATTGCAAACCAGCTTCTCAAAACCGAAATGATTTTGACACTTGTGGCATTGGATGTAGATTCAAAATTTATTGACTTGCTTTAGCCATCAATAAAAACAAAGCACTCTTTCCTTTCCACTTAAAAGAAATCAACATTCACACGTACCCGCACTTTATATGTGTTTGACTATGGAATGAAAGGAACTTTGGTTGTATCATTACTCATCCTGGGACACATGTAACACTTTCACCAACTGTTCAATATCTTTATCTACAATTGGACACCAAAACTAGTTTTTGCTATTTTCATATGGACTATCTTCATGTTCTATTGATGCAGTTCTGGTAACGATCTCTCTCTCAACCTTGATCTTGACTCTTAATGGCTGTTAAACCTCACCGGAGTCACCAGTTTTTTTTTGTGTGTGAGATTCTCTTCTAAATCCTCACGAAGACACTCTTCAGGCCAGCCATTCATGGCATAATCGAGCACTATACTGAGCATTATTTCCCTATGAATTTTGTCACTAATTTCTCTGGCATGTTATTTATGTACATAAAGTAATCCTCAAGTAACTTGGTGACTAGAAATGAATCCGGTTTTGTGGGAAATCTGTAAAAGAGCACCCACAATTGCATGATCTGCGGTCTTGCAGTATTTAATATATTACTGGCAGGCCATCTAAATCAACAGCAATCTCAGAGGCTGTACTACAGCTGCATAGTCCTCCCTTCTTTGAACCAAATATGATTAAACATTATGCATATCCACTGCCTACTGGTGAAGATTTGCATTCTAATTTAGCAAATGGGAAGGTGTTCAATAAGATAATTTGTCAAGGGTATATTTCTAATTCTAGTTAACTAACAAGAGCAAGGAACTGTTTGTCACAGAGTGGTACACAGAGTTCTACAGAAAGGTTGATGTTTAGGGTGTTTCCTGCTCTTGCAATTTTCTAAAGCATCAAGGACCAGATACTAACTGAAATGAAAGAAGTATGCTGCTTCTTGGATGATGATGTAATTGGCAGTGAGGCAGAGAAAGAGCAGGTAAGGTAGAACAAAATCCTGTATTGACTTCAAGGGTATGGCTAAAAAGTACAAGAGTTGCTTTGTGGTGTCAAATGTAATATATCGGAGTTATCAAACAGATGGTGAAGCTATCCAACCAATGCAAGAGATGGATGAGAGCATCTTCAAAGCAAAGTGTGGTGATCAGTTCACAAAGTGAACTGGACCTGACTGGAGATGTATCAACAATGAAAGTTAGTTGTGAATCACCATCTACAATGAGCACTGGAATTGTATCTTCAAGCTTCTACTCTCATTTTCAGTGGGCTATTTTACTTGCACCTTGTTTACGTATAACCCTTGACCTTCCTGTTCCATAGCATCACCATCAGTTTCCACTTTAATCAAGTGCACCTTCAAGAATTTTCAGCCCCCTGAAGGAGCTTAGTGGCCTTGATCTGCTGCATGGCTACATTCTGGAGCTTTACCACAATCTGGGGCATTGCTGTTTCGCTAGACCACATTGCATTTTTTCTGGATATGACCGACTTTTCTGAAGACATAGTATTCTGGCAGAAAAGGGGGCATTTAAGTAGTTCGTAGCTACCATGGCAATGGATATATCTAATTTCTGGCTCTGAGACTGTGAATTTGGCTGCCTTAAATAGGATCTTGTTAAAATCTAGTGGAACTGCCCTCCAGCTTAGGAAATGAACTCCCTTGAAATTTGCAGTTACATATTTCTGCTGTTTCCATGGGTCAAGCCTCATTGATAATCTCCTTTCATGTCAGCTCAAAGCTAGGCCCAGATTTTATTGTTTAATGAGCCTCTTTGGTCTCTAAAGTTGATTTGTGTTTTTGAGTCATTATGTTAGCAACAAGGGTGATTCTTCAACTTGAGTATGTAGTCTGCAACAGTCTGACTTGACAACTGCTTCCTTTAACAGAATGCACACTTAGTGCAATTTCATTCTTAGTTGTGTCAGCACATTTACGTTCTCGGTCATTCATAATATGCGTCTGAATCTGGTTAACTTCTAAATAGCCTATAGCGTTGGGTCTTCACAACAGCATTGGTTAGACACCACGTCAGAAGCATCTGCCCTCTCCATGAAGAGGATGGTATCTCTTTCATCTTCCCTGTCCCTACATGTGCCGTAAGTGCCATCTTTTCACTGCATACTATGCTGACTTGCACGATATTCCCACATGCAGCAATCTTTCAAATTGCTTTAACATGCTCAAAGTCAACTTTGGAAGTTCCAAAAAATGTGTCACAATGTTGCTCAGTGCTTACCTTCTCAAATGAAGTGTAAGGAAGTAATCTATCCCATCATCGTCTTGTACACTGTACTAAGTATAACTCGTTTAGCTGCAGGTAACAATTATTGAATAGTTTTATTTACATCTTCCCAGCAGAGAGGATGTGTAAAAAATGCTCAGCTTTACAGTACAACATATTACAATATATCACAAAAGTACTCCATACAGCCCTACAATATGAAGTTACCTCCGTATTCTGATTTACCTAATGATCTAAATACAAGACTTCTAGAAATTGCAGTTAAAGCACTTTGCCACATACCACCTATAAATAATATTGTATAAAACCCTGTATTATTACAGACCATGAGAGGACAACACTTGCATTTTTAAAAATTAATTTGTGGCATGTGGGTGTTGCTAGTTGGGTCAGCATTTATTACTCATCCTTAGTTGCTCTGGAGAAGGTGGTTGTGAGCTGCCACCTTAAACCATTGCTGTCAATAGACCCAAAATATCACTTGGGAGGTAGTTTCAGAATTGTGACCGAGCAAAAAACTGAATTAACGGCAACGTCAAGTTGGAATTGCTTGGAGGAGATCTTGTAGGTGGTGATGTTCCCAGGTATCTGCTGCCCTTGTCCTCCTAGTTGGTAAAACTGTGGGTTTGGAGGGTGGTGACTAACAGCCTTGGTGAATTTCTTTAGTAAATCTTGTGGATTATTCACACGGCTGCTACTGAGTGTTGGTTGTGAGCGAGTGAACGTTTGGGGATGCGGTGTCAATCGAATGAGCTGCTTTGACCTGGATGGTGTCAAGCTTTTTTGAGTGTTGAGTTGCAGTCACCCAAGAAACTGGGAAGTATTCCATCACAATCCTGACTTGTGTTTTGTAAACAGTGATAGACGTTGGGGAGTTGGGACTTGAGTTACTGGCTGCGGGATTCCTAGTCTTCGACTTGCTGTTTCATCAACGTTACTTATAGAGCTAGTCTAGATCGGTTTCTGGGAAGTGATAAACCCCAGGGTTTTGGCAATGGGGGATCTAAGTGATGATAATGCTATTGAATGTCTTCAGTGATGTTAGATTCTCCCTTGTTGGAGATAATCATTGACTGGCATTTGTGTGGCATGAATGTTACTTGCCACTGTCAGCCCAAAGTTGGATGTTGTCAAGATCTTTCTGTATTTGAAAATGGACTCCTTCAATAGCTGAGGGTTCGTGAATGGTGCTGAATATTGTGCAGGCATCAGCAAATTTCTCCACTTCTGACCATATGATGGAGAGGTCAAGAAGAGCAGGAAATTGAGAAGCAAATTTGTAAGGAGATCTCAGTTATCCATAAGAATAATAGGATGGTAATGGCAAGGCATTTTAATTTTCTAATAATAGACTGGGACTGCCGTAGTGTCAAGGGCTTGGAATGGGAGGAATTTGTTAAGTGTGTACAAGAAAATTTTCTGATTCAATATGTGGATGTACCGACTAGAGAAGGAGCAAAACTTGACCTACACTTGGGGAAATAAGGCAGGGCAGGTGACTGAGATCTAAGTGCGGGAGCACTTTGAGGCCAGTGACCATAATTCTATTAGTTTCAGAATTGTGACTGGAAAGGATAGATTGGATCTAAAAGTTAAAGTTCTACATTGTTGGAAGGCCAATTTTGATGGCGTATAGGCAGGATCTTTCAAAAGTTAATTGGGGACGGATATTTGCAGATGAAGGGATGGCTGGGAAGTGGGAAACCTTCAAAAATGAGATAACGAGCCCAGAGACCGTATGTTCCTATTAGCATAAAGGGCAAGGCTGGTGGGTGTATGAAATGCTGGATGACTAGAGAAATTGAGGCTTTGGAAAAGAAGGAAACATATGTCGGGTATAGACAGCAGTGAATTCCTAGAAGTGTACTTAAGAGGGAAATCAGGAGGGCAGAAAGGAGACATAAGATAGCTTTGGAAAATAGGGTGAAGGAGAATCCAAAGAGATTCTACAGATTAGGGACAGAAGTGTAACAAGGGAGAGAATAGGGCTCTTTAAAAATCAGCAAGGCTGCCTATATGTGGGACCGCAGGAGATACTAAATGAATACTTTGCAACAGTGTTTACTGTGGAGCAGGATACGGAAGCTAGAGAACTTGGGGAAATAAATGGCGACATTTTGAAAAATGTCCATATTCCAGAGGAGGAGATGCTGGACATCTTAAAATGCATAAAGGTGGATCAATCTTTGGGACTTGATCAGGTGTACCATAGAACTTTGAGGGAAGCTGGGGAAGTGATTGCTGGGTCCCTTGCTGAGATATTTGTATCATCGCTAGCCCCAGGTGTGGTGCCGGAAGACTCGAGGTTAGTTAACATGGTGCCCTTATTTAAGAAAGATGGTAAGGAAAAACCAGGGAACTATAGACCAGTGAGCCTGACATCACTGGTGGGCAAGTTGTTGGAGGGAATTCGTAGGGATAGGATTTGCATGTATTTGGAAAGGCAAGGACTGATTAGAGATAGTCAACATGGCTTTGTGCATTGGAAATTATGTCTCACTAACATGATTGAGTTTTTTGAAGAAATAACAAAGAGGATTGATCAAGGCAGACTGGTGGATGTGATCTTAGGTGGATTTCAGTAAGGTGTTCGACAAGGTTCCGCATGGTGGGCTGGTTAACAAGGTTAGATCACATGCAATATGAGGAGAACTAGCCATTTGGATACAGAACTGGCTCAAAGATAGGAGACAGAGGGTGGTGGTGGAGGGTTGCTTTTCAGACTGGAGCCCTGCGACCAGTGGTGTGTCACGAGGATCGGTGCTTGGTCCATTGCTTTCTGTAATTTATATAAATGATTTGGATGTGAACATAGGAGGTATGGCTAGTAACTTTGCAGATGACACCAAAATTGGTGGTGGTGTGGACAGCCAAAAAGGTTACCTCGGAGTACAATGGGATCTTGATCAGATGGCTCAGTGGTCTGAGGAGTGGCGGATGGAGTTTAATTTAAATAAATGTGAGGTGCTGCAATTTGGAAAGGTAAATCAGGACAGGACTTATACATTTAATGGTAAGGTCCTGTGGAGTGTTGCTGAGCAAAGTGACCTTGGAGTTCAGGTTCATAATTCCTTGAAAGTGGAGTTGCAGGTAGACAGGATAGTGAAGAAGGCATTTGTTATGCTTGCCTTTATTGGTCAGTGCATTGAGTATAGGAGTTAGCAGGTCATGTTGCAGCTGTACAGGACGTTGGTGAGGCAACTTTTGGAATACTATGTTCACTTCTGGTCTCCCTGCTATAGGAAGGATGTTGTGAAACTTGAAAGGGTTCATAAAAGATTTACAAGGATGTTTGCTAGAGTTGGAGGGTTTGAGCTATAGGGAGAGGCAGAATAGGCTGGGGCTATTTTCCCTAGAGCATCGGAGGTTGAGGATTGACCCTATAGAAGTTTATAAAATCACTAGGGGCATGAATAGGGTAAATACTCAAGGTCTTCTCTCCAGGGTAGAGAAGTCCAAAACTAGAGGGCATAGGTTTGTGGTTAGAGGGGAAAGATTTAAAAGGGACCTAAGGGGAAACGTTTTCGTGCAGAGTAGTGAGTGTATGGAGTGAGCTGCCAGGGGAAGTATTACAATTACAACATTTAAAAGGCATCTGGATGGCTATACTAATAGGAGGTGTTTAGAGGGATATAGGCCAAATGCTGGAAAATGGGACTGGATTAATTTAGGATATCTGGTCGGCATGAACGAGTTGGACCAAAGCGTCTGTTTCCAGGCTGCACAACTCTATGACTCTAAGATGGTTGGAGAGAAGCAACTAAAGGTGGTTGGGCCAAGAACATTACCCTGAGAAATTCCTACAGAGATTTCCTAGGGCTAATAAGACTGACATCCATCAACTGACTGGTGGTAGTTTAATCTGAGAGTCACCAAGCCTCAGGTGACAGGAAGAAGATGAAAAGGAGAGTCTTTCGTGGTAACCTGTGCCGGCTACATTACGGTATGTTAAAATGGGATTGTGGGATTAAAAACACCATTTTCATACAAATAACCAACTGCTTCATGAGGTACAATGGTTGTGTTAGTGCCTCTGTACTAGATAGATCAAGAAAGACTAGCATTAAATAGTGTGGTTGATAAATTGGATTAAGTTTAATTACACCTGCAAGTCGGAAAGAAAGTTAACAACACCCATCCTCTTGGTGCTTAACTTTTTAGTTGGTAGCCTCCCTCTTGAAAATATGCCTGCAGAATAAAGAAAAGTCTTTTTTATTTCAAAAATTATTCATAAAAATATCTTGATAGATATGCATATTTGCTAGAGCGGTTTGATTCTTTACAGTCTTTGCATATTGAGAATAGCAAACATTGGAGTTTGACTTTCCCAACAGTTCCAATAAGCCCAAAGGTTTTTCTTATGCAACATATTAATTACATATATTTGAGGCACCAGGAGGGTCCGATAACTGACCCTCATTATACTTTGGCAGAAAGACCTTAGACAGTGGTCTTTCCCCACTGTGCCTTGGCAGCAGCTGCCCTAAGCTTTAGTGCGTCCCTCAACACATTGTCCTGGGCCTTGGAATGTGCTAGTTTGCAACACTCGTTCGAGGTCAGCTCCTTGTTCTGGAAGACCAGCAAGTCTCAGGCAGACCAAAGGCGTCTTTCACCAAGTTGATGGTCCTCCAGGAGCAGTTGATGTTTGTCTCAGTGTGCGTCACAGGGAACAGATCAAAGAGCACAGAGTCCTGTGTCACGGAGCTGCTTGGAATGAACCTCAACAAAAACCACTACAACTCTCTCCAGACTTCCTTTGCAAAGGCACATTCAGAAGGTGATGTGTGACAGTCTCTACCTCCTGCAGCCGCTTCGAGGGCAGTGTGCGGTGGCGCAGAGAGTCTAGCTGTACATGCAGTATGCCACAGTTAGTGCCCTTCTCACCACCAGCCAAGCGATGTCTTGGTGCTTGTGGAGAGTTCTGGTCACGAGGCATTCTGCCAAATGACTTTGACAGTCTGCTCACGGATCAACCTGACAAGGATCCACCTTTTCCACAGGATCTTGAAGGTGCTACATGCTGACCACTTCCTGATGGACTTGTTTTTCTTTGCAAATTTCTTCATGAAAAACAGGTGATACGGAACGGTCCAACTATTTGGAGCATTCTGCGACAAAATGGCAGATCCCATCCTTCGCAACACCAGGGACAGTAGAACCTCAATAAGTAGTGACACTTGCATTTGCGTACCAAGGGTTTACACCCCCATTATCCAGAGCTTTGTACATGGTCTCCTTGCGGATGCTCCATCTTAGACGTCCATTTGAAATGGAAGATGGCTTGGGTGACTGCAACAGTGCAGGTTCTGGGAATGGGTCAGACTTGGGCCACGTACAATAACAGAGTGAGTGCCTCACACCTGATGACCAGGTTTTTACCCACAATGGAGAGGGAATGGTTCTCCTAAAAGCCCTCCCAAGGTTTTGAACATGCCCTGGCTCCTCCGAACTATATTCCCAGCACCTTCAGGAAGTCTGTCCTGACAATGAAGGGGACAAAGGATTGGTTGGCTTAGTTCCCAAAGAACATGGCCTCGCTTTTGCCTTGATTTACCTTGGCTCTCGATGCCAGTTTCAACCGGTCACGGATGCTCATGAGTCTGTGCACCGACAATGGATGTGACCAGAAAACGGTGATGTCCTCCATGTACAGGGAGGCTTTGACCTGCAGGCCTCCACTGCATGGAATAGTCACCTCTCTCGGACTTGTATCCTTCCTGACAGACTCAGCAAAAGGCAATATATAAACACAAAAACAAGGCAGGAGAGAGTGGGCAGTATTGCTTGATTCTAGATCTGATCAGGAAACTTTCTGATTCCTACCATTGATTGAGACTGCATTACTGATATTTGGTGTAGAGCAGTTGGATCCAATTGTGAATTCCCTTCCTAAAGCCCATTTCGGAGAGTACGTCCCACGTATAGGTATGCAATATCCTGTCAAAGGTCTTCTCCTGGCCCAGGCATCCGTGCCCCTGTCTTTCAAATTGGTGATCATATCCCTGATGAGTGTGAGGCTCTCAGAGATCATCCTACCCAGTACAGCACAGGTTTGGTCAGGATGGATCACTGATCCCAGAGAAGACCTTACTTGGTTGGCGATGACCTTAGACAGGATTTTGTAATCTGCACTCAGCAATGGAAAAGGTCACCAATTTCTATGTTCTTCCTTCTCCCTGTTCCGCTTGTAGATGAGGTGAAAATACCTTTCCTCATGGATTCACACTTTACTGTCAGAAGCATACTGTCGTATATCTCCAGCAGGTCCTGACCAATGAAGTCCTACAGAGCTGAATACAACTCAGCCAGTAAGCCATCACTTCCAGGAGTTTTATCCTTTTCGAAGGACTCAAGACTTGGTCGGCTCATCTGGGCTGGTCCAGCCTCTCCCACGTGCTGTTGTCTAAGGCCTCCATGATAGAGGACAGGAACGACTGGGAGTCCGTCCTGTCTGTGGGCTTCATGTCATACAGTCCAGCATAAAAGGATTTGTTGATCCTCAGGATGTCAGATTGGGATGATGTTACTGAGCTATCTTCTTCCATCAGGCTGCTGGTCACAGAGCTGGCCTTGTGTACCTTTTGGAAGAATGAAGAGGAGCATGTCTCATCCTGCTCTGCGGTGCAGACTCTGGACAGGAAGATTATCTTGGAGGCCGCTGAGGCAAAGAGCAAGGCTTGTTGGCTCTTCACCTCCTGGCCATCCTCTTTGACATCAACCCCCATCATCTGTAGCAGGAGTAGTAGGTTCTCCATGTTTTTCTGGAGTTTGGACAACTCTTTCCTTCTCTCTCTTGCCTTCTGAACACTTTTGAAGATAAATAACCTCTTCATGTTCCGTTTGACTGTCTCTCACCAGTCTGTTGGAGATTCAGAGGTGCTTCACACTTCTCCAACCTTTTGAGCTCCTCAATGTTTTCTAGGGTCAACAGTTTGATGTGCAGCTTCCACGTTCCGTGCCAGTCTGCTGGTCGACCTGTAGCTGACAGTCAGCCAGCAGGAGGTAGTGGTTAGAGAAGAACGTTGGCTTGATGTCAGTGGATTTGACCAAGGATGCTCAGTACACAACCAGGAAATCCTTTCGTTGAGCAGATACACCTGATCGCGGCCAGGCAGGTCCAACTATCGTCGGTTCTGCTATAACGCGATAGTTGCGTTCCTGTGCAACATTGCAATATAGAAAATTGCGCTATTCAAATAATGGGGCCTATGAAAAAAGCAGGGTTTGGGGCAGACCACCAAAAAAATCACTCAAAATCGCTCAAAAATCACCTCAAAGCCTAAAACAAAGGATAGTACAATTTCAATAAATGTTTCATTCATATCTAATAATGAAATAAAGGTAAATTTAATATGTTACCTTGAAAAATGTCAAGATGACTTGATGGGGGAGGCGGTTTTGAGGTTGCTCTGTTGTTAATGCTGGGGCTGAGGATCATCATCATCATTTTCAGGTGCAGTTGTGGTTGGAGGGTTATGGTGAAAAATAGTTAATCCAGAAGTGGATGGTTGTGGTTCATTGTCTTCTGACATGTTTGTTGGGGGTTGACTTAAAAAAGACATCCAGTTTTTGTTGTTTTGCCCTTTTTCTTCTTTCGTGAGGAAGCTGTTGACAGGGTGCCAATTAAGATCTTATTCCACAAACTGCTACACTACTGCATTCTGCATTCAAATTGTTGTCCTCCTAAGAGCTGCAACCACTTCTTAATTTCCTTCAGGTTCGGAGACAAAACAGAAGCGGGAAGCTCTTGTGGGTCTGCATCCTGGACTACTACTACTTCATCTCCAGCTTCCACTTCCCCCTCAACGACAAGTTGTTGTACACCAGCTGTAGAGAGGTCTTCACAGTAGGATTCGAGCAGCTCTTCAGCACCTTCACTCTCTACTTCTTCAAATAGCCAGCACAAGTTTGTGCTTTTGAAACAGTGTTCCCTTGTTCATCAGTCACGTTATAGCCAATTCGCATTTTAGCGGAACCAACTGTACGCTGCACTCCATCTGAGGGGTGCTGAAGATGTCGTGCAGCTTGGCGACTTTAACCATTTCCATCAGGAATCTGGACGTGGCGTCCAATTTGCTGTCAGCCCGTCTGGATCATCCATCCACATCGATGATGCAGTTGAAGTGTCTGGCCCGAATGACCAGCCTGGATGTCGCCAGCAGCAATGGGAGCTATTGCAGGATGACCAGCCTTTCACCCTTTACCACCGGGGCATACACGTTAATTAGCCTCAGGGAAGTGTTTCTGTATATAACAAGAAGGCGCCCATTTACCATTATTTGTGGATGGAATGGCAAGAAAAGCATTTTATCATTCTCTTCTTTATGTTTATACCATTTAAATTTTTTTCTTGTGTCACATGCATCACAACTACAGTTGCGCTTACTGCTTAATTTGTTAAGATTTTTAGTTTAAAAAAATCGACCATGTATTTCAGTGAGGAAAAACAACCATGAGTGAGCGCATTGAGTAAAAGAAAGGACTTTGGAAACAATTAGTAAGACATATGGGTTCAATTTGCATGAATGTAGCCTTTCACTTTATCTCCCCAATACATTCAGTGTAGCTAACTATCTTCTAATTAACTCAGGCAGCCTGTCTAGTTTATTCAAATTCGAACATCTAGCTCTGTGCTTTATGAGCAAGAAAAAAATCAAACTTACAACCTAGAAACAGTCCAATCAGCCCAGTTGGATGATGGCATGTGAGCGTCCTTCCTGCTTAATTTCATCCCATTGATATTTTCCTTCTATTACTTTCTCCATCATGTAATTATCTAGCTTCCCCAGCGCCCCCCAGTGCACCCTTTCTCTTTTTATAAGTGAACTGAATAAAATTGGCTTAACTCTAATGACATTGTTTTGGAGATTTTGGGCAGAATATTAAATTCCATTCCTCGAATGATCTGAAAATGTTCAAGACAAATATGAAGTGAGAGGAGATGTTATGCAACCTTGTTAAAATGTATTTGTCAACTCCAAGGAGTTTAACAAATAAATGCCAGAGAGTTAGGCAAGCTGTAGTTGCATTTGAAAAGGATGTTGTGCTGAATAATGTGCAGTCTCTCATCTAAGGTTGTCCTGAATTCAAAGTCTGCTTCAAATCGTAATTGTGAGAGAGCGAACTTGACAGAAAATGTTGGCTGAACCAGTAGATCAATTATCCTAAGTGTCAGAAACAATGGCAGGACATAGAGAGCTTCAGCCTGTTCATGTCATAGGTGTACTCACCACTGTTTGTGGTTGAATCTGGTTCATTCTCTGATCTTTTAATGTTTATATAACTGTGTTCTTGGGGGTACCTGTATGAGGTGGAGCAGACGCATTACCTTTAACCAATGGAGATTATGAGAACATTTAGTGAGG
This sequence comes from Rhincodon typus, assembly GCF_021869965.1. Taxonomy (NCBI): domain Eukaryota; kingdom Metazoa; phylum Chordata; class Chondrichthyes; order Orectolobiformes; family Rhincodontidae; genus Rhincodon; species Rhincodon typus. Next base: position 23,889,358 of record NC_063352.1, on the reverse strand, counting down.
TCAAGAAAATATTCAGACTAAAATAATTGCATTAAAATAATGCATGCTTCAAACTTGAAAGCTGAAATTTAGGGCAGAAAATTACAGGTGTATGTTGTTAACACTTAGATAAATCCTTCCAAAAGAAATGGCACATTCTTCCTGGAGGACCCTATTTTGAAGACAAGTTGGTGTAGGAAGGACTGGTGAGTAGTACACACATTCAGATCTACTGGTAACTGTCAGAGTGGCACCTACAAATCACCTACCTCACCTGACAAAGGGGCTACTCTCTGAAAGCTTGTGATTTCATTTAAACCTGTTGGACTATAACCTGGTGTCATGGGACTCTGACTTTAAGCAGAATAAGTTATTAACGCTAAATTTCTGAAGTGGTTTCTGGCTAGAAGCTACTGATAAACAAGTGCTGTCATCAGCTTATTATTGGGCAAGACTTGCCTTTGTGTATCTCAGGGACTAAACAATGAAAAATTTTTCTATCAGTTGACTTCACAAAAAATGAGGAGAAAATTAGTCCGATGGAAATGAAATCCAAAAATTGTTTCAAAAAAATTGCGTTGGGTTTTGTTTGGTTGCACAGTAGTGAACACTGGGTCAGTAGGCAGAGAAATTTAATAAATAGGCATAGCTGTACAGCTGTTTGAGCCATTCATGATTTTTCCCTTGATGGGAGCAGTATCAAATTATCTATTCAAGTTATCAGTGCCTTTATTTCAAAGATTTCATAGCTCTGGTACGTTATTGTTCAACAGTTAATGCATAGAACTCAATTTGAATGAGACTAGAATTCAAAAGGTGCTACTAACTTCTCAGGTCACATAGACTTTTGAACACCTGCTCTTGACAAATTAGTACCTTAAACGTTTTAATTCCGAGTTTGTTCCATTTTATCAGGAAGAAGAAGCAAATCAACATAAATAAAATTAATCAAAGACACAATAATCTGGTTTAAGCATTAAAACTTCTCTTTGCCTACCAAATGATTGCTTTTTAAAAAAAAAAATCACTTTTGCATGAATGTATTAGGTCAGTATTTGAGTGGAAATTCTTAGTGAACCACACACAGCTGAGGGCAGTGCTGTTGATTTAAGATGTTAATTCAGTAGGCTTGTGGTGTTGAGTAATTTATTAATCTATGAATTGATGGCTGAATTCTGGTAGTCAGCAAACAGCAGCCCTCAGATTTGTGTCTGAAATGACCTGTGCTTTCGTATTCAGTTAATTATATACATCTATTTTAAACCTTGCTTGGCAAAAAGGAGCCTGACAAAATGAATGGCTTTGCTTTAGCTTCAAGTGCCTTTCGGTCTCTGGAGATCGAAGCATGTTTAAATAGCTGCGCGTCTTGACAGATTGTTACGGTCAGAAACCATATCCATTCTGTTTACTTTCAGTTTCCGAAAATGTAATCAATCAATCAATCAATTTTTCAGACGATTCTGATTTCGTTTGGAGCTCATAATTCATATTAAGTAAATGAATCATTGAGTAGCTAATTCATGCATGTAAATGAGGCTGGTCTTAGGAGATCCCAAAGTGTTTTGTTTAAATGGATACTCTGCAGCCTCCAGGAATTTTGGGTTTTGTGTGCAGGAACCCTTATGTCTATAGCAGCAGTTTGTTAACACCATGTACATAGTTGCTGTATTTTTAGTAATTACAATAACAAGGTTCTAATCATCATGCTGACTTCTTTCTCTTGAAGAAAACAAACAAAAGGAAACAGCAATTCATGGGACCACATCAACAATGAAGATAAAAGAATGGGTGGCACGGTGGCTCAATGGTTAGGACTGTTGCCTCATAGTACCAGGGACCCGAGTTCGATTCCAGCCTTGGACGACTATCTGTGTGGAGTTTGCACATTCTCCCGTGTCTGTGTGGGTTTCCTCCGGTGCTCTGGTTTCCTCCCACTGTCCAAAATGTGCAGGGTAGGTGGATTGGCCATGCTAAATTGCCCATAGTGTCCAGGGATGTTTAGGTTAGGAGGGTTAGACATGGGAAATGCAAGGGTAGAGGAATGGGTCTGGGTGGGATGCTCTTCAGAGGGGTGGTGTGGACTTGTTGGGCCGAATGGCCTGTTTCCACACTGCAGAGATTCTGTTTAACAAACGGGTTAACATTCATATTGAAGAACTAATGGCTTGTAAATTATCATTCAATACTGAAATTAGGAGCATTTATTTCACTGAAAGAGTTGTGAATATTTGCAATTCTGCACCCGAGACGGTTATGAATATGCCATCGTTGAGTATATTTACATCTCTCGGGATCAAGAGATGTGCTAAGTAGAAAGGAGAATCGAGTTGAGACACAAGATCAGCCATCATTATATTGAATAGCAGAACAGGCTTGAGGGACCATACAGTCTCCTTCCATTCCTTTTATGAGGAATTTCTGGAGTAGAATATGACTGAAGGAATTTAGTTTATGATTGTTTTGACATAAAGTATTTTCTCCTTGGGTATATTAAGACTAAAGTAATATGTAGAATTTCTAGCTTTTATATAGGTTTGAAATAATCTGTTCAAACAACATCTCACTGACTCGACCTACAGATGGGGCTCGGAGTTCATCTTTTCTTGGACACGTTCATTGGTCAACAGCTGGAGCAGTCTGTGTGCAGTTGAATAATTAATAATATGCAAAGTCTGTTTTTTTTTTAAGTTTACATGTGGTATTGTTTCAGTGTAATCTAATGTCTGTGTTCTTGGTGTCATTTTGTAACAAAGGGCAATGCCACAAGTTCAAAATGGAATTGCTTGGAGATAAGTAATAGTAGGTAATGCTGATTATTTTCCCATCTTGTACAAGTGACACCTATTATTGCTTAGTCTTTCATATGTCATAGATTGAAAATGATTGACAACATATGGAGAACGGATGCAAACTTCTTTCAGGCCACAGGTTGCTGTGATCAGGAATGTACTGCTTGAAAGGATGGTGGAAGCAGATTCAATCATAACTTTGAAATGAGAATGTATCTTAAAAATGAAAAGTTTGCAGCCCCTTGGGAAAGAGCACACAGTGGGAATAATTAATAGCTCTTATTGAGAACTGGCATAGGCACAATGGATAAATAGCTTTCCCATGTTTTTTGATGCAAAAATTTAAACTAAGGCCATATCCGTCTTTTTTGGTAGAGGATCTTTTGGTGTTACAGTATTGTGAGGAAAGGTAGGGAGGTTCTTCCTAGTCTCTTGAGCAAAATTTACCCTAAAAGCAGTATCACCATGAACAAGTTATGTCATTATTGTCCCACTTCCACTTGTGGAAGTTTGGTGCACACAAATTGACTGATACGTTTCCTACATTATGACAGTGACTGTTCTTTGAAAGCGCTTCACTGGCTGTAAGTTTCTTTAAGGCATTCTGAGGTCACATAAAAGCACTGTTTAAATGCATGTCTTTCTTTCATCAACCTTTATCATTTTTGCCTTTACAATAAACATTGTTTAGTGTATAAATTTTGAAGAGTCAATAACAAACATAATTTCTCACTGAAAGGACTCTTGTCTATCTCCATGCACTTATTAATCTTTAAAGGAAAAGGGTATCTGATTGATTCCTAATTGAGTTACTTATACATTTAATAACTATTTCTACATCACTTTTTGTTATTGTATTTAACTTAGACAGCAGACTTAAAGGTTTGAATAGCTAATTCCCGTTGAACGGTTACTAATGATTTCAAATTTCTGCTGTGATAACACCATTTTGTGTAGCATTTCTCCTGCTATAATCTTATGAATGTCGAGTTCATGAAAATGATGAATGGGGGAACAATTTTAGCTCAGTCCTTTCAAGGTATCAAATTAAGTAAAATTCTGTATAATATGCCCAATCCCAGATGCATACAGCATGAAATGACATGATTTGTGACATTTGGGATTAGTTAATGATTTAGTAGAGTGGAGTTTTGCTGTATAACCGCGGCTGTATTTAAGAAGTAACTTCTTTGAAAGTGCTTTAAATGTTTAGTGGAGATGCATATGCAGATGCAAAGCCTTATATTCCTACTTTTCCTACACTGTGATCGGGTGAGGAGGCATAAGATGGCTTCCCTCTTTTCCCACTCCTCGCTTGATCTTGCAGGTGCTTTTTAAAAAGGATATTTTAGCCAATTCAATGAATATCTAGTTACAGTGTGCTGTAACTATGAAAGATCAGTCTGTTGTCTATAAAAAGAAAAGAGAATAATAATGGTTCTTCACCAAGTTTAAGTAAAACAGCAAAATAATTTTTTAAATTATCTGCTTGCACATACAAAATGTTCATGCATGTGTGCATAAATTATAGATTGGAGGTTAGATTAATTAATTTAAAGTTTAGTAACATTAAAGGGTGTGTGGCTCTTGAAAATTGGTGAACTGGCTCATTTCAACCTAATGCTGCTTCTAGGTTTAACGTTGAGACAGTTTAAAGATATGGACGAACGATTTATCTGATTTTCTGGAGACAGCGGCTGCTGCATTAAGTTCTTTAAAAACCTCACTGCTTGCATCACATGAATTGTCAAGATCAGCAGAGCGATGTCCCTATCTGCTTTTGAGATAGACATAAAAAATCTTGGAGGGAAGAGCAAGGGAGCTCTTGCTAGTGCCTTGGCCAATACTTATCACTCAATCAACATCACTTGTTGGGGAGGGGGGAATAAAAAGCCTATCATTATCACATTGCTGATTGTGGAACCTTGCTGTGTGCAAATTAGATGACAAGCTTCCTACATTGCAATAGTGACCAACTCAGAAAGCATTTAATTCATTGTTAAAGCATTTGGGGACATCCTGATTTTGTGCAAAGTGTGACATAATTGCAAATCTTTTCTTTAACTGTTTAATGAAATAAGCAAGATGTAGTCCCTGAAGCAGGGTTTAATTTAGGTGGGAGCTAGTGGCACTGTTGTATTCTGACTGGACTAGTAATACAAACCCAAAGCAAATACTCTAGGTTTGCAATTCACCACAGCACATGGTGAATTCAGTGGAAGAAAAAATGCCGGAACTAAAAAAGGTCATCTAATGGCAACCAAAAATGTAAAAACCCATCTTGTTCACCAAACTCATCTTGTTCACCAAACCCAGCCTGGAGGCAGTTACCCTGGGAGTCCACAAAACTGACTCCAGACCCAATGAAGTCTCATGGCAGCTGATCAAACATGGGTAAAGAAACTTCCTGCTTGTTACCACCTACCTTGGTTTATGAAACAGTACTTCGTCCCATTGAATATCACTTGGCAGAAACCGTGAAGGTGGAAAACACACATAACGTGCTTGAGTAGGGACTTCATTGGCTATCACTAAGAATGAATGGTAGCACCACGACTGACTGAGCTGCTAAGTCCTGAATTATATAACTGCTAGGTGGGTCTGCAGCAAGTCGTGAGGGAATTGACAGGAGGAAGGAAACTACTTGACTTTTTGCTCATCAGTTTACTTGTCACAGATACATGTCTCCATGATAGTATTGGTCAGAGTTGGGGGTTGGGTGGATGCTTTTTGGAGGGTTGGTGCAGACTTGATGGGCTAAATAGCTTCTTACTGCACTGTCGGGATTCTGTGATTCTCTGGAGGTCCCTATAATTAGAGATTCCTGTCTTCGGCCAGTTCAATTCACTTCGTGTAATATCAAGAAACAGTAGACATCTACTGTCATGTACTTGACAGTGCGATTGAGATGATAAAATTTGCTATGTGGGAGTTTGTAGGACCAAGTTAAAGTCCTTCACCTTTCCTGTGAATTGGATACTACAAAAGTTATTGGCCTTTTCGTTATTCTGGCAATATTATTGAAGAATTGTGCTCCATAACAGCCACACCCCCATCCAAGCTGTTCTGGTACAGCTGCAACATTGGCATGAATCCAATAATGTGGAAAATTGCCCAGGTACATCTGACCACAAAAAGAAGGACAGATCCAACCCAGATAATTCCTGCTCTATCAAGGTGCAGTAGATCATCAGCAAAGTGATGAAAGGAGTCATCAACAGTGCTGTCAAGTAGCGCTTGCTCAGCTATAACCTGCTCCCTGACACTCGGGTTGGGTTTTGCTTTGGTCACGGAGCTCCTGACCTTGTTACAACCTTGATCCAAACATGATGAAATCCAGAGGCGAGGTGACATGACTTCCCTGGACATCAAGCCATATTTAACCAAGTGTGGCATCAAGGAGCCCTAGTAAAACTAGAATAATTGGGAATCTGGGAAAATCTCCCCACTGATTGGAGTCATACATAACAGAAAGGAAGATAGTTGTGGTTGTTGAATGTCCATCATCTTAATCCTAGGATATGTCAGCAGGAAATTATCAGGGTAGGTATTTTTAATCAACCTGTTCAGATATATTACAAGACTCCTCTGTAGATGGAACTTGAACTCAGGGCATCTGCTTCAGTGGTAGGGACACTGTCACTGTACCACAATAGTCTCAACTCCTCAGGGCAGTGTCTTAGGGCCAATAATCTTCAAGTGCTTTGTCACTGACCTAGTTCCCATCATGAAGTCAGAACTGAGGATGTTTGCTGCTTATTTGCTAACTATTGCACAATGTTGAGCACAATTCGCAATTCTTCACGCACTGAAGAAATTCATCTTCAGATGCAGTGAGACCTGGACAATGTCCAGGCTTGGGTTAATATGTAGCTACTAATATTCCGACCATGCAAGTGCCAGGCAAATACCATCTAAAACAAAAGAGAATCTAACAATGGACCATTGATTTCAATGGTATTTCCATCACTGAATTCCCCACTGTCCACATCCTGGGTTTTACCATTGACTGTAACTGAACTGGACCAGCCAATAAATAATGTGGTTTGAAGAGCAAGACAAAAACTGAGAATCCTGCAACATGTAACTCATTTCTGACTCCCAAACCTGTCCACCATCTGCAAGGCACAAGTCAGGACCATGATGTAGTACTCTTCACTTGCCTGGATAGATGCAGCTCTAATAGCACACAAGGAGCTCAACATCATCCAGGTCAAAGCAGCGTACTTGATTGGCACCATTGCTTGCATGTTTCTGTCCAAGCCACACACAATCCTGACTTGGAAATATATCACTGTTCTTTCACTGTCACTACGTCAAAATCCTGGAACTTCTTCCCTAACAGTATTGAGGGTGTACATATATCCCAAGAACTGCAGCGGTTCTGGAAGGCAGTACACCCCCACCTTCTGAGGGGCTATTAAGGAAAAGCAACAAATATTACATTAGCTAGCAACACCCACATCCAATGAATGAATAAAAACAAAATTGTCCCACACAACTAAAGCCTTGGATATATTCTGTTGCTAATGAGATGAGTATGTGTAATATGTCCAACAAAGCACGTTAGAAAATTATTTGAAAATTATCGTGAACCACTGTCCAATTTCTAACAGCAGAAGGTGATGCAGCATGACCACAACTTACTAACAGTCTATTATTCTAAATAAAGAACTGGAGACTGACATAGCTGAAATTCAACATGATTAGTCATTTGTATCCCCAGTTGTTTCAGTAAGTACACCATGGGACTCAGTCAAGTTAGTATCAGAGCTATTGAGGGTCTACTCTGAGCTTAGTAGTCCCAGACTGATGCTCCTGTTAGTCAAGTGCTCATGGGCTTAAAGAGGGGAATTCAGCTAGGGCTGTCTGTTTTCAGTGTAATCTCTAATGATAATATTGGCTGTGTTGTGCAGGGTTTTTTTCCTTTATTCATTAATGGGACGAGGACTTTGCTAGCTAGACCAGCATTTATTGCCCAGAGGGCAGTCAGAGTCAGCCACATTGCTGTGGGTCTGGAGTCACATGTAGCCCAGACCAGGTAAGGATGGCAGTTTCCTTAGCTAAGGGGTATTAGTGAACTAGATGGGCTTTCCCAACAAACTACAATGGATTCACAGTCATCATTAGATTGTTAATTCCATCTGCCATGGTGGGATTCGAACCCTGGTCCCCAGAACATTATCTGGGTCTCTGGATTAACAGTCCTGCGATAATACCACTAGACCATCACCTCCCCTCTGTGTGTGGTCTGTTGACACACACTGTCAAGGCTCACACTTGGCCTGTTGGATAAGGCACAGGAGTATATTAGGCATCTCTAAGATCCCTTGGCAAAATGTAGAAAGCCACATGAGGAAAATTGTGGACTGTTATCCCCAGGAGATAAATAGGAGCAGGAGAAATATATTCAGTACCTCAAGCTTGATCTGCCATTCATTTCAATCATGACTGACTTGTATCTTATCTAAATCTATCAGCTTTGATTCTATGACTGTTAATTCACTGACAGAACATAAAATTGATCAGTCTTGGTTCTGAAATTTTCAATTTACCCTTCCAGCCTCAGCAGCTTTTTGATACATACGGTACTCACATTGCCATCTGTTGTCACTTGAGTTCCAAGATACACTACTTGCCTAAAACTCATCAGAGATTCTTCACATACTTTCTTATTCCATGGAAGATGGTCTTGCTTAGAAGAGTATTGTAACTTAATCTGTTTGAGTGCAGAGGGAACTTAGATTTGGTGCTGCCAAGAGGCAAATATATAGCTGCAAATCAAATAGAGCATTAACAAAGCTGGATTGGCTGTGCAACATTACATAGCTTCACTTGACTTGAGCACTTGCTGTATTTCCTAAATTACAATAGTAACTGTGCTTCAGAAAGTATGTAATTGTCTGGAAAATACTTATGGAACATCCTCAGCTTGTGAAAAATGCTTTGTAAGTACAAGTGCTTCCTTCCTTTTACCTTGTCATTAGGCTATATTAAAAAAAGGCTCTTTCAAAGCTTGCAAAACAGTTTCTAACATATCCCAGGTACTTTCTAGCTCTGAAACCAGTGCATTCCAGAATAACAGCACATCTGGGGATATTCAGAGTGACCATGAGTGGGCAACATCACTGGACAAAGATCAGGTGATGAAATTGCCATCTTTGGCTGCACTTTTGGAACCATCCAAAGAGCTTAACAATTTTAATTCTGGTTGAGAATAGAATAGAATATCCTTTTTTGCCACTAGTACTGCAATACAATGGCTGTATTGAAGGTTCGAAAGCAGGAAAGATAAAGAACCTATATTTGCATAGTGCTTTTTACCACTACTAAAATCTCAGACACTACACAGGCACCGCACTACTTTTGAGTGTTGTCATTGTTGTAATTTAGAAAGAGGAAACGGTTCTGGCCTTTAATACTTCTCACGAAAAAACATACCTGAACGTTGGGGAACACGAAGCCAATTCCAACGCAAGCTTTCATTTCTAAGCCTGTGTGAGGACGAATTATATTTCTTTCTCATTGCCATTTTGATAAGCCACATTTTTTTTTTGAGGAGCCGATGCAATTTCCGCAAGTTGTCATGTGGTGAAGAGAGATTTGATTTGACTTTACAGGATGTACCTTCAGGTACATAGTGCTGAAACTTTGAAGTTCCCTTCCTTAACTTCTTTACCTCTCTCTCCTCTCAGATACTTGTTAAAATCTGCCTCATTGACCAAACCTGTCCAAATTTGTGGCTCACTGACAAATTTTGTTTGATAGCATCTTGCATAAGATAAGGATGCATGGCATTGAGGGTAAAGTATTAGCATGGATAGAGGATTGGTTGACTAACAGGAAGCAAAGAGTGGGGATAAATGAGTGCTATTCTAGCTGGCAGTCAGTCAGTCAGTGGCTAGTGGTGTGCCTCAGGGATCGGTGTTGGGACCGCAATTATTTACAATTCATATAGATGGTTTGGAGTTGGGGACCACGTGTAGGGTGTCAAAGTTTGCAGATGACACTAAGATGAGTGGCGGAGCAAAATGTGCAGAGGACTGTGAAACTTTGCAGAGGAACATAGATACATTGAGTGAGTGGGCAAAGGTCTGGCAGATGGAATACAATGTAAATAAATGTGAAGTCATACATTTTGGTAGGAGTAATAGTAAAAAGGATTATTACTCGAATGGTAAAAAGTTGCAGCATGCTGCTATGCAGAGGGACCTACGTGTCCTTGTGCATGAATCACAGAAGGTGGGTCTGCAGATACAACAAGTAATTAGGAAGGGAAATGGAATTTTGTCCTTCATTGCTAAAGGGATTGCTTTTAATCTCAGAGAGGTTATGTTGCAGCTGTACAAGGTGCTGGTGAGGCCACACCTGGAGTACTGTGTGCAGTTTTGGTCTCCTTACTTGAGAAAGGATGTACTGGCACTGGAGGGGGTGCAAAGGAGGTTCACTAGGTTGATTCCGGAGTTGAGGGGGTTGGCTTATGAGGAGAGACTGAGGAGATTGGGATTATATTCATTGGAATTCAGAAGATTGAGGGGGGATCTTGTAGAAAGATATAAAATTATGAAGGGAATAGATAAGATAGAAGTAGAGAGGATGTTTCCACTGGCAGGTGAAGCTAAGACAAGAGGGCATAGCCTCAAGATTAGAGGGAGCAGATTTAGGACTGAATTGAGAAGGAATTTCTTCACCCAGAGGGTTGTTAGTCTATGGAATTCCTTGCCCAGTGAAGTAGTTGACGCTACTTCAGTAAACGTTTTTAAAGATAAGGTAGATTTTTTTTGAACAATAAAGGAATTAAGGGATACGGTGAGAACGCAGATAAGTGGATCTGAGTCCACGAAAAGATCAGCCATGATCTTATTGAATGGCGGAGCAGGCTCGAAGGGCCGGACGGCCTACTCCTGCTCCTAGTTCTTATGTTCTTATAAACCACCTTGGAATATTTTACTTACTGACATGAAATAAAGAAAAGTAGTTGCAGAAAATTGGCCTCAATTTGTCTGAGGCTGTAAAGGTGAAAGTTTTTATTGGTTGTTCATCCTTGCTTAATGTACATCTCCCTCTGATTTCAACTTAAAATCAACACTAATTGCATGTGGGTGATATCTAAAGTTGCTTGCAAGCCATAATATCTCAAATCCTTGGAAAATAGGCGACAGGTTTAGATAGAGGATCTGGATCAGCGCAGGCTTGGAGGGCCGAAGGGCCTGTTCCTGTGCTGTAATTTTCTTTGTTCTTTGTTCTAAATCATTAACTATTAGTGCAGAGCAGTGACAAAATTATGTTTAGTGCTCGTGTTCCCAAGTGAAAGTAGTCTTTATGCTTGGAATGATGCAGATGATATTCTAGGGCTGCACTGTATGGTTGTATGTCAAGTTTCTGAACCAGTCAGTGTGATACTTGTGTTTTGATTCAAGCAGATACTTGTGTAAATTAGATCTCTGGCTGCTAACGAAGCCTTGGGATGGGAGGTTGCTGCTTTTGTTCACTGTTAGTATGAAACACTGATATTACTGTCATTAGCCTGGCACATCACACTGCTCCTTAATGATGGATCAAATTCTCTCCTTTTTTTCGACATGGTGCATAAACTAATAACAGCTCTACCTCCTGCTGTAAGTAAACACAATTAGGGCATACACAGTTCTGAATTCTTATACATATTTTCTTGTTCCTATTTATTGAACATTTTAGGGGATTCTTGTTTTGCAGTAGAGAAGAGAGGCTCACTGAGTCTGCAGCAATCAGCAGACTCTATATGTTTCACAAAACATGAGTGCCTTAACAAAATACTCATTCTATAGATGAGCCGATGAAATTTACCCTTTCATTTGGCAAAAAAGGTGAATTCTTTTTTATTGGAAAATTAAATGTTATACTTAATTCTTCCACTGTTGATTGGGATACTAATGATGATATGGACAGTAGGTTAAATCACATTCTCAAGCATCCAGTGGAATTTAATTGAAAGAGTTTTTCCCTACATGAAAATATATACCATTCCTCAGCAATTTTCTCTTCTGGTCTTTTGTCTTGAATCCATTGACTCCGTCCTGGAGCAGATATTTTCTAATCGACCTGTTCAGAGATGTCATTGCACCCTCCTGAAGCATTAGAAATGTGCACACAGACACCTGGCAATAATCAGCCATTACCTCTGACCATTCACATTTGAGACGACTACAAAGAAAGTATCATGGATTATTTAATCACGGTGAGCACATCTCACTGTACAGTTTTCCACATGCCCTCTAGATGGGGCTTATTTTCAAAAGATTTTATCCCAGATCGGTTCCACTTTCCTTCAAAGAGAGAGTCTTATTATGCCTGTTACTGACTGTTAGCTATTAGTGAAATAAATATGGCTGGAAAATCCTCAGCTGCAAACCTCTGTCAACTTTTAAATGGAAGCCCTGGCCAAACTAGCCTGAAGTGCTAGCCTGCCCTATCAATAATATAAACAATAATCTCAAAAAGATTGTCATTCTTATTAGAAAATGGAATGCAGTACCATAATGTCTATTAAAGTTGTCAGTCATTGTGTTTAAAAGGGAATCCATAAACACTTAATGAAAGAAATCAAAACAGGAATAGGGAAATAGAATAGGAACATAGCTCTGACATACAGCTATCATTAACACATCACTTACCATTTTGTACTGAAATCTCTATTATTTTCTGATCAAATAAACTCTGCAAGTTTTATAGAAACAAACTAGAGCATTCCTGTTTGTTGTAGTTAAATTCCAGCAGATAAATAAGGTTTTCTACATGGAGGGTAAAAGTTTTGGTCTATTTCACATGATAGATTATGAGCATGGCGGCAGGGCTGTCACACTCTGGTGTAATTTGGAAGCAGTGGGAGCATGCAGACTCAAGATCTTGTGCAGGTTGAGGTGGGGCCAAAGAGAGATGATAATTCAGAGGTAAAAAGTAGAAGTGTTTGTGAAGAGAAGAATATGGGTTCAGGTTGAGCACAAAGTCAAATAAAAGCATAGGTTGCAACTAGTTTTGTGACTGTCATTGTAGAAGGGAATTAAATCAATTGCAAGACTACAAATTTTGAGGTGAGTCCCAAAAATAAGAACGTCAATCAATTATGTTGAGGAGAAATGTTACATTTCACTGGGGCTAGTGCACCAGAAATCATGTCCCACCATTCCTAGAGTCATCACTAGAGTTAAAGATTTTCTGGCATTATGCAGAATTCACCAACTTTCTTGAAATTTAGACATGGGTTGGCCAAAAGCATAGTCCAGGTTTCTGTACTTAACAAGAATGGCTATTTATTACAAAGAAATAGATCTGAGCTATCAGTAAACAAATGACGAACTGCCAACAGATAATCCTATTAATTAAGACAGTAACCCCTGGCCACCACCACACTGTCACAGGAGTCTCCTGTGGCTATCCTCCTCTCAAACAGGTATACCGTTTTAGATACTGTTGGAAGGGATAGCCTCTTGGGAGATAGTACAAGCAGCGGCCAGGCCTGTGGCACCACAACTGTTCTGCTGTACAGCAGAGTGGGGCAAAATCCAGCCGAACAATCGTAGTAGTGAGATTCTCAAAGAGAATCCCAAGGCTTTTTATGTATATATTAGAAGAAAGAGGGTAGCAAGGATAAGTGTAGGCCCACTCCAGGACCAAGGAAGGAAGTTATGCATGGAGCCACAGGAAGTGAGAAAGGTCCTTAATGAGTACTTTCTATCGGTATTCACCGAGGAGAAGGAATTGACTGATGTTGAGGTCAGGGATGTGTGTGTGAATACTCAAGGGAATGTCAATATATTGAAGGAGGAAGTTTTGGGTATCCTAAATTGAATTAAGGTAGACATGTCCCCAGGGCCAGATGGGATCTATCCCAGGTTACTGCGAGAGGTAAGGGAAGGAATAAATGGGGCATCAGCAGATATCTTCACATCCTGTTTGACCACAGGTGAGGTTCCAGAGGGCTGGAGTTTAGCCAATGTTGTTCACTTGTTTAAGAAAGGAGGCAGGGATGATCCAGAAAATTATAGGCCGGTGAGCCTGACGTCTGAGGTGGGGAAGCTCTTGGAGAAGATACCGAGGGACAAGACATATGCACATTTGGAAGAAAACAGACAAGTTAGTGACAGGCAGCATAGTTTTGTACAGGGAAGGTCATGTCTCACTAACCTGACTGAATTTTTAGAAGAAGTGACAACGATAATTGAGAATGGAGTTTACATGAACTTTAATAATGCATTTGATAAAGTCTGATGTGGTAGATTGGTACAAAAACTAAAATTACATGGGATTCAGGGTGGGCTTGCTAGATGGATACAAAACTGGCTTGGTCAGAAGACAGAGGGTAGTGATGGAAGGGTGTTTTTCAGAATGGAGACTGGTTAGTCGTGGTGTTTCACACGGATCAGTCTTAGGTCCTCTGTTGTTTGTAGTATATAAAAACGATCTGGAGGAAATGATTAGTTATGATTAGTAAGTTTGCAGATGACACTAAGATTGGTGGAGTTGTTGATAGTGCTGACAATTGTGAAAGGGTACAGGATATAGATAGATTGGCAACTTGAGCACAGAAATGGCAGATTGAGTTTAATCCAGACAAATGTGAGGTGGTGCATTTTGGAGGATCAAATTTAGGTTTGAGTTATACTGTAAATGGCAGAACCCTTAGGAACATTAACATACAGACAGATCTGGTCGTGCAGGGCCACCGTTTCCTATAAGTGACAACACAGATGGCGAAGGGTGATTAAGAAGGCATATGGCATACTTGTCTTCATCGGCTGGGGCATAGAGTACAAGAGTTGGCAAACCATGTTGCAGCTATAAAAAAAAACCCTTGTTAGGCTGCATTTGGAGTATTGTGTTGCAGTTTTGGTCGCCACACTACCAGAAGGACGTGGAAGCTTTGGAGAGAACGCAGAGAAGGTTCACCAAGATGTAGCCTGGCCTTGAGGGCATTGGCTATGAGGAAAAGTTAAAAAGACTAGGATTGCTTTCACTGGAAAGACTGCAGCTGAGAGGAGACCTGATAGAGCTCTACAAAGTTGTGAGAGGCAAGGATAGGGTGGATAGTCAGAGGCTTTTTCCCAGAGTTGAAGTTTCAATTACAAGGAAGACAGGTTCAAGGTGAGAGGGGGAAAGTTGAAGGGAGATGTGCAAAGGAAGTTTTTCACACAGAGTGGTAGGAACCTGGAACGCACTGCCAAAAGAGATGATGGAAGCAGGCACGTTGGCGGCATTTAAGAGGCATCCGGATGGTTACATGAATAGTGGGGGAATAGAGGGATATGGACCGAATAAGGGCAAAAGGTTTTTCTTTTAGTTTAGTTAGGGCATGATGATCAGCATAGTCTTGGAGGGCCAAAGGGCCTATTCCTGTGCTGTACTTCTCTTTTGTTCTTTTGTTCTTTTGCTTACACACAAGTACAGATAAACGCAGTCAGACACACAGAAAATGGATGTTCTGGCCAGAAGGAAAGACTGGGAAGACAATTTAATGGTCCTTGTCCACAACGTTCATTGACTTGAACAAAAACAGAAGTTGCTGGAAAAGCTCAGCAGGTCTGGCAGCGTCTTTGAAGAAAAAATCAGAGTTAACGTTTCAGGTCCGGTGATCCTTCCTCAGATTTTTTCTTCACAGATGCTTTCAGACCTGCTGAGCTTTTCCAGCAACTTCTGTTTTTGTTCCTGATTTATAGCATCCACAATTCTTTTGGTTTACTGAGATGATTCTTTTTGCTTGTCAGCTCTCGCTGCTCCTCAGTCTTCCTTCTCCAGGTACTCCCACTTGATTGCAGGTGAAATGACACAGAGTGAGTGGTTCAGCTGCCTGGAAACCAATCTCAACCAGTTGTTGGCAGACAGAAGGACTTTGTCATCGATGACAGGTCACTATTCCCAAGAGCAATCAGCTACTTGTTGCCAGCTGAAACTCCATTTGTACACACCTGTTGACTCCAGCTTGTCTCAAACTAAACATCCCCACACTGCTTGGAAAAAAACCACATTGTTGTGGGTCTGAGGTCATATGCAGACCAAACAGATTAGGGACAGATTTGCTTCTTGAAGACCACCAGTGAACCAGATGCATTTTTACAGCCATTTTGCGATCATCATCATTGGTACTAGTTTTTTTTATTCCAGATTTATTAATTAATTGAATTCACATTCTGCCAGCTGTCATGGTGGGATTTCACTCATGCGTCTGGCCTGTTTCCAGGCATCCAGTCCTTAAGAATTAACTTACTGGATTTACAACACTGAATTTCCCATAGATCTGGTCCTGCTTAAAGCTGTGCAATATGGGCAGCCCTTTCAGTCATTCTCGGTTTATCCTCATAACGCAAGTTAATCCTTAAACTTAAAGGGTACACACCTTGGCTGGGTAGGAGTGGATAAAGATATTACTACATGTCCTTGTTGAGACACATGTTGACCAACAGGCTGTAGAAAGCAACACTGATTTCTTCATAAAGTGTACACTTGTCATTCTGCAAATAAATGCATTTCTGGAGGGGCCTCTTACTACCCTGCTGCCAATTCTCCTCCATCCCACCGAGCTGTGGGATTCTTAGTAGCATGCTGTGTGGTGTCTTATGTTGTGCATGAATGTCAGGAAGCACATTTAACTAAGTATTTTCCTCCATCATTGTGGTTGGTATTTACTGTGCCTTGATGGGTAGTACTCTTATCTCTTAGGTTTTGGATTCAATTCAAACTTCAGAGACCTAAGACCAAATTCTTCAGCCTTGCACTTACGGTCCTGTCGGATCTGCTTCTTAATAGATTACGTTAAACAAAAGGCATGTCTGGCCTCATAAGTTGACACAAAGGATCCCTGAACTGTCATATTCAATGTGGACAAGGCCTACCAGCTTGGAGTCTAACCCAGTTTTGTAACACTGAGCTCTACATTTGCATACCTCTGTCGATCAGCCTAATTTCTTTAAACATATACCTATACAGTTGTAAATGACTTTAATGTGGTCTGCAATTGCTGACACCAAGGAGCATGCGCATTCATATGGATATCTATTATTATAAATCATTACACATACCAATTATGATGTCAGCAGTGCATCAGGAAACAAATCCTAATTTATGTTGCTGTAACATTAGATTCAGTTTCCTAGCAGTACATTTTTAGCCAATAATGCCCTGTTAATTCAATTGAGTTCAAAACCAGTCAAGATCGTCCTCCTCTGGAGTTGTGAAGATTGAGAGGCAGTCTTATTGAAACATTAAACATGCTGAACAGGGCAGACACTTTGAGGTTGTTTCCCCGACTAGGGGGCATAGGGGCGATCATTTAGGACTGGGATGAGGAGAAATTTCTTCTTCATTCAAAGGGTTGTGAATCTTTGAGATTCTCAATATCTCAGAGGTTTTTGGACATTCCATTGTTGAACAATGACAGATTTTTGGTTTCATGGTGAATAAAGGGATAAGGGGAACAGCTGGGAAAGTAGAGTTGAGGCAGAAGAGGAAACTTATGGGTGACATGGCGGCACAGTGGTTCAGTGGTTAGCATTGTTGCCTCACAGTGTCAGCGACCCGGGCTCAATTCCTTGGGTGACTGTCTGTGTGGAGTTTGCACATTCTCCCTGTGTCTGCATAGGTTTCCTCCGGGTGCTCCAGTTTCCTCCCACAGTCCAAAGATGTGCAGACTAGGTGGATTAGCTATGGGAAATGCAGGGTTATAAGGATGTGGTGGGCCTGGGTGGGATGCTTTTCGGAGGTTCAGTGTGGACTCCATGGGCCGATTGGCCTGCCTCCACATTGTTAGAGATTCTATGATCCTATGAAACATGATTGTACTACTACCTAGCAAAGAGGGTTTGAGGGACCCTGTGGCCCTGTTACTATTTCTAATGTTCTTACAGTTCTAAATGTTGAGTGAACCTTGCAATTAAATTAGATTTTTATTGCTGATTTCCCTTTTTCCATTTATGTACTTGTTATAATGGAGTGGCACCTTTCTATTTTCACCCACTACATCCAAAGTATCAGTGTAGAATATTGTGGACATTCTCAGGAATATAAAAGGAAAAAGAATATTTTAGTCTGCATGAATAATTGGTTTCTAATCTAGTGTAGTTCTGTGATAAATTTGTTGTGATGCATAAAATCTGGTAATAGTGTCAGGATGGAACAGTAATATTTTAATCATATTACTTGCTCTCAGTAGTTGCTATAGATTTCTAAGAATCTGTAAGGTTTATCTTGTAAACAGAAAATTTACATTTCATTTACAGGCATTTGAGTTTTTGTGCCTTTTCCACATTCTTAGCAATTTGCGTGTGCATTTTATATGCATTTGCACAGCATTGTTATCATCTGCAAGAACAGATAGGATTACATTGACATGACAACTTTGGAACAAGTCCTTCAAGCGTCCAATGTGGGCTTTACTCTCCTTACAATCAATGATCCTTTCAAACACCAGTCTGACTGATCCTTACATTTTGATCCATGATGTTTCAGATTCTGTTTCAAAAGAAAATCATAGAAACACAGAAAATGTATGTTAGAGAAGGAAAGCATTTAGCCCACCATGTCTGTGTCAACCAACGGAGACTTATCCAGCCTACTCCTTTTTTAGCAGTTGGCCCAGGGTTCATCTGCTTCAAATGTGTATTCAGTTTCTTTAAAATTGTTCGTGGCTTGTAGCCTCTTCCACACGTTCAGTTAGTGAATTCCTTACATCCACGACCCTCTGGGTGAAACGTTTTCTCAACTGGCCCCTAATCCTCTGTCAATTTGTGGAAATGTAGTCCCCTGAAGTATTGACGTCTCTGCTACAGTAAATAGGACCATCCTATCCAACGTGTTTAGGTTACTCATAATCTTCCATCAGCTTCTTTTGTTTCAAAGGAAACAAACAATCTCCGCTGACCCAATTTTTCCTTTTCACTAAAGTTCTCTAATCCTGCCAACATCCTCAAATCTCCTCTGTACCCTCTGTAGTGTAATCCCATCCATCCTTTAATGCAAGAACTGTACGCAATGCTGCAGCTTTGATCTAGCTAGTATTTTATACAATTCTAGTATCCTAATTTTGTATATTATGATGTGGCTATCAAGTCCAACCTGCTCCAAAGTTGTGTAATAACATCTCTGAAAAGGTTGGAAAGAAAACATAGAGTGTGCAATTCAAGGGCTCTTGTGGTGCCATGGTAGTGTCCCTGTCTTTGCACAAAGAGGCCCGGGTTCAAGTCCCACCTGTCGTGATAACATCTCTGAACAGTTTGGTTACAACATAAAAAAGACACAATTCATTTATCTTGCATTATTATTAATTGTATTTTGTGGCTGTTTATGAGCAGGGTACTTTGAAACTTAGCTACACCCTAATGTCTACACTTAATGCAACAACAGATTACTGAGAGCTGCTGTCTTATAATATCTATTAGTACAGATATAATAGAATAATTATCTTTCCCACTCTCACTCTGACCTATCTGTCCTTGGCCGCCTCCCAGTGAAAGCTGAAGGAATAGCACCTTGCCTTTTGATTATGCACTTCACAACCTACTGTACTTAACACTGATTCTACAATTTCAGATCAATGCTACCTTTTTATTCCAGACATCGTCATCTCATCATTTAATCATACTTGTCTTCTGACCTCTCATATTTCTACTCACTGACTGATATTGACTCAAATTCATATTCTCTGCTTATGTTCAAATATCTCCGTAGGGCCTTGGTCCTTCCTATCTCTGTAATTTCTTCAGAACCCATCGAGGTTTTTGCCCTTGTCATTGGAGGCTATGCCTTTTGCTGCCTGTACCTTAGGTTTTGGGATTTTATTCCTTAAACCTTATGCTTCTTGTTCTTTGAAACCTGCCTTGTTGACCAGCTTTTACTCAGCTGTCCTAATATCTCCTTTATGTGGCTTAGTGTCAAATCGCGTTGAATATGCTTCTGTGAAGTGTCCTGGAACATCTTACGACATCAAAGTCATTGTGTAAATAAATGCAAGTTGTTTCTATTGTGAAGTTAACAATGTGTCAGTGAACATTTCTATGAAATCCATTGTAAATTTGCTGTGCACTCTTTAATGTACAAATAACCATGCAGACGAAACACGAATGGATACCCTTTTTCCTAGGGTAGGAATGTCAATTATTAAGGGACAGAAGTTTAAGGTAATAGGGGGAAAGTATAAAGGAGATATGAAAGGCAAGTAAGAGAGCAGTAAGTTCCTGGAATGTGCTGTTAGAGGAGGTGGTAGAAGCAGATACAATAGCAATGTTTAAGAGGTGCAAAGTCAAAGAGATATACAGCACAGAAACAGACCCCTCGGTCCAACTCATCCATGCTGACCACATATCCTATATAAATCTAGTCCCATTTTCCAGCATTTGACCCATATCCCTCTAAACCCTTCCTATTCATATACCTATCCAGGTGACTTTTAACTGTCCTAATCATACCTGTATCTACGACTTCCTCTGGCAGCGCATTCCATACATGCACCACCTTCTTCGTGAAAAAATTGCCCCTTAGGTCCCATTTCAAATCTTTCCCCTCTCATCTTAAACCTATGTCCCCTAGTTTTGGACTCTCCCACCCCAGGGAAAAGACCTTGCCTATTTACCCTATCCATTTCCCTCATGATTTTATAAATCTCTATAAGGTCACCCCTCAGCTTCCGACACTCCAGGCAAAATAGCCCCAGTTTGTTTAGGCTCTCCCTATAGCTCAAATCCTCCAAATCTGGCAACATCCTCGTAAATCTTTTCTGAATCCTTTCCAGTTTCACAACATCTTTCCTACAGCACAGAGACCAGAATTGCATGCAATACTCCAAAAGTGGCTTAACCAATGTCCTGTTGACCTTCCAACTCCTATACTCAATGCACTGACCAATAAAGGCAAGCATGCCAAATGCCTTCTTCACTATCCTATCTACCTGAGATTCCACTTTCAAAGAATTATGAACCTGCACTCCAAAGGTCTCTTTATTCAGCAACACTTCCCAGAACCTTACCATTTAAGTGTATAAGTCCTGCCCTGATTTGTCTTTCCAAAATGCAGCATCACACATTTATCTAAATTAAACTCCATCTGCCACTCCTCGGCTCATTGGCCCCTCTGATCAAGATCCCGTTGTACTCTGGGGTAACCACCTTCTGTCTGCTACACCACCAATTTTAGTGTCATCTGCAAGCTTACTAACTCTACCTCCTACATTCACATCCAAATCATTTATATAAATGACAGAAAGCAGTGGACCCAGCACTCATCCTTGTGGCACACGCCTGGTCACAGGCTTCCAGTCTGAAAACCACCACCCTCTGTCTTCTACCTTTGAGCTAGTCCTGTGTGCAAAAAGCTAGTTCTCCTTGTATTCCATGTGGTCTAACCTTACGATCCAGTCTACCATGAGGAACCTTACCAGACGCCTTACTGAAGTCCACATAGATCACATCCATATGCTCTACCCTCATCAATCCTCTTCATTATGTCTTCAAAAAACTCAGTCAAGTTAGCGAGACACAATCTTCCATGCACAAAGCCATGTTGACTATCCCTAATCAGTCATAAAAACCAAAAGAGCTGCGGATGCTGTTCTGAGGAAGGGTCACTGGACCCGAAACGTTAACTCTGTTTTCTCCTTCACAGATGCTGCCAGACCTGCGGAGCTTTACCAGCCACTTTGTTTTTATCCCTAATCAGTCCTTGCCTTTCCAAATACATGTTAATTCTGTCCCTCCAGGATTCCCTCCAACACCTTGCCCACCACCGATGTCAGGCTCACCGGTGTTTAGTTCCCTGGCTTGTCCTTACCACCTTTCTTAAATAGTGGCACAATGTTAGCTCACCTCCAGTCTTCTGGCACCTCACCTGGGGCTATCGATGATACAAATATCTCAGCAAGGGGCCCAGCAATCTCTTCCCTCATTTCCCACAGAGTCTTAGGGTACACCTGATCACTTCCTGGGAATTTATCTGCCTTTATGCATTTTAAGATGTTCAGCACCTCCTCCTCTGGAATATGGACATATTTGAAGATGTCACTATATATTTCCCCATGTTCTCTATTTTTTGTATCCTTCTCCACAGTAAACACTCATGCGAAACACTCATTTAGTATCTCCCCTGACACCTGCAGCTCCACACATAGTGGCCTTGCTGATCTTTAATGGGCCGTATTTTTTCTCCTAGTTACCCTTTTGTACTTCATGTATTTGTACATCTTGACAAATTAATAAATAGGAAGGGAACAGAGGGAAACAGACGTACAGAGGCAAAAGTTTCTTTAGTTTAGAAAGGCTTCATATTGTCAGAGCAGGCTTGGTGGGCCGAAGGGCCTATTCCTGTGCTGTGCTGTTCTTTGTGATAAACGTATAAAGTCTGGTGTTAAGGCCATTCTGTACACTGATTCTGGCTTTTATTTTATTAAACTATGAAGAAAGATACGAGAGCTAAAAAATGGTTTGTGAGGAATAAAGGGGTAGAAACAGAAGTTCAATAGTGAATGTGATTGCAGGGATGAGCAATGAAAATCTCTAGAGGAATCAGAAGAGACAAGCAAGATGTTATCAACTAAGAAAACCATCAGCTTCATCTCTGAGGAAGACACATGCATACAGATTTAAAAAACATGGAAACTAAAGTCAACCATTTAGCCCTATGAGTCTGTTTTGCCATTCTGAGATTTAGCTTAGCTGCAATTTAACTCATTATTTACATCATTGATCCATATCCCTTAATGCGTTTGGAGATCACTAATTTGCAACTTCAATTTTAAAATTAATAATTTACTTAGAATCAATTGCTGATAATGGAAGAGTGCCTAACTTCTACCACCCTTTGTTTAAATAATTGGTTTCTGATTTCATTCCTGAAAGGCTTTGTTCAAATTTTTCGTCTATGCCCGTTCATCCTCCACTTACCAACCTGTGGACATGATGACTGCAGATTTGGTTAGAGAACTCTGAAAAGAATGGGCAGAAAGTTTATTTTAATTGAATTCGAATCATCCCGGTTCAATAGAAGAACTGGAGAAGAGGAAAGCAGTATACGTAAATTTGCAACAAATTTCTAAACAACAGAATGGGTAGATTGGACCTTACCTGTCCCTCTGAGTACAGGCATGCAGAATGTGAGGTAAAATTAACAAGGCTCAAATAACATCTTGGTTGAAAATAAATTTTCATTTCAATTATTGTTCTTTCAATTTTGTACCAAACACTTAAGTATCTGTACCTAGGTACCTTGTACCTAAGATGGGGCTATAAGCAGTGACATTGCAAACTGTTCACTGCACTCATTCATGTGCATGTGACAATAAAGCTAATTCAATTCAATTCAATTGAAAGTAATGAATGTACCGAATTGACTTCCAGCTGTAAGTATTTAGCACTATATCAACAAATATGGTTTTAGAAAATACTGGATAATTTTATGATGAAAATGGTTCTAAGATTTACTTGAATTAATGTGTGAAGGTATTAAATAATGTTTGTTTTATCAGCTGCTGAAAACATTAAACTTGGTGTCAATGAAGTGAACTGATCCAAAGTTGCATAATGTGGGCTGCTAGGTGAGGTGAGCAATCTGATGTTTTATTTGACTTTGCAAGTTATTGAAAAATTCTCCAGAATTATCTAATGGAGATGAAATATCAGTTTAGATTGTTGGAGTTGATAGTGGCCTATGAATGGCAGAGCTTTGATACGTATATTTTTACTGTCTTTTCACAATACCTGCAACCCATTTCAGGAAGTTTTCCAAATAGGCATTGATTAATAATTAGCAACTGTGATTTTGCAGTCAAAGTAATCAGAAAGAATGGATGTTTATAATTCATATGGTTTCCAGAGAGATTATTCTGCACTAATCTTCATAACCATCTTATTTCTGGCATTGTTCCAAGAAAGACCACTCATACATTCTATGACCTGTCATCCATCTACGTACCAGACTGCATGGCTAACGTTTCAATACAAAATCCTCTTGTTTTCACCCGCCCTAATTCTGTAATCTCCAGCAGTTCCACATTCTCTATGATCTCTAAATTCTTTAGTACTCAAATAATATTGATTTCAAACTTGTCATACAGCTGAATTCCATGTTAACTACTTTTCCTCAGCTTATCTTTTGCTATGAGATGACTAATTAATCTTGCCCAACACTCACTCACTCAACGATCTAAAATAGCTTTATCCTTACTTGATTCTTGGAAGCTGCCAAGCAGTCATTGTAGAAATTCATTTTGCAGACTACCTTAGTCAATTTGATTGGCCCAGTGTATATGAAAAATCAAGTACCCCATAAATATTATATTGCCTTTATTACAAACTTCAATTATTTCTTACTAAATGCTCTTTTGAGTGATACAAAGTACTCAGACATTGAATGGCAATATGTGTTTCCTAACCTTTATCATTTTCTGACCCTCGTTATTCCTAATCCATCCTGGTTCTACTGCCTGATGTTTTTACGACTGAGACTAGAGGAGTGTGCCATCTCTGTGAAATCTTGTAGAGGCTGTTTTCTCAGGAAATACAAACTTGAGATGATTCTTCAATCCCTCCTTCAAAAGGAAAAAATGGTTTTCACCCTGAATTCAACAAGAGAATTTTCTTTTCAGAAATTACAGTGATCAGCCAGACAGCTTACTGTTGGCATGCTTTCTTGCAACTGAATCAAGTAAAAACAAAAACCTCTCCAAGTCAGTCACTGGTCAAAACAGTCTAGACATGGATCTATGGCAAAGCAAATAATTGTCACCAGTTATGTGATTTACAGGAAGCTATGTTAAACAAAAATTGCAATGTCCATAGTGAATATTTAATGACCTCTTTTAAAGAAACTACTCCAGGTATTTCCACAAAATTGAAATAAATCCATTTTCCAAAATCCTTCAAAACTTTAGTCCCCCTGGTAATAGTAAACATAAAATATCATTCTAACAAACTTCAGAGCCAAAGTCTTTTCTCAGGCCTGTCCTTATGTCATCATTTACTGTCTGGAATTCTCCTCCCTTTCCAATCAGTTATCCTTTTGAAATGCTGTGTACTCTGGAATATGTATTTCCTAACCTTCGTCATCTTGGGACCATGTCTCTTGAACAGTGATCAAACAAAAACATTTATCCCATTTGTGCTGATAGTTCATCTAATTGTGAATGCTTTATACATTTGGATAAAAATCATTTAATTACTACCATTCTAACAATATAATTTAAAGCATCCAATTATAAAGAGAGTGCATAAAAAGAAAAATCTGTGGTTTGTATATGTACAAATCATTTGAAAGCCAAAGGGCAAGTTGAGAAAGTGGGCAGACAGGCTCCTGGATCATACTCTTTGGGGTTAGGAAAATTAAACGTCATCTCTCCAAAGTATGCAAGATTCTGAAGGAATTGAAGATCAGCCATCTTCTCATTGAATGGCAGAGCAAGCTCAAGGAGGTTTATAATCCACTTCTGCTCCTTTATCACATATAAATGTGAGACAATTGAGCTGTGAGCAGCAATGCAATGTCTCGACTAACAATGTTTGTTCAATTTTTTTTAATCTTTCCAGAATCATTACTGCTCCACTTGATGCCTTGAGATCAAGGTTCTTTCTTGTGTGAAATTCTAACAGTATTAATCAAGAATGTAATCAAAGCTTGAGTGTAAAGAGAAATTTTTTGTAGCTAACTAATAAGTCAGAAAGTCCCTCTCTTCTCTTTAATGAAACTAAACCTGCAGTGGACTGCCATAAAACACAATAAAAGCAAGCATTGCTCGAGAAAGATTTACAGTCTGAGAAAAGTAAGGAGAGAACAAGGTCAAGAGGATATTGTGATCCAACTTTAGGAACAACTTCCAATTTTTATGAATGAAAATGTTGGACTTGATGGGGACGTAAAAATTAGTGAGGAATCTTTGTAAAATATCAGTTTTAATAATGGATAACCCTTTAATATTTAATATTATAAAGTCGATAGCGGATTTTCATTTTACTTTATAATACACTGATTTAATGAGAAGCAGCCACCCTAGCACTTTCACTCATAAAGTATTCAGGCATCCCATCCCTCACAGGTACACTGTACAACCTCCATGGTAAAATGATTAGAATGGAGAAGAAACAATGCTTCCTTTTAACATTCTGTTATTACATGGTACATGAATGATTTTAATCAAAGAGCATGCCAATAGTAATAAAACACCCTGTAACTTCCATAAATGCAAGTGTTGTCAACTACGAACAAGGACTTGGATCGAGACTTTCAACCTCAAACATGACAGTTGGGGTATTACTTCACATCAAAAATTATGAATATCCATCAACGTGACAGCCAGTGCGTATCAAATGAACCAGAGGAAATAACCAAGTGGCCATAATGTAATTTCTTTTTCTCTGTTTATCATCGTCTGCTCTTCTGTTTATGATACGCCCTTATCTCTTTCCTTACATGCTCAATTTTTCTCTTTCTTCTCCTTCGTTTGTGTTCTTCTTTCTTTTCAAGGACTTGCCATTCTTTGCATTCAAGGCACAAGGCACAAAAAAAACGCATGCCTTTGGATCCTTAGGATGCTGATAAATTTAGACAAAAGCATGTAACCACTCACTCCACTTGAGAAGTACAATTTACAACTTGCAATAATTTTTTTTAAACTGTGTTCTAGACTCCATGTCAATCCGCTAATGTAACTTAGCTGCATTTATCCAGTTTCTACTGAGTGTTTATAAATAGTTCACTAACTTTTCTTAACGCATCCTCCTTTCTTGACTTATATCAACTGTTTATACCTTGATATCTGTTGGTAAAATCCATAGAAATTATGCCACATTCCGCTTTGACTTTCTTGTTTCCTTCCAATGACAACTCTGCCTTCAGCAGCACTCTGACAAGCAGGTTGTCAAAAATGACTTTCACAAAAATGGTAACTTGCCCAAAACAAACATTGTTGGTGGAAGCAATCATTTTCTCCACATTGATGGGATGAACAGCAGAGATCGCTCATGACAGCTCAAGATTTGCTGTTTCTTAGGCGGGCAGTCCTTACCACATCATTTTGTAAATGATTTTTTAGAAACCTTGAACATTTTCTTCATCCACCACTGATGCTCCATGGTTGCATTGTGTATCATCTAAAGGATAACCTGTGTCAACTTTCCAAGATTTCTCAAACAGTATCTCCAAAACGTCTGATTTTCACGAAAAAGATGAGGTGGCATGTGCATGAGCGCCCCAGTACATTAGGTTTACCTCTGTGATGAATATACATCACTAACCTGCTGTTGCTGCTGGAGCAAAATCCTGGAACACTTTGACTTTGTTTTAAAACATAGTTGTAAATCAAAAATTAATAGTAAAAGCAAATGCACAGAGCCTTTTCTGTTATTCTAAAGGCTGCACAGTCTTAAATCAAGCTTTTATTCATAACACCAATCTCTTTAAAAAAAAAAGACAGTGCTCTTTCTCAAAGGAACTGCAGTAGAAATCTGGCACCAGTGGTCATGGTCAATCTAGTTAATTGCGGGAGATTTCTAAATTGCTAAACACTGTTTAATGAAATATTGGAGAATCCTATTTTTTTTGCGGGTGGTTTGGTGACTATTGCATAACTACAGTTGTATCACTCAGAATCAGGAAGAGTGGGTAAGCAACAGCTTAATTCATTTATTGATCAGCAGGAGCAAGACTCACCATCTCTACTGTCTACCTGGTTTTTGAACTGTCAGATGCTAAGTAATTGGATTCTGAAGCAGATCCTCTTTTTGTGACTTAACAATGCTACTCACTCTCAACGAGAACAGATAAAATGTTTTTGACATGCTCTGAAGGTCACATTAACAGGTAAACAAACCTTCCTACGTGTTGGTGCCTCATCCAGTTCGCCCTGATACAGTTGGAAGCAGATTATCTAAGCTCTGATGTTGAAAGTGATGGGTCAGAGAGGAGAACCTTGACGTAAAAACTTCTCTTCCTCATGTCAATTCATGCTGTCTTTGCGCAAAGAGCTGTGGTCCCAGGATTGGCCTGCTCAGATACTGGAGAAGGCAAAAATCATAAAGCTAGACAAAGTTTATGCACAATGGTTGGAATAATTTTACTAGATGTTCTCAATATCCATTATCATTCACTATCTGGTTTTTGTAACATTTTCCAGTTATCCATTCATCCTCTTGATTCTTGGATAATCCTCCGTTCATGTCCCAGTTGATACTGTGGTTATCTGGATTTGGGAAGAATGAGCTGTGCTGTTGGTACTGCACTGTGTTCAGGCAGTTTAGTTACCAAGATGATACCTCCCCTTATTACAGTGAGATTTGAGAGGGATTGGTTAGATATTCAAATCAAGAACGTTAAGAATGTAAAACAAAAACAGAAATTGCTGGAGAAACTCAGCAAGTCTGGTAGTATCTGTGGAGAGAAAGCAGAGTTAATGTTTCAGGTCCACTAACCCTTCTTCAGAACTGGCTACTAGAGTGTTATGTTTTATTTCAAGGGGAATGGAATGGAAGAGATAGGGAGTTTATGCTTCAGTTATACAGAACATTGGTAAGACAGAGCATCTGAAGTACTGTGCACAGGACTGGCTACTCTACTTATGGAAAGAGTTAATGCGTTGGAAGCAGTTCAGGGAAGGTTTACTGGACTGACACCTGGATTGAGCTGATTGCTTCGTGAAGAAAGGCCAGGCAGGTTAGCCTATATCCTCGAGAAATAAAAAGAGTCAGTGGTGACTTAATTGAAGCAAATAAAATCCTGGAGGTACTTTATGTCAAAAGGGTGTTTTCTCTTGAGGGAGAATGTAGAATTTAAGAGTCATAGTTTTAAAAAAATGGATTGCCATTTAAGTTAGAGATGTGGAATTTTTTTTTCTGTCAGAGGGTTGAGAGTCTTTGGAATTCCCTTCCCCAAAAGGTAGAAAGTCAGGATGCAGAATCTTTTAAATATTTTTACGACAGAGATTATGATAGATTTTTGATTACCAAGTGATGAACGATTACCAGGGGATATGCAGGAATGTAAAATTGAGTTTAAAACCACATCATCCATGATCTTTTTGATTGCTGGAGTTGGCTCAAAGAGTGGAGTAGCCCACTGTTGTTCCTTGTCCATAAGTTCACAACAGGGAAGTTGTTCAATATAACTGCAACTTTAGATTTTGCTATTTTAGGTAGGAATAGCATTTGCTCAGTATTATCTTATTTTCAGCCATGACATATAACTCAAGCGAAATCTCAGTGATTTCTTTCATTTATGGAACCATGCAGTATTATGTGTTTTGTATTTGCAGCTTTATGTTATAACTTTGATTTAAATATGCATCCTTGTAACTTCACATCAGAGCTCATGTAGTAACAGCTTGAATAAGAAATTTATTTTTTGTTATGCCATCTTTTGACTCTTTCTTGTGAAGTCAGACATTAGGATGGGAAACATGTGTAGGAGATATGTTTAAAGGGTCTTTGAGTTTTGCATAAATTCAGTTCTGCAACTGAGTTCCAAAGATATTGTACGTGTTGTTCTTTCATTTTCTGTGGGTGGTGATGCAGATTTTCAGTGGTTCCCATTATAGAACAAGAAAATCACTAAATCACTAAATTACTAACATTCAAGTAGAATGAAAAATGTCCTCCATTTTATTTTTGTTACTTGGTAACCTCATGAAGAACTAAGGCTCAATAGTGCAGAATATTAGCAGAGTTGAAAACAGTGGGAGAGGGGATGAAGTTATAGTGGTTAGGTGGCATATAATTTGGATTTTTAAAGTCTCTCGCAGTACTTCATAATCTCAACACTCCTTGAAGTGCAGTGTAGGAAGTGAAATACATTTTGAAGGTCAACATTTTGTAAGGGGTACTGGAGAAATTATTTTATTAAAAGAGCAATTAGAGTGGAACTTGCTTCTGCTTGGAGTGCTTGTATGAAAGTTAGATAAACAGATTGGCAAGAAAAGAATAAACAAATACATGGAAACAAATAAATGACATTGGGAGTCATGAACATAGACAAACACTGGACCTTTTGCTGAATGGTCTATTGCTGTGCTGCAGATTCTGTATGGTTTGACTTACCAACAACTGGATAATCCTATGAATTAGAAGAATTTGTCTTTGAACTTAGTTAATTAAATGCCATCAGACAGTTTAAGATTAATCCAGGTGTTGTATCCCTGCTGGAGCATAACAATAATCATGCTGGTCCTTGATACAAGATTGCCAGAGTGTATGTCTGAACTAAGAGGCTGATCAGGAGTCCATTTTAAAAATCAGACTCTTTTCTTTACATCTGCCTAACAATCAAATTTTAGTTATAAACAGTGACTGACATCTAACCAAGTAACAATTGAGATGTCTTGTGCATCACAATATATGCTTTACCCACCCTGTTTCACAATTCATGCAATGTTTTCAGGCAGGCAAAAATAAAACAGATAAAAAGATGTCCAAGTTATTTAACAAGTGAAGGAAAATCTAAGAAATTCCACTGGTTATAATGAATACAGGGAATCACAGTGACTCTGAATTCACTGCTGGACCCCTCTTTTGTACAAGGTCAGCCCATCCCAACTATAAGTAGGTCTAGTTGTTGCTTGAAGGAACTTAGCATATTGTCAGTAACCTCCTGAGTCAACAGCCTGTTCTAAACAGGCACTGTTCTTTGAGAAAAGGACTGCTAACACAACTTATAGTTTTGAAGACTTTATAGATGGATGAGCTAGTGTGACTGTATAGCCTTTTTCATCTGCTTTGATCTGATGTGTGTTGGGCCACATTGAATCAGAGAACACTTGCTGGCAAATGTAGATATCTAATAGAAGCATTGAATGGACATGAGTATCTTTATGACTGTATAATTCAATAATAACAACACAAGTGCAGTAACAAGAAGTTAACTGTTCACTGCAGTCATATTTCTAAAAAAAAATTATCTTGTGAAGGTTTATTGCAGAACAAAATCCGTAGAGGCTTATGGTCAGATTCTTACCGAGGAAGATAAGTGATCTCTATCTGTAAATAACTTAGTCAGAATTAAATATTGCCACAATCTATCATCCTCCAGTATTTCCAGTGATCAGCTAGTATGCTATGGCTACTGCGTGATTCATATATACTTGCATCAGCGAGTGATCGTAGGTGGTGGTAGTGATAAAAAAGGGCTGTTAAAATCACCGTCCTTGCCGTAGGCTAGCAATTTATCAAGATAAAATACTCCAACACCAAACACTGAAAGCTGAGTAGCAAATATGAATCGCAATTACTTTCTACACAAGTAAACAAGAATTATTTCCTTTTTTGCCATCTCAACAAGTTTGGGAATCCTTATACAATCATTCTTGCATGTGTGTTGAATGACTGGCCTGATGGCTCACCTTGGAACATGAGGCTTAATAATATAATTCTGAGGTGGCAATAAGTACAGGGTCAGCCTCTCCCCAAAGGGAGTGAGAATTGGTGAGCTGCTTTTTGCAGGGCTGTGTGTACGTTTATCGGTAGTCATGGTTAGGAAAGATGTGGAGTTGCCGGTTTTGGACTGGGACGGATAAGGTCAAAAATCACATGACACCAGGTTATAGTCCAACAGGTTTATTTGAAAATGCAAGCTTTTTCAACTCAGAGACAACAAGGTGCAGAGCTGGATGAACACAGCAGGCCAAGCAGCATCAGAGGAGCAGGAAGGCTGACGTTTCGGGCCTAGACCTTTCAACTTGGCTCCTTCCTCAGGCTGCCAGTTTTCAGGTTGTTACCTTTCTGCTTGTAAATTTTGTGTCTTATATCCTCTCTCTCACACTACACTTGAGGAAGGAGCTGAGCTCTGAAAGCTTGTGTTTTCAAATAACCTGGTGTCGTGTGATTTTTGACCTTATGATTAGGAAATAAATAGTTTAGGATGGGAGTCAATTATTACCATAAAGAATGAGAAGAAAAGTAATTTTTCATTGAGTAGAACTCGAAACAAATTTGCAAAGTAACACTTTTAACTGTCTTATGATTTTCCTAAAGCTCTTCGCAGCCAATCACATACCTCTTCAAATGCTGTTACACAGTAGAAAATGTATTGATCATTTCTTTATAAGTTGTGGCCGTGTCTAAACTTCATCTTGGCATTGATGTGAAGTTTAAGTGACACTGCTAAGTTGCAATACAATCTGAAGTTGATGCCTGCCCTAAATTCTGAATGAAACGGAGAGACAGCACCCCTTGCCCCTCCACCCAGAAGATCATATTGCATTTCACTCCTACTGCCAACTTGGGCCCTGATATAGTCTGCAACTTTAGTGTTGCAGATAGAAATAGTTTTCCACCGATGTTGGTTGTGTAATTGCAGCCAAAGGAACCAATAATAGCAATATATACGAATGAGTTGCTCTCTGTGTAAAATGGGAGGACAACTTTGTTCACATAATAAGCTAATAATATGTATTTTAAATTAAACACTAGAGGGCACCCATGATGGGAGTAAACATCTCTTTTATTTTTGTTTTGCATCTTTATACCCAGAGACTCTGAAGTTAGTGTCATACTAAATTGAGTATTATGAGATGTAACAACAAGAACATGCTGCATTTGTTATCTAAAACTTAATTAGAAACTTAAATTTCATGATGGGCAGCCAGAATTTAATTTATGAGAAACCATTGTTTTATGTTTATGTTTTAATTGCCCCTCTCTCTTAATCTGAAAGGATTTATAGTAGAAGTCACATAACAATGGCAAATCATAAGTGTGCACTATCCTGATGAATGTATTTCTCAATATCCCACATTTACATCAAAAAGAAAACAAAAAATTTACATGCTTTATCATTTGCAGTTAGCATGGCATGTAACGAAGATTGTCATTCATGAACAAAAACTGTGTGTATGTTCTAGCCAATACTACTTTCATCAGCCTCATGTATAACTCTGAGTTTTCAATTATTTTAATGGTATGTGAGCAAGTTGTTTCTGGTAGTTTGGATGATATCTGATCATTCCCGTGGTGACGTTCCTTCACCAGAAGGGTGTTATTTATGTGGCAAATGTTTGATCAGAGCAAGGCATTTGCTTTTAAGATTCACTGTTTCTGTTGAGTTGATGTCTTCCAAAGTATGTTGTGAATGTTGAATATGAAGGATTTCACACTCCATGTTGGTATCCTTAACTTTATAGATAGTACAGCATGGTAGCATGTGCGCCTGCTTCCCTTGCTTGTATGTCACTTCCAAATGATATCTTTGCAAATGAGCTATCATTCTTTGCAGATTCTTTAGAGCAGAAAGAAATGGTTGGAGAAAGATGCTTTGAAATGAATTGTGGTCAGATTAGACTATCACTCTATCTTTGCTAAAGAAGCATTGATTAAAATGCGTACAAACAAAGACAGTAGCCAGGCACACACACACTATCTGTGCATGGTGTCATTCAGTTTTTAATATTGCCTAGATGCATATGCAGCTGGTAGTCCTTATTGCATGAGAATTGCTCCAAGTATTGCCTCACTGGCATCACAATATGGGGTGACTTTATTGTTGATATCCCAGCACCTCAGTGTTGACATTTTGTCATCACTTATCTGATGAGTTAAAGCTGCTTCTTGTTCTGTATCCCAGTACCACTGCACATCCTTAACAATGAACTTATGTAGGGCTTCATACTTTGATGAAAATTAAGACAAGAATTTTGCTAGGTTATTCATAAGTTCAACAAGTCATAGTACCCTGCTTTCACACCTCTTGGTCACTGTATCTGAGGATCAGGGCAAATTCTTTTCACTGTCAGCACATGACCAAAGTACTTGACTTCAGTCATCTTCAAATGTATTTTTTTCTTTCTGAAGTTCAGGTTCATCCAGAGCTTTCTCTAGCAGTTACACTAGATTGTGACTGTGGGATGCATGGCTTTTTCCATTTATCTCCACAACCATGTCTATAGATGAGAGATCACCCATGCTAGCTTCCACTTTGGGAACATCACTGTTCAACCCAAGATTTCTTTGTTCATACTCTTCTAGAGCAATGGAAATGTGAAATAGCATGTGCACATCCCAAATGGTATTTGAAATGTAGTTAGAAAGCAGCTGCTTAAATCCATTTTTACTGAACAAATCCATCCTTCACATCAATGGCAGTAGAGACCTTCACTTTAGTAAGTTGCAGTAGCATTTATTCAATGGTTGGCATGAAGTATTTAGATCTCTTCAAATCTCTATTGACATCCTTTAGAACCATGCACAATCTCAGCTTTCCAGATTTGTTTTCACTACTGCCATACCGCAAATCCAGAGTATTGGAGTTGTCACTTTCCTGATTAATTCCTTCTTCCAGCTCCTCTGTCTTCTCGATCAGGTTGGACTTGGAGGCAGCTGACTTTTCCTCTGCAGATGCTGAGTTGGCCTTATGCTGTCATCTGTTTTGAGATGATGTTCATCAGAAATTATCTAAGACCTATGGAAACACCTTTCCTCTTTATTTTAAAGATCTATTTAGCAGTCAAAGACTGTTGCGCATCTCTTCTGGTGTCCAAATTTTAGAACTTGTTTCAGAAATAGCATGTGCACATCCCAAATGGTATTTGAAATGTAGTTAGAAAGCAGCTGCTTAAATCCATTTTTACTGAACAAATCCATCCTTCACATCAATGGCAGTAGAGACCTTCACTTTGAATAAATGCTACTGCAACTTACTAATGGTTGGCATGAGGTATTTAGATCTCTTCAAATCTCTATTGACATCCTTTATAACCATCAGAAATGAGTGGACTTTGCTTAACTGCAGAACTGCACATCTTTATTCCTCCCATTGTGCTGGATTCTTGGGAAGAGTATCATTCTATCATTTGGCCTCAACTTTGCCTTTAATAGCTTAATTTTTAGGTTGCCATCTTGAGCCACTCCACAGAAGCGTGTAAATTTTATAATGTTGCATAGGATCGACCTGACATTTCATATTCATTTGCTGCTTCCATTTCATAATTCTAACAGTTACAACCCTGAAATTGGATGGGCCCAACTTGTAATCATCATACATCATCTCTCTAGAAGCCGTAATTATAGATTTGTTTGCTTCTTTCAAGCAAAACACTTGTGTGCAAAGCGATTTAGCTTCTTGCATTTAAAATACTGTTTTCCCCACTCTAGATAAGCTTCTTTTTCTTATGAGTGGTATCCTTTGCAATATATACACTCTGCACTTTTGGCCTTGATCTTTCTGCCCTCTTGTCTGCAAATGTTTCTTCCTGAACTCTAATGTCACACACTTACTATTTATAAATAGCATTAGTAGAGAGTTCGAAATGCAATTATAGTCACCACATTGTCGGAGGTATGTGATTTCTCTAGAGAGGGTGCAAAGGAGATTTACCAGGATGCTTCCTGGGCTGGAAGGTCTGAGCTATAAGGCTGTTTTCTTTAGAGCAGCAAAAGTTTAGAGTGGCCCTGATAGAAGTGCATATAATGATGAGGGACATAGATAGTGTGGATAGGCAGGAACATTTTCCATTAATAGAGGGGTCAACAACAAGGGGATATAGCATTCTACCTCTTATCTTAAATCTATGAAGAGAGTTGAGGAGAAATTTATATCACTTAAAGGATAGTGGGAGTACTGAACTCACTGCCTGAAAGGCAATGATTTAATCAGAAACTCTCATAACATTTAAGCAGTATTTAGTTATTTATTTACGTTGCATATCCTCCAGGGTTATGGGCTAAGTGCTGGAAAATTGGATAAGCATAATCAGATCTTTGTTGACTAGCATGGACATGATGGGCCAAATGGTCTCCTTCAAGACCTTCAAATTTCTCTAGCCTGGCTTTTTCTGCTCTCCAGTGAGATTGACGTTGCAATACAGCTTGTACTACTTTGTCTCCAGCAAACTTGCTATTCTAATTTGCTCGTGTTTTCTCTTCGGCTCTGCAGCTAGCTCATAATTTTGCCATTGAAACTGGATAAAGTTCCAATTCTTTCTCTTATCACCTTTCATCTCAATCCTAGTGGGACTGGAAATTTCCAAGCTATCCTAATTCACCCGGTAGTTCAAAGATGCAGATGCTGTTCTAGTTATACTTTGCTGTTTTGTTCAGTAACTAGCTCTCGAAATCCACACAACTTCAGCTGTTCACTTCTGAGACCATATTTCATGTACAAATTTTAATGACTGCTAACTCCAAAACTGAAAGCACCTGCAGGAGGGGTCACATGACAATGGCAAGTCAAAAGCATGCAGTGTCCTTGTAAATGCATTTCTCTGAACTAACATGATCCGAGATTTCAAAATTCTGAAAGTACAGATGCTGCCACCGTAAGCATGGCATTTAACTGACTTGATTAAGCTAATGAATCTGAGCATGAAGTGACAATTCATAGGCCACATTTTCCAATAGTCCCCAACGCAGGATCAGAATGGAAACCACACCCCCTTTTTAACAGTAAATTAGCTGTCTCCTGTGGCCACTTTGAAAGCTACTGAGAGAAAGCAAATGTGTCAGGTGAATGGGTGTAGGGGAAGTACATTGGCTAGAATATCAAGTAGGGTAATGTGCCAGGTAAGTGGATAAGCACTTAGGATAGTTGGAGGGGTCAGGCTGGACATGCCAGTCCAACAAGATCTGGGGAAGGGAATGGTGTCGGCTGTGGTGGGGTGAGCAGTCTATTTGGTTGGGGTTGTTGGGCCTGCTGAGAGCAGGAAATGGAGCTGTCAGTCTGGGCAGGGTTGGTTGGATCTGGGTGTTGGGCCTGATGCGCAACTCCAGTCTATATTCCTACAATGGTTATCTTCCCATCAGAATTGCTGTGACATTACGAATATAGTTAGTAATGAGTGAATGAGCAGTTTAAGGCCCACTCTAAAGATTTGCAAGCTGTGAGTAGATGTCAGATGAAATTAATGGTCACAGAGCGAAGTAAAGGTAGAAATTGTTTTGGTGTTGACCACAAATTTCTCGATCCTCCTTAGATACAGAAATGGCGCAGAGGGCTGGAGAACCAGCCTTTTTTTCTTTATACTGTTATGGGGTGTGGACTTTGCTGGTAAGTCCTGCATTTATTGTTCATCCTTAATTGCCTTTAAATTGAGTGGCATAAGGCCATTTTGAAAGTCTGTTAACGGTCAACCACATGCACGTGGATTTGGAGTCACATGTAAGTCAGTCCAAGTAAATCCAGCAGATTTCCTTCCCTAAACATGCAATTAATGCACTAATGTTCTTTATAACTACCAACAATAGTTTCATGGTCAGTATTACTGAGAGTAACTTCTAATTCAGTTTAATATCAGAAGTAGGGAAGCACTTAGCCATAATAATCCAGTAGAAAATTAACATCTACTTAGACAGACATGGTTTAATAAAGGAGAACAGCTAAGGATTTGTTGAAGGGAAATTGTGTTTTATCAATTTGATTGAGTCTTTTTGATGAGGTACCAGAGTGAGGTGAATGATAATAACGCAATTAATGTTGTGCATATGGACTGTTAAAAGACATTCGGTAATGTACAACATATTAGGCTCATTTAGCAAAACTGGAACCCGTGAGATAAAAAGGGTTTTAATGTCATGGACACAAAAAGGGATATGAATTAGCAAGTTGTAATAAATGTCTAATTGGAGGGTTGGAGGAAGACATAGTACAGAGTTCCTCAAGGTTCATTCTTAGCACCTTGCTGTTTTGGGCAGATAATAACCTTTCAAATTTGGGATGAAAGAGCAAAATTTTAAATTTGCAGATGACACAGACTTGGATGTGTAATGGTCAGTGGAGAAGATAGTTATGAACTTCACAAGAACATAGACTGGCTCGTGGAATGGGAGGATTGTATGGCAGATAAACCTCAGTGCAGATAATATGAGCTGCTACGTTTTGGTCGGAAGAATGAGGAGAGAAAATAGAAATTACATGGTGCAATTTTAAAGGGAATGCAGGATGAGATGGACCAGGGAGTATTAGTATACAAATCTTTGAAGGTAGTAGGACAGTTTAACAAACAATTAATAAAATATATTGAATCCTGGCCTTTACAAGTGGAGGCATGGCTCATAAAAGTGAAAAGGTTGTATTAATCCATTATAACACATCAGTTTGACCCCGTCTGGTGTATGGTGTCCAATTCTGGACGCTACACCTTAGGATGTGATCTCTTGTGTGTGTACAGAAAGATGAGATGTATGAAAATGGTTCCAGGAATAAGGTATTACAGTTAATAGATTGGAGAAGACAGAATTTTTTTTTACTAGAGCAGGGAGGTTTGCGAGAGGTGAAAATCATGAAAGTTTTAAAATAGTGAATTAAAATAAACTTTTCAGTATTTGAAAGGCAAAAATGTATGACATGGAGTTGGGCTCGGTGGGGACCTTTTTTATGCATAAATGGTTCAGTTTTGGAAAATGTTGCTAGACAAGAAGTTAAAAATCGTTTCAATATAGCCTGCAAAAAGGAATTGAATAAACAATTAAAGGAGATAATTGCAGGGACATGGTGAAAGAGCAGAGGAATGGGACTAACTTCAAAAAGGTAGTCTGTACTCAGTTTGTGACTTGGCTTCCTTCTGTGCTGTCAGTTCAATGATTCCATAACCAGAATTTAAATTTATAAGGTTGTGTAATTATATGTCTTGATAAATAAACTCTGGAAGCCATGGAGTTTTGTATTTTTAGCTGCTGTGGTAATGGTCCCATATGCCAGCTAGAGAGCCAATTGTGTTCCCATTGCAGCCATTTCTGGGAGTCCTTTGGGATCAGTTCCCATTTAACCATGCCATCATCATTCCAAGCTTCATGAGGGCAGTTTCCCACTATGTTCCTGATTCAAGCTGGATACCCTAACCAACAAAGCTTCCAAGCAGCCAGAGTCTAGCAGGTCTCCAATACCAACTGTGCAAATCAGGAGTAGCAACTAATTCTGATACTGTACTCGAACGATTGTCGCTGGTACCCCAAGCCAAGGTGAATTGAATGGGATCATTGTGGAGAGACAGGGGAGTCATTGCTAATGGCAGGGGTCTCAGGTCTCCCTCCGTTTCCATCTGCAAATATCTCTGTTTGTCTCAGGATGCCAAAGAAAGGGGAGAAAATCACTGGGGCTCCACCGTACTTAGGGTGTAATGTATCCTCTGGGTGGTTCGACTCTTTGCCGCTTAGAGTTAGTCAGAAGGGGAGTTGAAAAAGTAACAGGGTTTTCATCCTGCACAATCCCACCCTGTAGTATGCCCAACCTCCTCACACTTCTCAGTCTTTCTCTAGGGAGCAGTCCTCCTTTATGCATTGATTGCAATCAGTCATGTTTATTGTTGAGTGGATCCCCTGTGCTCACTGGCTTATGTTGGTTCCTAGCCACCAATCCTTGATTTAAAGTACTCACCCTTGTGTTCAAATCCCTCCTTAGCCCCACAACGTTCCTAGAACTTTGCGCTCATATAATTCTGCTTTCTTGCACATTCATGGTTTTCATCCATCTATCATTGACAACATGTCTTTAGCTGCTGAGGATCTAATTTGTGGAATACCCTCTCCAAATCTTTCATCCTTGCTATCTCTCTGTATTCCTTTAAGTCTTTCCTTAAAACTGATAGTCCTTTAATAAGTGTTTGGCCATCTTCCCTAATATCTCCTTATGAGTTTCAGTGTGATATCTTGCTAATGTACCTGTGAGGCCTCTTGGGCTGATTTGCTATTTAAACTAATTTGCTGCTAACTATGTAAATCTACTGTTTGCTGTTATAGAGACAAGTCGTCACTGCATTCTGGAAATTCTGCTAGATTGTCTTCAGGTTACAATTTCAAAATTTTATTTGAAACATGAACTCTGAACATTTATTGATGAAACAGCAAATTTATTGATGAAACAGCAAATTTATTAAGCTGAAGGATCTGTTTATTTGTTAATGATTCTACACATTGAGAATCATTAATATCACTGTATTAGTGGAAAAATAGATCTTTTAAAGCTGTCAAATAGTTAAATCAGTGTACTTGAAGATTAGTTTATTTCAAATGGTCTCTTTGCATTCCAGCAGAGTGCATAGGAGTCAACCATTTTACATCTGGTAAAATAGGAATGATTAATAATTTGCTTCTCTGCCTAGATTGCATGTCCTTAGACAGGAGACTTATCTTGCAATAGAACATCAGTAATCTATCAATTTCATTAAGTTCACTAGGTGAGCTAGGTTCTCTGTTGAATATCTAATTCTAATAAACCTGTTCTATTTTGTTCTGTTCCATGAGAGTTTTAGTGCTTTCGTTATTCGATGTGATTCTAAGTGTGTTACTTATCAGAGAGATGAAATTGTTCAACACTGATAAATGAACTGTTATGAATGTGGAAAAACAATGACGATGAGCATGGTTAAGAGTGTGCAGTCAATTCCACATGCCTGATTACAGCTAACTTGAAGTACAGTTATTTCTGTAAGCATTGGGTAACTCAAAAAGGCAAAAATAACCAGAAAGCTTTTTCACTTTTCAACCAAATCGTATTTTCTAGGATATATATAGCAAGTGTAGACATACATTGTTTGGTCACTCATTAGTTATCCCTAATGGTACTATGGGTAAGATCAATGTGTCTGGATTTGTATTCATTCTGAGTTGAATTGCTCAAAAAATTGTGATGTTGCAAATGGGGACTAAATATCAACCAATGACCTTTAAGATGATGGAGATGGTTCGTAGGATAGATTTAGAGAAAATGAGAATCTAAAGCAGTTCCAACTTCTGCAGTGTGTCCTCACAACTGAAGTTTCTCATCCCTGGAATAATGTTTATAACTATCTTCTGTACCCTCCACTACATTCATGTCCTTCCCACAGTGTGGCACCCAGAACACAATATTCCACGCTGAGGTCTAACAAGTGTCTTGTATAAGTTCAGGATAAACACTGGATAAATTCACACCAGGATAAACATTATATGCTTTCTTAACTTCTCTCTCCATTTGTCCTGCCACCCTCAATGGTCTATGCACATTAACACCAGGTATCTGTGATCCTGCATACCTTAAGTATTGTACCTCCAATGTTTGTCCATTTTGTACCTACCAAAATGCATCCCCTTGCATTTCTTCAAACATAACTTCATGTACCACCTATCATACCACTCCACCAGCTTGTCTATGTTGTTTTAGAATTAGATTGTAAGAAATTGGAACAGCCATTCAGCTGTTCGAGTCTGCTCTGCCATTCATTGAGATCCTGGCTGAACTGATAATCCTCAATTCCCTTTGTTGCCTTTTCCCCATTACTCTGAATTTCTTCAGTAATAATAAATCTGTCTGTCTCAGCCTTGACTATCCTTAAGAACCAAGTGTCACCAACTCTTTCCAGTAAAGAATTCCACAGGCTCAATACCCTCTGAGAAAAGAAATTCTTTCTCATCTGTGTGACTCTTTATTCTGAGATATACACTTGCACAATGAGAAACAACATGTCCACATCTATCCTTTCATGTCTGCTAAGAATCCTCTATGTTTCAATGAGGTTGCCTCTCATTCTTCTAAATTCCAATGAGTACTGGCTGAGCCTACTCAACCTCTCCTCTTAAGACAGTCCAGCCATATGTAGTATCAGTCTAATGAGCCTTCCCTGGACTGCCTCAGATGCCAGCATATCTTGCCTTAGGTAAGGAACCCAAAACTGTTCACAGTTTTCCAGCTGTGGTCTGACTAGAAACATGTATAATATTGGCAAAAACTCCCTATGCTTATACTAGAACTCTTGTTGATTAGATCTGTGCAGATTTTTGGTGTGGGGAGTGTTAGCAGATGGTTCTGACCAAGAGAAGCCTTGCAATATTTCAGAGTCAATGTACTTCCTGTTCAAACACAGCTTGACTAATAAGCATCCCATTTGTTCAGTATTCTGTGCATAACATATATAACAGAGAAGGTGTTTCAATTCGCAGGATTTTTAAGCGTGTTTTTTATTTTGCCCTGTGAATAATGCTTTAATTTGTTATATCCTATGTAACACTGCATACTGGAATTCCCATCTTTCCATCTTATAAGATAAATATAATCCTGCCTGAAGGTATAGGAAGAAGGCCACCCATTTTCAAAGTCAGCCACTTGTATAGGACTGTTGTATTTTGCTGCATCACTATTCGCAGCTGGAATAGAAACAATTGGATAATTTCCTCGTCAATCACACTGGGACGCTGCACTTTTATGAGTGACTGAAATTGATTTTACACACATTTTGGATTATGTAATTATCCTCCCACGCACTGCATTTTGCTGGAGAAATCGCCCTGTTTCTATTAGGAGACATAATCACCCTGCTTCAGTCATGGGTTCTGTTCACTGACGTTTGCAGAGTCGATTTAATTAAACTCTGGACTGTTGACTGTCGTTCACCATTGTAAAGAGACTACTGCTGAGCAAATACACACTGTTCACTGTAAAATAGACGCTGCTGTGAATCCCTCTGTGAGTATTGCCCCACCTCCAGCTAAATTGTCTGATGATATTGCCAATAAACAGTGTATTTTATTTTGTTTTATGTTATATTTGTCAATTGGTTGTGTAAATATTAGCTGAACCTGATTCTTCTCCAGCATGTAGGTGTCAAGTGCAAAGTTTATGCTGCAGAAAGTGGTCTAAATTCATGGTTATTCAAGGTTAATTGTGCAGAATCTGAACACACAGTTCACAAAAGAGCAAGAAGTGAACAGTTTGAGGGAATCATTGTCACCATGACAAGTTTCCAGTTTTGGCTGGGCAGTGGGGATACAAAGAGCACACTTCTTCGGATGAAATGAAGTAAAACAGAGCAAAATGTCAGCAACACCCCCAACCCATGAACAAAAGAAAAAATGAATTGTCATCTATGCATATTTAAGTAACTTGTAACAGTTCAAGTACTACAATTATCTACCATACACCTGTACTTGGGAAGGATAGAAGTCAAGCAACGTTTTTGTTCTTTCACACAATGCAACACACATCAGCCCATTTAGGGCACTGCATGTGTAAACCAACATATATTTAAAACAATACTGATTGGGTGCCTGGCACTTGGGGAGATTTTCTTTCCCCACCAGAAGGCAGTTCTTTCAGGAGAGAACAGGACAGAACAAAAAACTTTCAGCAAACACAAAAATTACTGAGAAAATAAAGAAACTTGCTCTCCTAAACCATAATCATCCTGACTGCTTGAGATTGCAGGTGTTGTACTTCAGACACAAAATGTCAGTGTTTATCTTCTGAATTGAAAAGCCTCTTGTTGTAAGTGTACAAGGGTTTAATCCCAAAGGTCAGTGCTTGTTACATCCTTCAGTTTATTATCTGTTTTTTGCCAGACGCATTGCTGTTTAGTGCAAAAAAGGTCAATATAGTGCAATGCCTGGAGAGATACATGGTTGAGATCTAAGACTGTCTCCATTCTCAGACGAATCCTGCAATTATATTGTCAGAGTACCTGCATCATACTGGTCCAAAAGAACACAGTTGTAAAAGTATGAAAGACCTCAATTCATATCGTACATATCACAAACTCAGGGTAACTTTTACAGCCAATTATGTACTTGTGAAATGGATTAATTGTTGTTTTATGCACATCAAAGTTCCATAAACAGCAAAATGATAATGACCAAATAAACCACTTTGATCCTTGGCTGGGAAATAAATGTTGCTTAGGACTTCGAGGAGAGCTCCCTGTTCTTTGAAATAGCGTAATGGGACATTTTACCACCACCTGAGTAGAAAGTTAGAGTCTCAACCAAAAGGCCGTCATCTGAGAGCCACATGGGGAATGTCAGCCTGGATTGTGTTTTCAAGCTTTTGATGTACACTTGAGCCCACAATCTTGTGTTATAAGTGAGAGTAGTATCAACTGAGCCATGTTGTTACTTGGTACAAGATATCATATCAGTGTGCTGTGAACCGGGACCTGAGTTAGTTTTTGAGACATGGTTATACATTCTTCTCCAAGATTCTGTTGTCAGTTATCAAATCTTGTGATGATCCATTTTTTGCTGTGCTTCCTATCCACGTCAGCTGACTGGTATTAACATTTGTTTCATGTGGAGTTCAGACATATCTGCCACAGGATCCACATGTGGCTTTGTGAATGGGTCCAATACTATTGATTCTTCTAAACCAGTTTTTGAGATCACAATATGTGTCAATCTTGTTGAGGATTCAAGTTGGGGATTCAAGGCTGATAATACATCAAGATACTGCGGTGTTAAAGCAGCAGTTCCATCATTGTGTTGAAGGTTGCTGGTTTATCTCAACTTCTGTGCTAAGCAAACTGAATATCTGTCACTATATTGAAGGCATTGACATTGAAATTCAAGGACAGATTGTAAAATTTTGTTTTTCAATTCCATTTCTTGAAGTCCCAGCTGATTGACAATATATAGATTGTCTCATTCTGACTGCGTGCATGTTTGTGTGTACCCCTATTTAAATTAGCAGCTTTTCAACTGATGTGGAGATGCGTGATGTATTTCTTGTGGAGGGCACAGTGTTAGTTTGCAGTTCCCACATCTCAATTCACAAAGTATTGATCCTACAGTATATGCTGCAGGTCTTTAAGTAGGCAGTTTGAATTCCAGCTGTTTGAAAAGCATTTAACCTTTCTGTTAATGACGTCTTATGTCACTGAAGAGTGCCTTGGAGACACAGGCAGTTCTCCTGCTATTGAACAAATTGTTCGATTGCAAGTATCCCTGATCAATCTGGTTTTCAGGTCATTGTGAAACTTTTTCTTTGCATCCTGTTAGTATTTCCAAAGAATGTTAAGTTTCAAATTGAACTTATAGCCAAACTATACT
This sequence comes from Rhincodon typus, assembly GCF_021869965.1. Taxonomy (NCBI): domain Eukaryota; kingdom Metazoa; phylum Chordata; class Chondrichthyes; order Orectolobiformes; family Rhincodontidae; genus Rhincodon; species Rhincodon typus. The sequence goes on along the minus strand of NC_063352.1, from coordinate 23,844,885 downwards.
TGTAGTTTTGTAAAAATGTATATGTATACATATTTTATATGTATGCATACAAATTAACTTTGGATCTTGGCAATGGAATATAAAAAATATGTAATTTCAGACGTTCAAGTTAGCATCAGGTCATTTTTAACATGTTGAATGAAGTTTTCTTTACTCTGCCCCAATCTTAGACAGGTGTCCCTTCTTCATTACACTTCAAGCTGTACTGCTGAATTTCCAATTCCGAGACTGCTTTATGTTGTGGCTCATGACTAGAAATGGTTTATCCATGCTCCTTTCACATAAGACTGTTGTAGCTGAGAGACCCTATATTTTCAAATGATCGACAGATTTGGCATCTAAGTTTGTTTTATTCACTTGTAGGATATGGGCATCGCACATTTATTGCCCATCCCTAGTTTGTACAATCGTACAATCCCTACAGTGTGGAAGCCATTCGGCACCGAGTCCACATCGACCATCTTAACACCACGTTGATACCTCATCTTCAGGCATGCCTGATGCTGCACTCTCCATTGTACCATTGTACGCTGGCTTGATGGTAATGGTTGAGTGGGGGATATGCCGGGCCATGAGGTTACAGATTGTGCTGGAGTACAGTTCAGCTGCTGCTGATGGCCCACAGCACCTCATGGATGCCCCGTCTTGAGTTACTCCATCCGAATGAAGTCTGATTTGATTGACTTATTGTCACGTGTACCTAGGTACAGTGAAAAGCTTTGTTTACAAGCAGTACAGGCAGATCATAGTAAGCAAGGACGTACAGATCATAGGGTGAAAAATAAAACTAGACAGAGGCACACAAGTCATATCACACAGGGTGTGTGCTAGGCAAGACCACCATTAGCAAGATCAGCATTATTTGAAGTTAGAGAGTCCATTCATCAGTGTAATAATGGCAAGGAAAAAGCTGTTCTTAAACCTGCTAGCACGTGTGTTCAAGATTCTGTCTCTTCTGCCTGACGGAAGATGTTGTAGCAGAACGTTGCCAGGGTGCGATGGGTCATTGATGTCAGCCACCTTTCTGCGGTAGCGAGCCGTGTAAATGGAGTCCATGGATGGAAGATTGGCCTCCGTGATGGCCTGGACTATACACAGAACCTTCTGTAGTTTCTTACGGTCCTGGGCAGAGCAGTTGCCATACCAGGCTGGTATGCATCCGGACAGTATGCCTTCAATGGTGCATCTGTAGAAGTTGGTAAGCGACCTTGTGGACATGCCAAATTTCCTGAGCTGCCCGAGGAAGAAGAGGTGAAATCTGTCCCATTTAGCCCAGTGATGGTACCCCACAACATGATCAAGGGTATTCACAGTGTGAAGATAGGACTTTGTCTCCATAAGGACTGTGCAGTGGTCACTTTTAACGATATAAATGCATTTGTAGCTGGCAGACTGGTAAGGATGAGTTCAAATGTGTTTTTCCCTCTCGGTTCCCTCACCACCTGCCACAGAAGCACTCTAGCAGCTATGTTCTTTCGGACCCAACCAGCTTGATCCAATAGTGCTGGTTTCAAGCTACTGTTGGTGGTGGACATTGAAATCTCCCACCCAGAGTACATTTTGGGACCTTGCCATTGTCAGTGCTCCCTCCAAGTGTTGTTCAACATGAAGGAGTATTAATTCATCAGCCAAGGGAGAATAGTGTGTGGTCCTGAGCAGAAGTATTCCTTGCCCATGTTTAACCTGAAGCCATGAGACGTCATGGGGTCCAGAATCAATGTTGAGGACTTCCAGGGCAACTCCCTCCTGACTGTATACCACTGTGCTGCCACCTCAGCTGGTCTGTGCTGCTAGTTGGACAGAATATATTCAGGAATGGTGATGGTGACGGTGGTGTCTGTGACATTATCTGTTAGGTATGATTTCATGAGTATGACTACATCAGGCTGTTGCTTGACTAGTCAGTGAGACAGCTCTCCCAATTTTGGCACCAACCCCCAAATGTTAGTAGGTGATTTGGCTGTTTTCATTTCTTTGCTGAGACTTTGATTGATACAACTGAGTGCCTTGCTAGGCCATTTCAGAGGGCGGTTGAGAGTCGAGAGTCTCGTGTAGGCCAGACCAGGTGAGGATGGCAGGTTTCTTTCCCCTGAAAGACATTAGTGAGCGAAATGTGTTTTTCCAGCAATCGACAAAGGTTTCCTGGTCATCAGTAGATTCCCAATTTCAGATTTTTTAAATTCTGCGGTGTGCTGTGGTGGGATTCGAATCTGGGTCTCCAGAATATAAGATGAGCTTCTGAATTAATAGTCAAGGGATAATATCATGAGGCCATTGCCTTCCCTTAATTTGATTTAAGTGCCATTGCCCCATCCAGCATCTGTCACGCATAATTTGTCACGAATTCCTTGAACAGATTCTCAGGACAGTGACAAACATTCTGGCTTTGTCAACAGAATCCTGAGCTCTGCAAATCCGAGAGATTCTTATGGACCTTTTGCATTGCACTTTTATTTTCACCACCATTTCTTCTTCCAAGCTGTCTTTGCCTTGCTTTCTGTCTGTCGTTTTCTGCCAATCAATTGTGATCAAGAACAATTTTTATTAGCCTCTGAAAAAGCTATTCCACACTCTGAATTATTAGATAGCAGTCTAAGTGTAGAACTTTCTTGGCAAATGCAACACTGGATGACAATTATCAGCTTTACGATTCCTTCTTTTCTTTCTACATGGCAAGAGATAAAAATATAATGTTCATAACAACATTACAGTTATTGAACAAGAAAGCTACTGAATTAGTTAATGAATGGAATTCTTATAGGGGATGCAAGTTCCCATTTTTAAAAAGATTATTAAACTAGTGTGCATCTTTGCTTTTTCATCAGATATCTCTGAATTACATGATATAAATTCAGATATATCAAACTCATCATTACCTGACTCTGTCATAGAGTCATACAGCACAGAAACAGACCCTTCAGTCTAACCAGTCCATGCCAACATAATCTCAAGCTTAAATTATCCCGCCTGACTGTGCTCAGCCCATATCCCTCCAAACATTTCATATTCATGTACTTATCCAAATGTCTTTTAAATGTTGTAACCACTTGTTCTAGAAGTTCATTCCACACACAAACCACGCTCTGTGTAAAAAGAAAAAAAAAAAATTGCCCCTCCTATTTTTTTTTTAAATCTTCTCTCACCTTAAAATATGTCCCCTGGTCTTGAAATCCCACACCCTCAGGAAAAGACACCTGGCATTCACTTAACTATATCCCTCATAACCTTATAAACCTCTATAAGGTCACCTCTCAACCTTCTATGCCCCAGTGAAAAAAGTCCCAGCCTATTCAGCCTTTCCTTATAACTCAAATCCTCCATATTAGGCAACATTCTGCTAAGTCTCTCCTGAACCCCCTCCAGCTTAATAATATCCTTCCTATAACAGGGCTACCAGAACTGGACACAATACTCCAGAAGAGACCTCACCAATGTCCTGTACAACCTCAACATGACAATGCAACTCCTATACTCAAAGGTCCAAACAATGAGGACGAGCAAGCTATATGTCTTCTTCACCACACTGTCTATATGTGATGCAAACTTCAAAGAATTATTTACCTGGACTCCTAGATCTCTCTGTTCTACAGTACCCAAGGTCCTACTTTTAATTGTATAAGTCCTGCACTTGTTTGTTTTGCCAAAATGCAATACTTCACATTTATCCAAATTAAACTCCATCTTCAGCACATTGACCCAACTGACCAAGGTCTGTGTACTCTTAGATAACCTCCTTCACTGACCACTGTACCACTAATTTTGGTGTCATCTGCAAACTTACTAACCATGCCTTCTATATTCTCACCTAAATCATTCAAAGAAATGACAAAAGTGGACCCTGCACTGAACCTTGTGGAACACCATTGATATCAGGCCTCCAGTCCGAAAAACAGCCCTCCACCATTGCTTTCTGTCTGCTGCTATTAAGCCAATTATGTATCCAATTGGCAAACTCACCCTGAATCCCATGTGATCTAATTTTACTAATTAGTCTGCCACGTGGAACCTTGTCAAAGGCTTTAATAAAGTCCAAGTGAACAATGTCCTCCTGCTCTGCCCTCATCAATCTTCGTGGTTACTTACTCAACAGACTCAAGTTTGTGAGACATGATTTCCCTCGCACAAAACCATGCTGACTTTCACTACTTATTCCTTGCCTCTCCATATGCATGTAAATCCTATATTTCCGAATCACCAACAACAACTTACCTACCGCTAATGTCAGACCCACAGGTCTGTATTTCCAGGCTTCTCCTTAACTCCCTTCTTAAACAAAGGTACAACATTAGCCACTCTCAAGTCATCTGGCACCTCACCCGTAGTTAGGGATGATACAAATATTTCTGCAAGGGACCCCACAATTCCTCCCTAACTTCCCACAACATCCTCAAATACAGTAGATCAGGTCCTGGAGGTTCCAACCTTTATATTTTCTAAGACCTTAGGCACGTCCTCTTCTGTATTGTGAACTGTTTTCAAAACATCAGTATTTATTTCCCTGATTTCTCTCCATTTCTTTCTCCACAGTAAAAACTGACGCAAAATATTTATTTAATAACTCTTCCATCTCCTGAGTTTCAATACAAAGACATCCTCTTGGATCTGTAAGGGGTCCTACTCTCTCTCTCGTTGCTCTCTTGCTCTTAATGTGTTTTTAGAATCTCTTTGGACTATCCTTAACCTTATTTGCTATCTCATATCCTCCCTCTTAAGAATGCCCCTACACTCTTTATACTGTTCAAGAAATTCATTTGAACCCAGTTGTCTACATCTAATATGATTCTTTTTTATTTTTGATTAGAACCTCAGTACTTTCATTCATCCATTGTTCGTCCTTCCAAAAGTAAAATTGTGCAGAAATAATGAATTCAACTATCCCCAACTCCTCAATATATCACAAAAATGAAAAGTGCAACACTTCAAGTGTCAATTTTCACTTGTCAAATGAAAAAAAACACCAGAAATTTTCTTAAAATGTTCCTGAAAACTTGAGCTTTTACCAATGATGACAGGCTATAAGTAACGGAGGCGCACTCATCCATGAATATACTAATGCGTGTGTTTTGATTTGATTAAGACAGTTGCTTTCTTAAAGATAATAAATTGGATTAGCAGGGTTTTTCAAAGGTTACCCTTCATCTTTGAGAATGAGGCAGATAATTGTTCATGCTTTGGGAAGAAAATTCAAAATAATTAACAGATGTTTTTTGCTGTGAGAATCGAAATAACAGTTGTTTTCAAATTTATAAACTGAGAAACGGATAACACTGTGAAGGATATTGTTCACATTGATCAAAGGTCAGTTCACAAAAGCCATGAAATGAAAGTCAGCAAGCTGATTTGTGCATCCTGATTTTTTGTGTTAGTCTTAGTCATCCATCACTGACATTTATTTATACTGAAACACATTTACATTTGATTTATTGCCCCAAATCAATAACCTGGCTGAAATTGTGAATAATAGTATCGGTGTTTGTGGACACTAGCAATGTGCATTAATACAATACATGATCATTCTTAATTTGCTTTTAAAGTTCCGAGTTTGTCACCTTCTTGATAACTGCATCACAACAATTATTCTTGATCAAACACACATTCAGTCTTTTTAAAGAATCATGGTGTTTTATCACAGAATTGTGCAGTCTTTCACTTGGACTTTACTTTGATCTTGTGAAGTATTATCCAATAATCTATTTTGAGGCTGAGTATTTGCAGTGCACACTCCAGAGAACAACTTAATATAGGGGAACTAATATACAAGTCAGTAGATTTTTATGGCATTGTCACCATTATTCCAGAACTTGAAGTTTAGTTTTTAATATTTACTGCAGTCTCAAAATGACGGTAACTCACAAGTCTTGTAATGAAGCAAAGTAACTGATGTAATATATCATGTAACTAACCTGAGATAGACATATTATTTATTTTACAAATGCTGAAGCTTCATAGATATAACATGTACAGCACAATTTATTTACCCCTCTACAAAACTTGCATAGCATACAAGTAACTTTCCAACTATTCCTAGTTATTGCTTTAAAAAATATTAGGCTGGATTTTCCAAGGAGTGGCAATCTCTCACAAGTTGCCACCACGCCCCCTTTTTTTTAATGAAAGGAGAAAGCTCCATATTTCTGACAGGAGATTCCAATTAAGGCTGTTTCTGAAATGTGGAGACATACTTCCATTCTGACAGTTCTTTCATAGTGCAGAATTAATTGGAGTAGGCAAACCATATGTACTTTTCCAACAGTCAGCTGCTGTAATCTTCCATATAAAAGTCCAGAAACTTTGACAGCTGCTGTCAAATGTTAAGTACATTGGTTAAGGTCAGGATGCCAGGTGGATAAAGTGCTATGGTCCGAGATTGGTGTGTGCCAAGTGGGTAGGGAATAGGGTATCAGGTGGAAAGGGGCTGGTAAGTGATGGGATGTTTAGGGTCAGCTGGGGTGGTTGGGAAAAATTGGGTCCTGCAAGGAGCTGGGGAGGCTGGGTTTCAGGTGGAGGAAGCAGGTCAGGTCTAATGGAATGGGAAGTGGGGTGAGGTTCCAGTAGTTAGGTGGTCATAGAGGTAGATCAGGTCTGAAGTGGGGTAAGGAGGTTTTAGGAGTTCTGGGGGGTGCGTGTGGTTCAGGCTCTGAGCGATGCAATGGAATTTTGTGGGTGGGGTTGGGTCCAGAATGGAGAAAGAAGAGGTGTCGGGTCCCGAAAGAGAGAGGTAGGGAAGTCTAGACCAGAGCTGGGGGAAGGGAGACTAAGTCTGGAGTAGGGCCACTGTTAGGTCCAGAACAAAGGAAATAGGCTGTAAGGTCCAGTATAGTCGGGTCCCAGGAATGGAGGACAGAGGAGGCAAATTGGATCCAAATCAAAGAGCAAGCTGTTGTGGCCTGAAGGGAGAGAGCCTAGCGTCACGTCAGTGTCTGGGTCTGGAGGTGGTGTTTTTGATATTGGAAAGATAAGCATTGGGTTAGTTGAATAGTTCCTCAGGAGTTAGACTATATTTTTAACTATTTTCTTAATCTCATTACAATCCTCTAAATTCTCTGATCTTAAATGGTTGTTTCAGAGGGTTGTAAATGTAGAGGATTGCCCAATAGAATCTTTAATTTCTCGACAGTTCCTTTGGAGTCTGCTATGAAGTGATTCCGCAGGGTCCCTATGCACAATTCCTATCTCCATTGGAATAATGACGGTCTGGAATCAGAAAATCCAGGATATTTGGTTATTTTCCTTTCCGTCATGTATTTGCAGTAAATACTTTTAGATGCCAATACTTCCTAATGTTAATCACTTCTTCATTCGTCTTTTCTGCTTCAAAAGCTTTTTCAGGGTGAGTTTGAAGTTATTGTCACAGCAGTATAAGGAGAGGATTTTAGTCAACTTCATGACCAGTATCTGGGCCTGTGATATTTTGTCGTGATGTGTGTCTACCATATTGCCACACCCTATTTCAATAGGCTTTATGCACATAGAATTTTCAAAACCAAAACAGACCATTCAGACAAACTGGTTTATGCCTACGTTTTATCTTCTGAATAAGCCTCCTTCCATCGTATTTTTCAGAAACCCGTCAATATATTCTTCTGTTCCTTATGTACTTACCTAGATTCTCTTAAATGCAGCTATGCTACTCACCTCAGCTACTGCTCATGATATGAAGTTCCAGTATTTCAAAACTGAAAGAACTGCGGATGCTGTAAATCTGGAACAAAAACAAAGTTGCTGGAAAAGCTCAGCAGGTCTGGCAGCATCTGTGGAGGAAAAAACAGGGTTAACGTTTCGGGTCCGGTGATCCTTCCTCAGAACTAAGGATTTGGAGGAATTTGAAAACAAGAATGAGAATTTTCAAAACAAAGTGCTGCTAAAGGTGAATCAAGCTTGTGTGTGATTTGGGATACGGCTGACAGTTTTTATAATTCTCAGTTTGCAGAGGATAGAATGTGGGATAACAATCAAAGGTGCTTTGCAATACTTGTGTTTAGGGGATAATCAAGATGCAAATGTGAAGTTGGATAATGTGATCCTATTGAAAATGTGCTTGGTGGTAGAGTTAACTTTGTGAACAGTCTGGCATGGTGCAAGTCAGATGCCAGGATGAGGGGTGGAGTTCAGTGGACTGAAAGATTTGGCTTCAGTTTTCTCAATATTTAATGTTTTAAAATATCTAACTATTCACCACTAGATGTTGGATAAGCAGTTTGATAGTTTAACAATTGTGGAGGAGTCAAAAAAGATGGTGTGAATAAAACTGAATGTCATCACCCTACACGTGAAAACTAAAGCTGTGCTTTCAACTGATCTTACCGAGAGGAGACATGTAGCTGAGAAATAGGTGGAAACCAATGGATAGATGCCTGGGAGACAGCAGATATAACACTGTAGAAGCATCAAAATAAGCCATTGCAAGTGAAACTCTGGCAATGATCAGAGAAACAAAGGAAACAAGCAAGAGAAGTCTCATCCAGCTGGATGAAGAGGGACTGGGGAGGCTGATGTGGTTAACTGTGTCAGATGCCTTAGATAGTTTGAAATGGATGAGGATTATTTACCTTTGTCACATCTACACAAATGACCAGAAAGAGTCAATATGGTGCAAGGTGGAAATCTTCCAGGAAGCATTTGCTTGCATTTGGGAGGTAACAGGGCACTCAAAAACTTCAGAGGGAAAATTGGAAATGGAGCTATAATTTTGCAACAAAAATGGGTACTGGGTGGGTTTTTTTTGAAAAGCAGGTGTTGACAATAATATTGGAGAGAGAGTAAAACACTTGGACAGAGAACCATTAACAATCTAGGTTAAATAAGGACCAGGAGTTGAATTTGTTTTGTCAGCAGTTTAGTGCGAAGAGTGTTGAAGTGACAGGAGAGAGATCTCAAGAACAAGGTGACTTGGAGATGGCATACAAGCAAGTAAGGAAGAGGCTAAAAAATTGCAAAATCAGGACTAAAGCAGGGAATATTTCTCTTTTATCTTGCCTTGGTTCCAACTTGTATCATAGTTGGCTTTGGGAAAGTGGTTAGTATTGAAAGAAGATGTCAAAAGTGTAATTGTTAAATTCACCAATATTAATGTCTTTCATGTTAATTAGCATAAGTGACCTACTTTCCCCCCTTGAGGAAACCAGAAAATAATTGCAGGAAAAAAAAAAGGATTGGAGGAGAAAAATTGCAATCTGCATTCAAGAGAGTCTTAACTAACCTCCACATAGACAAATAGTATTCAAAAGATTACAAACTTCACAATGAATATTAGAAGTATGGCTGTGTAAGACACTCAGTTGTTAAGAGTGCAGTTCACGACCTCAAAGTCAATTTAATTTGGGCAATAAATGCCAAGCTTGCCATTGATACCCTAATCCTGTGAATAAACAAAGAAATTCAGCGGGCTTGGTACTTTGTTTAATATTCTCCAGGATCTGTTCTTTTTGATTAAAAGCATAGTGTCTAATTAAACATGACACTGAAGATAAAATAGCTTTCTGACTAAGGTTTTCCTTTCCTTTCCTTATTTTTAAGATATTCTAAGAATTCAAGATTTACTTTTGGTTGTGCTACCTGTTGACAATTTGCTTAATGGTAATTTCCACCAACTAGAACAGGAGACCTAGGATTATGAAACTTCTTCTGAAGTGTCTGAAGCTATTAAATACTAGCTATTCTATAATTAGTAGGCAGTAAGTGTCTTTGGTATTAATGGTAAAGGAGAAATGAAGAATAAGATTTAATGAAATTGCAATTTACTGTCCCCTCCCAACCATCCTCACAAGCATTGAGTCATGCTGGGGTCTGATTCTGTGCATACAAGTCGAACCACAGTATCTCTTCAAATGTTAGCCTGCACATAAAGAAATGCCATTAAACATTTTAGTGTCTTATAAAACTATGAAAACGCTATATGTGTGCATGGTATTGCTTTTAAAAGAGCTCACAATAGGCCAAAAGCCCTACAGCTTCCTTTGTACTGTAAATTCTAGAGAAAATTATGAATTTAACTTTTAATATAAACCATACTTCAAGAATAAAAAGAATAAAGCTTAGAACAGTGCTTCCTAAATTTTTCCAACCATGACCCCATGTCAAGGCTTGAAGATTATAGTATCCTCAGTGACAACTGTATGAGTTGAGTCGGAAGCTGTGAGAGCCGAGATCTGTTTGATCACAAGCATGAGTCATTGGAAGCTCTATGGCTGCCTTTGAGCTCAGGATGCCAATATTTCAGCTTGGAGTCCCAAACTCTACTTTGGAAAGCTCTGATTTAAGGGAAGCTTCATATAGCATCACTTTATTCAACATTTTGTTCTTCTGATATCTAGGTTCTTATGTTTGTTCATTTTATTTCAACGCCAGCAGAAACAAACTTCAGAATGATTTTAGTTAGCTTTTGTCCTCTGAAATGCACTACTTTGGTGTCACTTGAATTGCAAGTCCTTTCCTGTTTTTGTAACCAATCATAACTGGCATGTTTCATATTTTGACACTCAGCACCACCTACCACTAAAGGACTGGTCTAAATCTGACAACTTGCTCTAAAAATAAATTGCAATTGATTTCCTTTCCAGTATCTATTACAAGGTGTTCTAATATTGAAGAATAAAATAAAATTTAATATGACTTCTAGACTTGTGACTCTCTCTCTTGGGTGTCTTCTATAATACGGAAGTGACTTAATTCACCCAGCCATAAGCAGTTCAGTTCAGATAGATCCTAAATGGGATGCGACCTTCATGTAGCTGGTACAGGAGGATGATTCATGGCTAGAGCTTTTAGTACAAACCAAGTTTTCAAATCATTTTAAAAACCTGCCTCCAGGAAGTTTGGGGATTGTCCTGTAAGTATAAAAACACATGACATAATGTTGGAAGTGGCAAGTCCAAAGGAAAGGGATAATGAAAGACTGAGTTGAGGGTATCTCCCATAAATAGTGTTATAATATATGTAAAGGAACAAATTGTACTACAAATACCCCAGCCAGATTTTTTTAAAAAATATTTTTTTCATTATTCTCTGCATCCAATCCCATCCTGAAATGGTATAATAATTTGATTCCAATCCATTCAATGGACTGATGATCTGACAGCAAAACTTATATCTTTGCCTTGATTGAGTAATACTATGTAAGAATGCACTGGCTAATACCACACCATTCACTGCCACTTTGCAGAATTTTTGATTATAACATGTGACTATTAACGCATAGAGATTGGTGCAGTTTAATTATTGTTGCCATTCTTGAATTTTTAATCATTTATGCAATTTAGAGAAACATCTCATAGCAAACTGCTGCTCTACATGCAATAGAAAAACAGGTGCAGTAACTTCTGACATTTAGCATCATCATTTGTAGATTAAGTGAATAGCAGAAATTTGGTTTAAATTGTAATGCAATCAATTTATGCAGCACATGCTGATTGAAGAACTCCATTGGACTGAAGTGACCTGATTGCTTAAGGATAAAAATGGCTCATGTCAGTGGTGAGTTAACAGCTTTAGGAGTGCTAAGAGTCAGTAATTGGTAAAACTAAAATCATCTTTTGACTGTTATACTCTCAAGAATGAAATGAGGGATTCTCATCTGCTGAGGAGTTCTTCGTGTAATTTTCTTGGAATAAATTTTATGTATTCCCCCACTTATCCATGTCGGTTTGTCTCATTGGCTTGTGCCTATGTTCCGATACATGACTATATTATGGAAATATAAAATACACATTATTCATACACACGCACATATATAATTAAATAATATAAATAGCTTTTCACTACAAGTAATAAGGGGATTTGGTAAGAACCAGAGAAATGTCTCTGCTTGGATGAGAAAGCAAAAACCAGGGCCATCAATTTATGATAGTCACGATAAAATCAATAAGAAATTTCTGAAAGAAACTTTTCATGGAGTGGTTACAATATAGCATAAATAGTATAAACATATTGAGAGGAAACTGGATAAGTACATCAGAGAGAAAAGAGTAGAAAAATCTGCTTCAACAGAGGTTTCAAACCCTGCTGAGTATTCCCACCATTTTTGTTATAGTAGGTATAATAATTGGGTTAGAATAAAGTAGGCTGGGAGGAAAATAAACACTGGCAGGATCCAACTGGGCTGAATAGCCTGTTTCTGCCATCTAACTTATTTGTTAAAAAAAAGACTAATGCAGAATTGTCTAAAAGTAAAATTCACTTTTTCGTATGAATTCTGTGGTCCCCCAGTCAATATCATGATTCGGTGTATGCACATATATTCCATGTACACGCGTGTTACTGAGTCTTATAATGCTAACAGAAGTGTGGACCCATATTTTCATGAATCTCTGATCCCATCCAGACCGAGAACCTGATTGTGTTTAGACTGCAGAGTCAGCTGACAATCAGCTTTTGCAGCAGGCACATGCCCACATAGTCCACCAAGAGTGTAAAATTAATTTGTTTAATATGAGCAACTCAAGTGAGCATAATTTCAGATAACAGCATATTTTGAAACTCTTTTGGATGAAAGCTTAAAACTGAACTCCTGGTAGCTTTCTCAAATGATGAAAGTTACCGTGTGAACATTCAAATTAAGGCAGGAGAGATCTTCTGGCCAATATATTCTTGACAAATATAATTGAAACAATTCAGGTGGCTGCTTTTTTGCTTGTTGTTTGTGGAAGCTCGCAGCGTGTAAATTGGCTATCGCCTTTCTTACATTGCAATTGTGATTACGGATGTGATTAATTGTAAAGTGTTTTGGACCATGATGCAGTCATGTTCTATAAAAATGTGCATTTTTGTTTAAGTCAGGTGTAGACTTAAGTCAGATATAGACTAAGGTATGACAGTTTCCCTGTTAATTCAAAGGAGAAAGCATTTTATATGCCAATTAATCTCAGGGAAGCCATTCACCGACTCATGCTACTATCATTGACGATTTAGCTCAGCTCCAAATTTTGAATCAAACACCAGGCTTTGTTACTGTACAATCTGCATTACACACAAGCCATTGTTAACAATCCCCATTAATAGCTATTCACTCTCTGAGCCAGATTGTTATCCATTCTTTTGTCTGTGCAACGGTTCTTTTTCTCTTTTTGTGCTCTATCCACACCAATTGTTTACTCCTATACCCCTCACCATACCCTCTCTGCTGCATATAAACCGACAAACCCCTAGCTACCATCAGTTCTGAGGAAGGGTCATTCGATCCAAAAACGTGAATTTCTCTCCACAAATGCTGGCAGACCTGCTGAGCTTTTCCAGCTATTTCTGTTTTTGTTTCTGATTTACAGCATCCACAGTTCTACGGGGTTTTATTTGAATCAAACAAATTGATTTGTATTTTGTTTATTTCACTCACTACTACGTTTTTCATTCTACATCTGTTGAAGTTCAGCTTTTTCATGTGCATATCATTTCCTGAATGCTAGATTCATGTGAAGAGGCTAGAAATGTATAAAAGCTTTTACTTATAAAGTTTAGTATGATCATAATAAGTTATTTTTCAATAGCCTAAAATTTTAGCTCTTCTTTTGTCATTGAGTATTATATTCTAATTATATCAATTATACCATTAAAAGCGCACGAACGAATAAATAAATGTTTTTGCAATTCCAATTTCAAATTCCAGAACTCCATTAGGCAGGAAGAAATACCACTGCTGATGCAACATGTGTCTTTGCTGTGCTTCTCAGTCAAAAACCATAGAAATTAAAATAGACTAATGTCTTTTTTCCAGTTAGTGTCAGTTTAAGAATGTGGCTGCACTCATTATGAGTTGTGTACCCACAGTGTAGAAAAATTAGAAATTCTAGGATATTTTCCCAATGATGGCTAAGGAATGATCTGTCCCAAATGATGTTTGACTTGGAAGTGCAAGGTTTTCAAAGTGTTGTTGCTCTTATTTCTTCTCGATGATACAGGTCATGGAAGGAAGGTACTGTAGGAATAATTTTATTGACTCACAAACATATAAACAAGGAGCAGGAGTAGGCTACTTGGCTCTTAAAACCTGCTCTGCAATTCAAAAAGACCCTGCTGATCTGATTGCAATCTCAAATCCATGTTCTTGCCTACCCCAATAACCTTTCACCCCCTTCCTTAACATGAATTTATCTACCTCTGCCTTAAAAAAAAAATTCAAGGACTCTGCTGCCATGACCTTTTCAGGAAGTGTGTTCCAAAGAGTCATGACCTCTTAAGAGGTTAAAAAAAAATGCGCCCATGTTTTAAATGTGCGACCCTTAATTTTTCAATACTGATCCCAAGTTCTGCATCCTCTTGTAAGAGGAAACATCCTCACCACATCGCCAACATGTCAAGAGGGAATTGGTGAAGATAGGAGAGAATTGTTGTAGTTTGACTTGTGGATTAGACATAACAGATACACCAGAAATACATATTATCATGACTAATTTCCAACTGGATGGTTCAAATTCTCAAACAATGATTATTGTATCTCTACTGATTGGGGAATATCTCATATCTTTGCATTTGGGGATGGTGTTACCTATACAAATAATTCTCCTATTAAGAGCCCTAATGGATAATTTGACTCCGGTAATATTAGAGAACTAAAATCAGTGCGCTCTAGAATCATAAGAACAAATGTATTCTGTCACAAATCCAAGGCTCATCAGCTTGCTCTGGGATAAAGCTATGAGTGATATTGTGACATTTTATTTTCTTAGACTGTTGCTTATCCTCTGTAATCTGAAAGATTGTGGACCTGTCTGCAGATCCCTGTCAATGCGCATCTAGTGTTCCATAAAGAAGTGGTAAGGAATTGGCTTGGGTGACTAAACACCTTGATTGTGTGGTATAGCTAAGATTTGTAACTCATTGTGCGTAAACCCAACCCTAACACACCACAACAAATTATTTCAACATTCTACCATTATGCTGTTCCCCTCTCAGAGCGAGAGCTATTTGCTTCTCTTAAGTCCAAAGATATTGCACCTCAAAAAGCAAACCACGATGAATAAATATTGCATTAGTACATGCAGTTATATATGGGTTTTCTGAAATTGAACAGAATCTCCTGGGTTGGAAATATTTACATCAGAATAATCTTTTGT
The DNA here is from genome assembly GCF_021869965.1 of Rhincodon typus. Taxonomy (NCBI): domain Eukaryota; kingdom Metazoa; phylum Chordata; class Chondrichthyes; order Orectolobiformes; family Rhincodontidae; genus Rhincodon; species Rhincodon typus. The sequence continues at coordinate 23,829,841 of NC_063352.1, read as the reverse complement.
ATCCAGAAATGAACATCACATAGATGACTGGATTAGCAAATTTCTTTGGAGTTAGCTAAAGAGTCATTATTCTCAGCAGTTATGGATGTAAGTGAGATATGAAAGCCTTTAACATACATGAATAAAGCCTCATTATTTTGTGTGCTTGCCTTTGTCCATGCTAAAATATTCCTTAAATCCATAACACGATTTATCTGAATGACAGAGTTGGCTGAAGGGGTTGAATAACCTATTCCTGAATCCATTTCTTATGTTTTCAGTGCAAATAGTCTTTTCTTCCCCTTGAGTATTTATTCTACTGTTCTCCGAGAGGTGGCTTTGAAAATGCTCTGTTGCAATCAATTTTCATCTAAGTTTGTATGTTTTGTGTTCATCAAGGTGTGGCATGTTGATGATGCAGAATAGACCCCTTTATTAATAACATGTATTCCCCAGATAATGACTCAAGTCATGTCAAGGACAAAACCATCACACACTGCTTCACCTCAAATCTACAGACAAATAGCCAAAGGGCACATTGCAAGCACTCTTGTGAAATTTCATTTTCATTGCATATGAAGACGTTATGTAAAATGGGGAGACGATGGCCTGGTGGTATTATTGCTGGACTGTTAATCCAGAGACCCAGTAATGTTCTGGAGACATGGGTTCGAATCCCGCCACAGCTGATGGTGGAATTTGAATTTAATAAATATCTGGAACTAAGAGTCTAATAATGACCATGAATCCATTGTCGATTTTTGGAAAAACCCATCTGGTTCACTAATGTCCTTTAGGGAAGGAAGCTGCCATTCTTACCTGGTCTGGCCTACATGTGACTCCAGACTCTCAGCAATGTCGTTGACTCGTAACCGCCCTCTGGGTAATTAGGGACGGGCAATGAATGCTGCCTGGTCAGCGACACCCTCATCCCATGAATGAATTTTTTTAAAAATTACATGGAATTTACTGAGCAGAAACAGGACATTTATCCCAACCGGTCCTTGCTGGCCTTTGTGCTCAACTCAAGCCTCCTTTCATTCCTCCTCATCTAACTCAATCCAAATAATTCTCTCTTCCCTTCTCCTGTATCTACTTATTTACCTTTTACTTAATGCATTTATTTTCCTCAGCCACACTCGAGTATTAAGGTTCCATTTGCCATCATTCTCTGGGTAAAGAAGTTTCGTCTGAATTCGCTATTTCAGGTCTTGGTGATCATCTTTTATTTATGACCTCTAGTCTTCATCTTTCCCAGATGTGGAAATGTGCTTTCTTTGTCTATCAAAGCCCTTCATAATTTTAAACACCTATTAGGTCACCCTTCAACCGTATTCCCTCTGAACTGTGCTGCTATCCTTTACTACGCAAGGAATAAAGAAGCTGCATGCAACCAGTATTCCCTTTAAGATGTGTGTATGCGTGACTGTGTGGCTATAGGGTGAGAGTCCAGCCTATCACCTTTCAACACACTTCTGAGCTCACCCCTTTCGAACGATAGATCGGCTGGCACTGAAATTAGTGGCCTGCCCACTATATTTAAATAATTAGAGATGGTATGAGCTTGTTAACCATGTATTTGACCCCAATAACATACTGTCTATAGCATAATAAGGTTGGCTGAACCTATCCCTCCTGTTCTCCTCCTCTCCAAAACTCGGCCCCCTTGCCACCCCATGCCAGCAAGATGACCAATCCCTTCCCATCCAGTATCCTTGAATTACCTCATCCCAGGATCATTGAAATGTTTTTTAGGACTGGTTGTAACCCTGGAAGCTCCAGATGGTGGGATGTGGTCTTCGTCTATCTGCTGCCTGCCGATGTACCTTCGGGAGTCGGGATGGTGAGGCAAAGTGAGCTATTTGTCTCGCAGCCCCCTAAAATGGGGTATATAAAATGATAACATTATCAAGGATAATGGGGATGGGGTAACTAAAGAGACAAGAAAGGTGCGACAAAGTAGTATTTCTTACAAGTAATGGAGGAAAATTATTTGATTTAGCAATGCATGCTAAAGGGAAGTTTTCTTGCTGGAAACAAGGTTATTAAAAGTGCATGTATATGCAGTACACATTTTAAGTCTGTGCATTAGAATTGCGTCCCCATCTCTAAAACGAAATGGTATTTGTTGGATAGTATTCTTCGCAAAACAGTAGTTTCATTCCAAGGTGAATGTTGATCTGTTGTGCATCTCAGAAAGAGACTTGTAACCTTTTCTTCTGTAGCCATTATGTATGTGTTAATAACCTGTGTTCACATTACTGAATACTCTGTTACGTTAACAGGTCATTGTAAATTGAGAATACAATTGTATGCCTTGTTAAGAAGCACAGTACCATTTTTTGCAATGTTGCATATTCATTATTGATCCAATAATGCTAGGAATGGCTTTTCAAGATGAACTGTACCATATCATTCAGTGATTTAACAGTAATTAGACCCTTGTGGGGTCGATAGTGTGTTGTTGTCACATTACTGTAAAGTTCCTGAAATGCCTTTATGAGCAGTTACTCCAGAATTTGAATAGATTCCCTTCTCTGTTGAATCTGTTGCGAGAGCAACTTGTTTTGAATTTGTAAACATTTAGCTCCCTACGAGCCAATTTTAACTATTGTATTTTTAAAGCTTTAATTTTTATAATCTACTTTAAAGATCAGTGAATAGGGCACAGAATTTGAAGGCAACAATCATCAAAACTACAATCACAAGGGGCATGGATAGGTGAATAGCCAAGATCTTTTTCATAGGGTAGGGGAGTCCAAAACTAGGCGCAGGTTTAAGATGAAAGGGGAAAGAGTTATAAGGGTCCTGAGGTGCAACGTTTTCATGCAGAGGGCTGTGCATGTATAAAATGAGTTGCCAGAGGAGGTGGTACAATCACAACACATAAGAGGCATCTGGATGGGTACATGAATTGGAAGGATTTAGAGGGATATGGGCCAAATACTGGCAAGTGGTGAATTTAGGATATCTGGTCTGCATGGATGAGTTGGACGAAAGGGTCAGTTTCTGTACTCTACAGCTTTATAATTCTAAAAAGCAATATCTCAATGGTTTTGCCACATTGATGATTGTTCCGATGTAGTGATTGCAATGCCACGTATGTAAACAACCAAAATTGCGATAGAAGTTGGTGCTTTGCATTTTTGTATTGGAAAATTCTAGTTTCTTGTCTGAGGACTTGACCAGTTTTTGATGTGTGTGCTTAAAAAGCAGTGGCATGTGTTCTTGACCTGCAATATCAGCAGACCGAACTTCATTTGGTCATTATCTCATTTCTGTTTGTGGTCCACTGCATTTTACATTACAATGGTAAACGTACTTAAAACAAATACTGAATTGACTGTAAATGACTATGGAACCACTTTAGGTACTAATTAAAGGCAGGGATTCCTTTCATCAGAAACTTTTTTATTTAACTTTCACTTGATACTTTTTTAAGCAAGTTTTCCATTTTTATACGAGAAATTTAAGGCTCGCTGCAAGACATTCTCCCTTATCAAGTCAGTGGGCTGGCATTTGTTGGCCACCTTCGTAATTATGATTTCTAGGCTACTAAAGTATATTCCTAAGCTGTCTTGTCCTAAGTTTTATATTGTGTGTTTGTAATTTTATTTTAACCCGCTTTTATTATTTTAAAAAATGCAGTCAAATAAGAAAGTGACTGAAGAACAAAAGTAGAATAAATAATATGTTTTCGAGTTTATGGATCATCAGTAGTGCTGTATCCATAAATCTATACCATTACCATTTGTTTCAGTTTCTTAGAATTACTCTGAATGTTAGGGAGTTGTAGGTTGTTCTAAACACTGAATGTAGGTTAAAACGTTTTGCAAATGGGAAAACAATGACTACGTAAAGGAGCATTCTTCTGTAACTGGATATTGTACTGTAATATTAAACTGTACAAACATGCACATATAAACGTTCTCCCCAATCCATGGACTTCTAACCCAACTAGCCAGTATAATCCTGCTCCTGCTAGGGGGTATTCCTGTGTTGTTTGTACTTAAAATTATTAAAATGTGGCATTGTTCTTTGAGTTATCCAATATAGATAATCTTGCAATCGGGGTAATCGTTTATGTTTTGCAATGAGTCTTAGCAATATACATTTAGCTAAGCTTACCTTTAAGCTAGGTGGTGGGGACTATAAATGATTTGGATCTTTAGAATAAAAGGAATTCTATTCAAGTTTGCCGAAAGCAAATTAGGGGACATGGAAAACTGAGAGAAGAAATGCAGGACAGTATGGGAGAAGTGAATAAGTACAGAGAGAGGAAAAATAGCATGTTTTAGCCAAGAAAAGAAAATTGAAAGGAAGTATTTATATGTATATGTCAATGTCAAGATTCTATGCAGAATGAAATCACAGAGGTGTATAGAGTTAGATGTGCATATCTTCACGGGCGGAAATGCAATTAAAAAAGACCATTAATGGCAAATGGAATCTGGATTTTCTACCAAAAATATTGAATATAAAACCAAGTGTATGATGTTCATGTTGTACAGAATATAGATCAGGCTATATTTGGGGTTGATCATAGGGAACATCACAGGTGTACCATGAGATTGGGGGCAGAGAGATTTTGACGTTGGTGAAGTCAATATTTAGGCTATTGGGCCATAAGCTCCCAAGGCAAAATATGAGGTGGTGTTCCTCTAGTTTACATTTGGCCTCACTCTGACAGTGGAGGAGAACATGTCATCAGGGGAGTGGGAGGGGAAGTTAAAGTGATGGCAACTGGAAGGTCGGGTTGGTTGGTGTGTGCAGAGCGCAGGTGCGCTGCGAACTGATCCCTGAGTCTGCATTTGGTCTCCCCGATATAGGGGAGCAACGGATGCAGTAGATGAGGTTAGATGAACTGCAGGTGAATATCTGTCAGATTTGGAAAAATTGTTTGGGGCCTTGGACGGAGGTGAGAGGGGAGGTGTGGGGTCAGGTGGAGCACCACCTGCGGTTGCAGGGAAAGGTGCTGGGCGTGGTGGAGGGATCGGTGGGGAGTGTGGATCTGATGAAGGAATCGCAGAGTGAATGGTCCCTGCTGAAAGCGACAGGGGTGGGAAGGCAAATATCTTTTTGGTGGCGCAAATGGTGGAGGATGGTGCGTTGTATGCAGATGTTGGTGGAGTGTTATGTGAGGACTAAGGGGACCCCATCCTTATTGTTGGGGGGAGAGGGTTTGAGGGCAGAAGCATGGGAAATGGGGGAGATGCGGCTGAGGGCATCCTTTATTACAGACCAGGGGAAACTATGGTTACTAAAGTAGGAGTATATCTGGGAAGCCCTACAGTAGAACACCCCATCCTGGGAGCAGATTCAATGGAGAAGGAGGAATTGTCTGTATGCGATAACATTTTTGCAGGAGCGTGGGTAAGAGGAGGTGTCGTCGAGATAATTGTGCGAGGCAGTGGGTTTGAAATGGATGTCAGTGGTGAGTCAGTTACCAGAGTCGGAGAGGTCCAGAAAAGGGAAGGAGGTGTCAGAAATGGTCCAGGTGATTTTAAGGGCACGGTGGAAGGTAGTTATGAAGTTGATGAACTGCTCAAGCACCCGCAGGAGCATGAGGCAGCACCAACACAGTCATCAATATAGCAGAGGAAGAGATGTGTGGGATGGTACCGGTGTAGTTGTTAAAGAGGGACTGTTCCACAAATCCTACAAAGAGGCAGGCATAGCTCAGGCCGATGCGGGTGCCCATGGCCACCCCTTTGGTTTGTAGGATAAGGATAGAGTCCCATTAGCCCTCGCATACCACCTCACCATCCTCCGGATACAATGCATCATCCGCCGACATTTCCGCCATCTACAATCAGATCCCAACACCACAAAGATATTTCCCTCCCCACCCCTGTCCCCTTTCCACAGGAACTGTTTGCTCCCCGCCTCCCTCATCAGCTCCACGTTCACCACCGACCCCTCTATCACACCCAGTACTTTTCCCTGCAACCACAGGAAGTGCTACACCTGCCCCCACACCTCCCCTCTCGCCTCCGTCCAAGGCCCCAAACAATTCTTCCAAACCCAGCAGAGATTCACCTGCACTTCATCTAACCTCATCTACTGTATCCCGATGTGGTCTCCTCTGTATCAGGGAGACCAAACGCAGACTCGGGGACTTGCATTAAAATCCTTCCATGATATCACCCTCTCCTGATAGCTCTCCTTTGAAGTACCATGAGACATTTACTACAAAAGTTGTTGTGGAATTTAGGCCACAAGACAAAGGGAGTTGAATTTTTTCTACAGATTAAAAATTGAAGTATAGTCATATGTGCTCTGGATTAGCAAGCTGCTTATAAGGTAAAAGAATCATAAAGTTGATCACATCAATGCTCAAATGCAAAATATTTCTGTAAGTGAAATGATGTCTCTTTCTTTGTGTTGGAAGTCTTTGAGAACAGAGCTTAAGCAGTAAATGTAAATAGTTCTACCTTGACTATGACCTTCTGAAATGGTTTCCTCAAAAACGTCTCATTTTACGTAAAGCATTAATACACCTCATTAAAAATAAAGATTGAAAAAATTACAGCACACCGAATTTAAAACTGCTGCAGTGTTTATTCAAATCGTTAGATCTAGCATCATAAGAATTCAGAAGGATGAGACTCTGTTATCAAGTGATTGTTATTCTCTCGGTTAAATCTTATTGCCTGTGAGTGCTCTCAGCTTTTCAACAGTTCAAGGAAAATTTGTATAAGGAAGAATTGTACAAATTCATTTAAGCTTTATGTTAAGTTTTGGTCAGAAATTATTAGGACCCATGCTCTCTAAGGAGCGTTCATGTATCTCCTTTTGCAGTGTAACCTGACTCCAATTTAGCACTGGAAAATTTCTTTATTGTATGCAGTATCAGTTGGCAAAATTTTTGAATTGAGGAAATCACATTCCTGATTATCAATGTAAGACGAAGAAATGGAAACGGAGGCAAGTGTTGATTTTCAGTTGTTAAATTAATCAAGTATTAAAAAGTACTGTTGCATCAGTGACAACACAGAATGGAGCTGGAGAAGCACAGCAGGCCAGGCAGCGTCAGAGGAGCAGGAAAGTTGACATTTTGGGTCGATGTTAGTTTCCTAAGGTAACCAGTTTAAGATCTCGAATTGCTTATTATCTGAATCTATTCAAGCTGCCTAGGCCTGAACTTCTTAACTCCCTGTAGAAAACTGTCCATCTTACTATCTCTTTCTTTAGGACCCTCTTTAAAATGCATCTCTTCAGCTATTCTAACATTTCCTTCTGGATCTTCATGCTAAATTTGTTTGATAACATAAGAACATAAGAACTAGGAGCAGGAGTAGGCCGTCTGGCCCTTCGAGCCTGCTCTGCCATTCAATAAGATCATGGCTGATCCTTTCGTGGACTCAGATCCACTTACCCGCGTTCTCACCGTATCCCTTAATTCTTTTATTGTTCAAAAAAAATCCACCTTTTTTTTAAAAACATTTACTGAAGTAGTGTCAACTACTTCACTGGGCAAGGAATTCCACAGATTAACAACCCTCTGGGTGAAGAAATTCCTTCTCAGTTCAGTCCTAAATCTGCTCCCTCTAATCTTGAGGCTATGCCCTCTTGTCCTAGCTTCACCTGCCAGTGGAAACATCCTCTCTACTTCTATCTTATCTATTCCCTTCATAATTTTATATGTTTCTATGAGATCCCCCCCTCAATCTTCTGAATTCCAATGAATATAATCCCAATGACACACTTGTTACGACGAAGTGAGAAGGACTGAAGCAGTTCCTACCTGTTCAACTTCCTCAGTTGGTCACAAACAAGGATTAAACTATTTTTAGTATAAGACTATAATTCATTCTAATTAAAATTTAGTTAACTGTTTCTGCCAGAAGCAATAGGGAGCCTATCGTCAGGTTTTATTGAATTAACGAAAGAGAAATTTCACAGCTGTTAATTTGAAGAAAAGTAATAAAGGTGCAATGTCAATGATGTGGACTTTGTGCAGTTAACTACGTCCACAGAATTAAAAGGGGGTAGTGTCCAGTAGAAAGGAAGATAAGGGAATATGGAGTTTAATATCCTTTAGGTGGCCTTGAGGTAAAAGGTTTTAACCTGAGACCAGAGTTCGTTTCTTTGGTGTGATCGGTGATAGTGTGTATTGCAATTAACATTGAAATTCTTGGTTCTTCCCAATTAGTATCAAACTTGGTATGTTTCCTCGAGAGAGGGAATGTCTTCTTAGTCTGTATTCAGTTCTGTATTCTTAAAAGCTCTTAGAAATAGAAGCTGTTTTTGTATATTCTGTGGCCACTGAAATTCTGCTTTTCAAGCTTGGTTATTGATGTTCTACTTCCTATATATGAAGATTTTCATAATAGCAGAAATCAAATAAGCAATGAGGACCTTTTTACACTTCCTCGGGGGCCTGACTGACTTTCACTGCCCTTGGGTAAATGTTAGACTGTCTTTTCTCTAATCTACACTGGTTTTATGAAATCTGACCAACCTGTGTGGGTCATGTGATCGTTGCGGTCATTTGAATTCAGTGTTTCGGCTCCTTTTAAACTGTTTTCGCCTGTAAAATTCACAAACACTAGATTAATAATTGAATTTTGAATATCAGTAGTCCACAGCTTACATCATTATGGTAATTCTCAAATGTGCCTTTGTTGCATTACTCTTTTAAAGGCACTATATAAATATAAGTGGGGTGGGGTAATTTTAATGGGACAGGTGAAGAGAGTGTTTTTCAGGAGCAAAGTGTTATTCGATTCCAGGGAGGGAGTGATGTAGATTGACATTATCTGCTGTCAGTGACAGTTCTGCCCTGCTGATCACTGCTCAAGAGACGCAAAGGAATATAAGAACAAAATAAATTGTTACTTATTTTCAAACCATTTGGAAAATAGAGACAATGCAGTGACATCTTAAGTTTCATTCATATCTGTTTTATAAGATTTGTCAATATCATCTATATTGTCGTCTTCAAAATGTGATCGAGTCGAAATAAGGTAAGGCTTCATGGAACCTGAGGCAAGTGTTAATTTTCAGTTGTTAAACAAATCAAACTTCGTGCTCCTCTGATGCTGCTTGGCCTGCTGTGTTCATCCAGCTCTACACCTTGTTATCTCTTAAAAAATCCTGTTGTACTAGTGGTATTATCACTGGACTGTTAATCCAGAGACCCAGATAACATTCTGGGTCCTAGGTTCAAATCCTACCACAGCAGATGGTGGAATTTGAATTCAGTAATATATCTGGAATTAATTAATTAATGGAATTAATTATTAATTCCAGATTCTTGAATTAAGAGTCTAATGATGACCATGAATCTATTGTCGATTGTTGGAAAAACCCAGCTGGTTCACTGATGTCCTTTAGGGAAGGAAAATGCCATCCTGACCTGATCTGGCCTACATGTGACTCCAGACCCACAGTTATGTGGTTGACTCTCAACTGCCCTCTGGGCAATTAGGGATAGACAATAAATGCTGCCAAGTGTCGGCAAGTATAGTCCTGAAGGTTAACAGTTAGCATCTGCATTCATGGTGAGTACTGTATAACCTGACTATACTAAGCAGCATCTATAGTTAGAATAATTATTGAGCAATGAAAACTTCTATTTTTTATGTATTTAATTTAGAAGGAATTTGTTATAGACATAAGAATTTAAAATGAATAAATTAGGAGAGAGATCAAAATGTTTGGGCCAAAAGATGGGTTTTAAAGAAGTCGGAAGGTTCAATGAGAGAATGTCTCAACATATGGAAATCGATGGGATTATTCAAGGATGTAGAGGAACCCTTAGGTCTACCAAAACTATTCATGTTTTACCCTTAATATTATTAATTTTTAGTATTATCAAAAGTATCCCCAAACCTGCAGGATGTACCTAAAAGCCAAAGAGACTGACAATATTTATCAGATCAGTATCTAACTAACAAATACCACCGGCCACCTATACAGTAAGCATTCATTTCATGTATAACGATGAGGTACAAACTGAAACCTAAATGAGAGTGAAATTTAATTGCTTTTGCAATATACTTGAGAGTAATTCTAAATTAAGTTTACTGTTATTGTTTTGATTTGGGTGTTTTTCTCTGCCTCTAGATAGAATTTAGCAGAAGTTAGTTAAGACAGCAAAGGAGAAAGGTATAGAGTGTAATGTTGACAGAGTTGCATAAAGTAGGGTAAGATGTGGCTCAGCTGGAAGCATGAATGCTGGCACTGAGCAGTTATGGCAAATGGTCTGTTTTTGTGGTGTAAGTTTGTTATATAATTATGTCTGTCCATCAATCTATACCTGCCTTTTTATTCTTGCTACCTCTTTGTCTTGCACAAATATAATCTGTTAATTGTTATGCTTTATAAATAAAAACGGACCCCATTGTATTGAGAAAGACAAAAGAATCATCCTCTTGTGGGAAACGTTTGTAAAGTGACTGACAAACAAGAAAATTGCACTGACCCATCATATTAAAGGTCATTTTCTTTTTACATAGGCACAACAAAAAAAAGCTGCTGTAATATAAGCATTTGTATGAAAACAAGAACCCTGAGGAACTGAAATTTCCTCATGGCATCCTGCCCTGTTTAAACAGTACATTTATATGAACGCATAGGTGGGTATTTGGCTTGACATCTGCAGCACATACCTGATTAAACCATCTTGTTATACTCACTGGGGACTGGAAGCAGTTCAGATTGACTCAGAATCAGTGTTAATTAGTTGTTCTAAAACATAAGCCCACTGAAGTCAAGGTGTTGCAAACCTGGCCATTAAAACTGGTTGTTTATTTTGAAGCTGGACTCATGTAAGCCTAAGAACCGTAAAGTTACTGTACATTAATAAAGGTTTCTTATAGTCATTGAAAATGTGAGCACTGGATTTTTTTTTAATGTAGCAGCCAACTGCTATTAATTTTGATTTTTTTTTGTTTTCTGTTACTCACTTCATTATGTGCATGTTTTGAAATTGCTGAAGCAATTTAGTGTGCAGTCTCCCAAATCATTTATCACTCCTATGTGATCTTCCATAGAAATTTAGAAACGTTTACAGCACAAAAGGAGGCCATTCAGCTCATCAGGCCCATGCTGGCCAAAGAAGTACATTTCAGTTTTTCCCCACCTTCCAATTCTGCAATGAGGGTTTCTGCTTTCGCCACCCTTTCATACAGAGTTCCAGACCTCCAATGCCCTCTGAATGAAAAACAATTGCTCTTCAACTCCCCTTTAATTCTTGTATCAATTACTTTAAATCTATGCCCATTGGTTATTGACCTTTCAATGAACAAAAATAGAGCCTAGATATATAGAATATTCAAGTTTTGAATATTAGCCTTATTTAGGACCCTTTAAATGATTTTTATTTATCTAAATTAAAAGTTCCTTCAACGTCATCTATTTAAATGAGAACAACCCAACATTCTGATCTTTCCTGACAGCTGAAGTTCTGTAATCCTGGCATTGTCCTCCTATATTCTGTTCTATATCCCTCTCTAGTATGATCATATACTTCATATACTTCAGATAATAGACCTGTACACAGTACCCGATCTGTGGTCTAATTAATGTTTTATGTTGCTCTTGTCAAACCTCCCCTTTATTATAATCTAGACCTTCCTCAATAAAGGAATGTATTTCTTCTGCCTTCATAACGTTCTTATCTGTCTGTGCTGCTCCTGTCAGGAACTGTTGACTTGCACTGTGTTCCTTCATAACTTTTGTAATCCTATCATTTGTTGTTTATTTCCTTACTTTATTTGCCCTTCCCAAATCCACGAACTCTCACTTCTCCTGCTTGTATTCCATTTGCCCATCTGACCAATGCATTGACATCTTTCTGCAGTCTGTAGCTATCTTCCTTCGCCTTAGTGGCATGGCTCCAACTTTTGTATTATCTGAAAATGTCTTAATCACCCCCAACCTAAATATAACTCATTGATATGTGTGATGAACATGAAAGGCCTACACTAAGGCCTGTTGAACCCCTTGGAAGAAAGAGTCTCCAGTCACAGTCACCTGCTGACTGTAATCATTTGCTTGTTACCACTAAGTTAATTTTGGATCCAGGTTGGTCCTTTTCATTTGTCTTTTAATTTTCTGACCAGTTTATCATATTACTTTGTGTCAAAAACCCTTGTTAAACTTTGTTTGGATGACTTCAAATGTGCTACCTTCATTGACCTTACTTGCTACCTCCTCAGAAAATTCACTCAATTTACTCAGACATTAACTGCCCTTACAAATCCATGCTAATTGCCTTTCAATGCATTCCCCTCTAAATGTTACTCAGAATTTTTTTTTCAATACTTTGCCCACCATTGTTAGGCTAACTATAATTACAAAGATTATACCTTCTCCGTTTTGAACAACAGTGCAACTGTTCCTGATGTTTATCCATGAATGTCTAACCGTATCCTCAGACATAAAGTACCAGTGCACTTCAATCATGGGAAGAGGCATTGTCTCTGAGTCTAATCCCATACTCATTTAGCAGTGATATATTTTCCATTAGATATTTATGGGCAGATGCTTGTACCTTGGATGTATACCTTGTCCTCCTTAGTCTAGGGGAGCTGTAAAGTCAATTGTAGTACTGAAGCACTGGTGCTATAGATAGGAATCCCTACAGCAGAAACCATTTTTTGAGTGGGTTGAAATCTTGTCAGCATCTACAACAAAATTTTTTTTCATTTATGTAGTCACTTGCAGTTGTAAACACTCTAATGGATTTCATGAAAGCGCAATCAAACCACATGACTAAATATCTGGAATATGACCAAATATTTAGCCAAAGTGGTAAATTTTAAGGAGCTTGTAAAGAAGGAAAGAGAGATAGGGAGGTGGAGCGAGGGACTTTGTCAAAGTAAATGAGAACAGGCCTGGACCTGGTCCATAAAAACAGTAATTTCAATATTGGACTAAGGCTAAGGGAAAGATTTTTAATTTGATGTCTGTTATCACATTGTGAGGTATGCATGTACATAATGCATTCAAATACTTATCATAATTGAGGCAAAGCACTTTATCAAGAGAATTTAGATTAGAACAGTCCACACTGAGTGTTGCTATAAACTGATTTTCAGAAAAAAAAAGAACTGCAATAGAATGTGTAAGCATTTTATTTTAACTAGTTCCCTGAAAGTGTAAATTTATTCTTTATCTCATGAATCATACATACAGATGATTTAAGATAGTAAATTTTCAACATGAAATATTGTTAAAATACCAGTGAATCTTTCCAGGCAATTTTCATGTTGAATTAGATATTTCTGTAGTATATCTGCTTTGCTTAGTGTTAGAGAGTCTCTCTCCCTCTCTCTCTATCTCACATTTTCTCGTTCATTTTCTCTTTCTCTTTTCCTGTTTCTCTCTCTCTCAGTTTTCATCTCTTAATCCCACTTGTTCCTTCTCTTTTCCTATCATTTTTCTTGACTATCTCTGCTTGTTTCACTGTTTCTTCCAACTCTTCTCCTCTATCTCTTAATGTCCCTTTTTCTCTCTGCCTCATTTTTTCTATTTCAGCCTCTCTCTATTTTCTCACTGTCTCTTTTTGTGCCCTTTTCTCTCCCTTTCTTTCACACCCTGGATATTCCTTTTCATGTCGTTGTCTCGCTATATCTTTTGCTCTCTCTATCCTGCTTTCTCTTTCTTTGCCCATTTCTGGCTAGTGATCAGAAAAAAACAGAACCAGGAATGGAGAACTTGAATTATATAAATAAAAAGGCTAGATAGGCTGGGACGTTTTTCACTGGAGCATGGGAGGTTGAGAGGTGACCTTATAGAGGTTTATAAAATCACGAGAGGCATAGGTAAGGTGAATAGCAATGGTCTTTTCCCTAGGGTGGGGAGTTCACAGCAGTAATAATCAGGGTAATACCACAGCCTCTGAACTGGAATTGTAGTCATGGCAGGTATCACTCAGTTTCTGATCCACGGAGACCAACACTCTGCCCCCTCAGGCTGTTGGTTGTGGGGGATTCAGTGATGGTAGTGCCATTGAACATCAAGGGGTGATGGTCAGATTCTCTCTCGACCGAGATGGCTGTTGCCTGGCACTTGTGTGACACAAATGTAACTTACCATTTATCAGCCCAAGCCTTGTTGATCAGGTCTTGCTGCATGTGTACACAGACTGCTTCATTATCCAACTAATTACAAATGGTGTTGAACGTTGTGTAACCATTAACAATCATCCCCACTTCTGACCTAATGATAGAGGGCAAGTCATTGATGAAGCAGCTGAAGATGGTTGGACCTAAGACACTACCAAGAGGGACTCACACAGTGATGTCCTGAGATGACTGACCACCAGCAACCACAACCATGTTCCATTGTGCTAGGATGACTTAAACCAGCCCAGAGATTTTTACTCCTGATTCTCATTGACTCCACTTTTGTTTGGGCTCCTTGATGCCATATTTATTCAAATGTTGCCTTGGTATCTAGGCCAGTCACTTTTGCCTCTGCTCTGGTGTTCTTTTGTTCATATTTAGAATGAGGCTAGAGAAAGGTCATTGTTCAGCCTGGCAGAGTGGTCTGATTGATTTGCACCCCTCCCAACAACTTTAACATTCACTTCTTTCACCACTAATGCACAGTGGCAGCTGTGTGTACCATCTATAAGATGCCCTGCACTACGTCACTAAGGCACCTCCAACAGCTTCTTCTGAACTCTCGATCTCTGCCACCTAGAAGGACAAAGGCAGTAGGTAGAGTCATAGTGTTGTACAGCATGGAAAAGACTCTTCGATCCAACTCAACCATGCTGACCGGACATCCTAAATTAATCTAGTCCCATTTGCCAGCCTTTGGTACATATCTTTCTAAACCCTTCCTATTGGAAACTCCACCACCTGCAAGTTTCACTCCACTCCACTCATCATCCTGCCTTGGAAATATATCACCATTCCTTCACTGTCACCTATTCAAAATCCTGAAATTCCCTTCTGAACAGCATTGTGGTTGCCCCTACATACCAAGAACTGCAGAGGTTCAAGAAGATAGTTCATCACCATATTTTCCAGGACAGTTTAGGATGGGCTATAAATACTGCCCTAGCCAGCAATTTCTACATTCCCTTGATTGAATTTTTAAAAATCCACATCACTAGGTAAATGGTGTAGCTGTACTAGAGCAGCTTGGTAAGGTGTGTAGCTAGCTTTGGAGCACATGCCCTCAGTACTGTTGTTGAATGGTGTCAAACCCCATAGTATTGCAGTATCCAGTGCGTTCAGCTGTGTCTTGATATCATGTGGAGTGAATTAAATTGGCTGAAGACTGGCATCTTTGATGAGGACCTCAAGAGGGCGGCTAAATGGATCATGCACTCAGCCTTCTGGTTGAAGATGATAGAAAATGCTTCAGCCTTGTTTTAACTAGAATATTCAAATCCGAGAATAGACAGCCAGCCAGGAGCCTGACTGAGATAATCTAATGGATTAAAGCAGATGGACTGGTCTAATTTGCTGAAACACTCTCTGGCAAATTGTAAGCACTGGCTTCCCACAAGCTGATACGCAAAGTCTTGGATCAGTACACACTTTTACATGAAGCAGTACTTCGTGTTGTCATGTTTTTGTCTCACCTTTGTGTCAATTTTCTTTCTCATTATTTATAATATTATCTGCCTGCATGAATGAAATTACAGCATCTCTCTACCAGTGGTGGGACTGAAATACCTCAATTCTGCCTCAACAAACTCTTTGGCCTGCACAAGGAAATCTCCTACAGACCCAACCACCTCTTCACCATTTTGGTATAATTTTTTTTTTGAATGCCTAGTAAGTACACAATTCAGTATATAACTTTAAAATAGTGCAAAATAAAGCACATGCACATTCTTCAATTATATCTTACACTCTAAGCCCTTGAAGGTTGTAAACTTCTGATGCAGAACGTCAAAGAAGATTGAGCAATCAGAATTCAAAAATGTAACTAGTTTAGTTGTTTGACAGATGTTCCCTGTAAGCTGCAGGTATGCTGATGCAAATTGAAGCTTTAACCTCTGATTCTGGAAATTGCTGCTGCCACAGATATTAGCGATCCACAAACAAAACAAAAAGAAGGAATACTGGGTCCAAGTATTTGAGATTGATTTGAAACCCTGTCTGATTTGTGATGATGGTAAATAGCATGCCATGCATTTCACCAGTGTTGAATTCTTTATTCACAATGGAACCAAAGGTCAGTGCCCCATTGACCAAGATTTGAACGGCCTCTATAAGAAAAGTGTGCTTTTTCGCAACCTCATGACAGCTGAAACATTTTTGCAGCCAATGAGTCATTTTAGAAGTGTAGTCACCTTTGAAATGTGGGAAATCCAGCAGTCAATTTATGTATGCATAGCAAGTTTCCACAAATAGCAATGTTGGTAGAGGGATAAATTTTGACCAGGATAAACCTGTTCTTTTTTCATATAAATTGACAAAAATCTTGTATATTGCTAGCCCCAATAATATTGCTGTTGGGGGAGGGAGCCTTGAAATTAGAAAATAGTGAAATACATAGCAGGTCTGAAAGGATCTTTGAAGATTGAAATAGCGTAAAGTTTCTGGTCACTTACCTTTCATCGGAATGCAATTGCAAATTGGTATCAGTGACAGGCAATAGCAAGAACCATTTCCGCATTTGATTATTCTTCACTTTTTCCTTTTTTGTGCAATTGATTTTAATATATGTATTCATATTTTCTACACTTTGTGATATAAGGTATGTAATTTATACGCTTGACAATATTTATTAGAGCTTGGATTTTGAGCTAGTGACATCTTGGTTTTGTTCTGTGTATATGAAGGGGTTTAATAATTAAATTATCAGTTTCACTGAAGCCATGATTTTAAACCAATATATGTCAGAAAGCAGGTGACTGGAGCCTCCTGGAATGATAACGGTGCATATGTTGTTGTATTGTGTACTTGTTGTATAGTGAGAATTCTACAATCGGAGAAAATAAACATTGAAAGGTGTTAGCTTGATTTTGGTTTAAAAAAATCAGAATTCATTTTTCATTAAGGAAAACCTATTGATTGAAAAGCTTTTGGTTTCGGTTCACAGAGGACCTGGCTGGGTGCAGGAATGGTTTCTCTTGGAGAAATGACTTGGATCATAACAGTTGGAAATAGGTTACCTCAATGGATTTAGTTTAAAAATTCTGAAACAGAAGTAATTGCTTAGAACCCTGATGGATTATTTTAAATTAAAACAGTTTAGGCTCAATTGTGTGATAATCAAAGAAGAGGTTACCAAGGTCTTAAGACTGAAATTTAAAAGAAACAGTTCAAGTTTAATCTATGCATGTGATAGAGAAGACAACAGTTTCTGTGTACATGAATACTGTAAAATATCAGTGTAGGGATAGATGAGATTTCTTTCTTCATGTGTTTCAAAATATTTCAAATGTGTTGTACATTAATAGATTGATTTGTAGTATTGTATCTTAATTTCTTCGGTGCAATAAGTTTCTCTTTTATTGTTAAAACCAAATCTGTAGCATTGTGTGCCTAGGTTACAGTGAAAGATCACCACATTAAATAAAAACAAACAAAACATGATCTATCAAGCCAGATTTCAGTCTGGCATCTGACTTAAGGAATCAAAAAGTCATAGAGTCATACAGCTCAGAAACAGACCCTTCGATCCAACCAGGCCATGCCAAATATAATCCCAAACTAAACCAGTTCCACCTGCCTGCTCCTGGCCCGTATTCCTCCAAACCTTTCCTATTCATGTATCTATCCAAATGAAGGAGGAACTGCTGGAATCGTAACAACTTTGACTTATTACTGTACTTTTGCCTCTTGGGTTAATTCTGTATATGATGATCTTGTTCTCAGACCTCTATACCATGCAAAAATAGAGCAGAGACAATTCATCTTTTGAGACAGGTGGATTTTGCATGATTTTGGACTTAAGAAAGAAAAGTAGAACATACAATTTACAACGTAGTTTAGTTGGATGTCAGTTGCACTCCAGTTTTAACATTGGTTTAGAAGCTGTATCAGTTGCGAAGGTCATAAATGTCATGCCGAATATTTCACCAATGTTGAGTTCTTTGCTCAAAGTAGAACCATACACTGTTGCTCCATTGCTCATACTTGGAAAAAGTTCTGCCAAAGAAGTTGCATTTCTGTGATACCTTTCACAACCTCAGCATGTCTCAAAGTATTTTACAACCAATTTAAGTAAGAACTGTTATAATACAGGAAATAACAGCAATCAATTTAACTAAAACAAGGTTCCCCAAATAACAACGTGATAATGACCTGACAAGTTGTTTTATTATGTTGGTTGAAGCATAGATTATGGCCAGAACATATATCCAGGAACTTGTCATAATTAACAATTCTTTGGAAGTTTTCTGTGTGAATAGTAATGTATTGCATCGCGGATTATTTATGAAATTGCTGTGCAAATGTATTAGGAGCTGATAATAGATGCAAAAACCAGGAAAGGGATTTCATTTTTAATATCTTGAAATCTTTATGGTAATAAACATACAAGAAAAATAATAATGGAAGTGGTTCCAGTGGGTATGCAGAATTTGTTGTTTAAAGGTTATAACGGAATAACGGAATAAAGGAATAGTGAAGCTGATGTTTTTATTATGGCTCAGGGTTGATGTGAAATCCTGATTTTCTTTTACCCAGAGCAAGTGAGGAAGTATGATAAAGCAGAGTCATGCACATGCTTTCAAACTCAAAAGCAAGTTTTAATACAAAATTCTGTAGTTGAAATGAGTTAAAGCAACAGAAAGGACACTGATGAAATAAGCATTTTTGCTGTCTTTTGGGCAAAAGCAGAATATGGATCCGATTTAGAGCTTCTAAGAGAAAATGCGGACTGTTTGGGGGAGAAAAACAGCTTCATATGCAGAAAATGATACAGAAGAGTTTTTCAGTCTCCTAGGACTTGCCACATGGGTGGTTCTTGCTGCATTTTTTTTTCAAAGCCATATTCAAAATTTTTAGATATTTTATAATCGGTCTCTTCAGATATGTTGGCATATATCTCAAGCAGGTGGGACTTAACCCAGGCTTTCTGACCCAGAGATAGGAGCACAACCACTGCAACCCAAGATCTCTAAAAATAGCGTGTTTTTATATTTACTGTTGATTGCGAGAGAGTCAGTTTGGGGTGTGGAGTTGAGGAGGATGGTGCAAGGATTGAGCAAAATTTCAAGTGGGCCTGAGCCAGAGACCACAGATGTCACTTGATCCCTCTCAATGAATACGGTTAGCTTCTCCACTGATCTGAAAATAACCAATTTGTGGTACCATTAAGCATGGAAGTTTTTGTCTTCAATATTGAATCAATGTCCCAATAAAATGATTGATCCAGGCTCAATTATGTAACTGAATTTATTGTTGTTGGATTTTTTTGTATTTTGCCTGCATTGTTGTTTTCCATATTTTGGTTTTTCTAAAACTGCATACGTGAAGAGACAAGGGGCTGTGCAATTTAGATTGGGATGGTTGTAGAAGCTTTGGTATTCTTTAGTATCCCCTAGTTTTTAGTCAATTCAATTTATCTGTTATGTTTGCATTAATTGTTGTAAGTTATATAGCGCCTTTAATACAGTAATGCAGTATCTAATATTTGACAGAGGATATTATCAAAATAGAATTTGACCCTGAGCCACATAAGGCAATATTTTAATGGATAACCAAAAGCTTGGTCAAACACATAGATCTAAAGATCTTAAAGAGAACAGTGAGATAGAAGGGCAGAGAGCTTTAGGGAGTAACTGTAGAGCTTGGCACGTAGACTGCTGGAGGCAACGTTGCTAATGGTGAAGCGATTAAAATAGAGAATATGCCAAAGAGTAGAATTGGAAGCTGAGTAAAATTTTTTCTACAGTTTGTACAAGTAAACTGGAGCACTAGAATTGATTAAATTATTAGTAAATAAGTTATTTATTTACTTTGTGCATATCAAACATAAATGTTTTAACAAAGTGGATCCCCATTTCAATATAATTTTTTGACACTGGTGCTGGAGAAATCCTCCTCAACTGTGTGAGTGGGGAAAATGGAGAACTATTATCAGGGCATTGAATTCAAGTTGCGAAGGAGTGAACTGTTCCTAGCATGCTCAGAAATAAAGACTTGTACTTACGTATCATTTTTCATGACCTCAGGACATCCCAAAGCGCTTTAAAGCTAATATAAATTCATAAGCATGAGTTTTCTGACATCAGTAAGAGTTTATAGAGTTGGAAATATACCAGCATAGCAACAGCCACTGCATTCAGAAGTAATTCAGTGAATGTGATGCACTTTAAGATGTTTCCGAGAGACATAACAAAGGGCTGTATTAAAACAGATTTGTCTTATCTATTCTCATCTTGCTTTTTCTCTTGTACAAAAGATTAAGAAAAAGAATTTCATTAATATAGAGCCTTTTATGACCTCAGGATATCCCAAAACACTGTATGGACAATGATGTATTTTTATCACGTTGCAATGTATGAAGTGAACAGGCAATTCACACACAGCACAGTCCCATAATCGCCAGATGATAGTGACCAGATAACTTCTTTTAGTTTTTGGTTGAAGGAAAGATATTGACTTCTGAGACCACACCTCAGATATTGCAGCATTCCCTCAAACGTTAGTCTGAATTTTACGTTAAAATCTCAAGTGGGATTTGAACTTACATCTCTGATTCAGAAGATATTATGTTATACAGTGAGCCACAGTTGACAAGTGAAGGTACTTCCATCTTTATGACCTCTAGGAGAGATTGACCGATTAGCGCTAAATTGCAAATAGTTTTGTTCTGTGGTCTCCTGTCAGTTGGACATTTGTTTGAAACTGTCAAACACATTTCTGTTAGGATCCTTCACAACTGCAAGTGACAGTTGCAGTTGAGGTTAATACATTGTATTTGCATTGAAGCATAATCTTCAGTGACAGTATATTATTCACCATTCCGTTCCACCGCTCCCCTCATTAGAAATCCCCTTCAGAACGATCTTATTCTGCTAATATGCAAGTACAAAATCCATTCCTGAATTCTGTAATTAGATTCTCAATTTTACAAATACTAATCTGTCAGTTGTTTATTCTAATTCAGCCAATCTTCCTTCCATCGTATGATGAGCTTTAAATTTTATAACAGTTCTGATTGCCCAAATTTGGAAACTTAGCACAGCTTTTTCCAGACTACAATATATGGTCGAACAGAAAACATACTAGAGGTTTTAAGCTGTTTAGTGTGATAATTGGATCATAAATTAAAGAGGGCCTGAGAGCAGCATAATCTCACTATTTTCTGCCTGCCTCATCAAGTATGCATCTCCCTTTATTGTATTTCCATGATGGATCTGGTTGAATAGTTAATGATTTGTGTTAGTTATGTTTGAGAGGAATGCAAAAGCATTCTTATGATTCTTCATTCTCCTATTGCAAAATGGTGATGCACCTCAACGGCTCATCAAATACATGAATAGCAGTGTTTAACCCACCTGTATATTCAACTGTCTCGACCCATGCTGCAGAAGACCTTCCATAGACCACTGTACTTTTTCACTCCCCTTTTTCAGATGTTCCTTAATCTCTCCTCTTTAGCCAAATGTTTGGCCAGCTCTGTGAATATCTCATTATACAGCTTGGTATCAAATTTATCCGCTCACGTTCCCATGAAGCACTTTACCGTGTTTAAATACTTTAATGGCTGTATCTGATATCAGATCTGATGTCAAACCATAAAGAGCAGAACAATTCGGTTAAAGTCCTATTTTGTGCTGTGTTATTTGATTTCAGTTGAGACACAATTATAGAACTGCAGAAGGCTTCAGCTACTCCGGGCTAGTGAAGGGAGAAATTAATCAGGCTTCCACCCCGATTGATAACTAGTGAACATTTTTGGAAAGTGCACAGATGCATGTCAGTAGTTGACAGAAATGAGCTTGGCTGTAATGTTTCGAGTGGCTGAATAGTTGCAATCTTGGCTGATGTGAAGAGCAGTCGTATGGCTGAGGTACAGATCAATCACTTACAAGAGGATTCGAAAGGAAAAGGATAGAAAATGCATCAGAAATAGTTAAAGAAATGGACTAACAATAGGGAAAAATTGCCCTGGTCTATCTGAGCTATCAGAACTGTGTTCCTCAACAGTATTTCTGTAGTTCAGTGTTATTATTTGGAGAAAGCAAGGTAGGAGAACATAAGAACATAAAAACTAGGAGCAGGAGTAGGCCGTCCGGCCCTTCGAGCCTGCTCCACCATTCAATAAGATCATGGCTGATCTTTTCGTGGACTCAGATCCACTTACCCACGTTCTCACCGTATCCCTCAATTCCTTTATTGTTCAAAAAAAATCTACCTTATCTTTAAAAACGTTTACTGAAGTAGCGTCAACTACTTCACTGGGCAAGGAATTCCATAGATTAACAACCCTCTGGGTGAAGAAGTTCCTTCTCAATTCAGTCCTAAATCTGCTCCCTCTAATCTTGAGGCTATGCCCTCTTGTCCTAGCTTCATCTGCCAGGAGACATGGTAAGGTACAGGGGAATCAGAAGGAAGACGCTAATCGACCTCTTTAAGCCTTGTCATACTTCAATTAGTAACATGTTTAGCTTTAGTAATTTACAGTTGAGCTGAACATCATACGATTTAACTTGTACAAATCAGTTCCTTCATTCCCTGATTGTTAAATCGAAAGGTGATAGTACATTATACTGTGCAATTCTTCAACTACTTTGGAACTGTTTCAGAGTTTTGGTTGATGTTGGACTTTTTTCCATGATAAGATTTGGAGAAGAAGGAAAGAACATTGTGTCTTGCATATTGTAAATCAAAGGCTTTTCAAAACAGACAGCATCAATAGAACATGATGAGCTGAAACGTTGGTTTGCTGGACTCTCAGAATTCACTTTGGGCCATATACAAATAGATTGTAGTTATAAAATAAAGCACTTCCTTTTGGTAATCCCTGAAGATAAGCTATGCAGAAAAGGTAGCCCAAGTAATTGACAATATTAACTTATAACAAAGAAACACAAATTAAATTACCCATCAAAGTCATGTAAGAGTAATGATTTCATTAAGGCTTAAAAATGAGAGCAAATTAAAGCCTGTCAAATTTTTCAATTATTCTTCTGATGATAGGGAAGTGAGGATGCGAGCAGCAATTCAGAGGTACAGTGCCATAGACCTGAGTGATAGAGAGTAATTTACAGGCGCCAGAAGTTTACATTTGAACAACTTGTTTCTCGAAGGTAATTATCAGCTCAGGAGTCATAATGGTAAACAGATTCCTTCAAAATCATTTACCATTTTGCACAAAACACAAATGTCATTTTTTTTCAGTATTCTGAGATTATACAGGGATGTTGGTCAATAAAGGCGGCTCATAACCTCCTTGAAGGTCTTGTTTTGCGAAGGCTGTTCAATGTTCCATTGTAATTAACTTGATAAATCATTCCGATGGCTCTAAGTGGCTTTGAGTATATTGTGAGCACACACATTGACATAATCCCCATTTCCTTGAAAACCACCCATTTAAAACTTATTTCCACAAATGATTCAATGTAACAGTTAAAGATTTCGAATATTTTCAGTTTTTCTTCTCTTGTTAGATGTTTCATAACTATTTGTTCTCTGAAGCCAAACTCTCAAAAGGAATAGTTCAAAATTAGCTATAAATTAACAAGTACCAGTTTATTTTCCGTATTAAATCCCCATGCATTAATGGTCTATCCAACCTTTAAACAAACTAAAAACAGTTGTTTGGTCGAGCTGAACTTGAGTTACGCTGAAAAAAGATACATTTTTCAAAGCTTTTCATCTTGTACTCATTAGGACAATTCTGTAAGAATATCAATTCAAGTGGAAAGCCAGCATTTATACTGCATGAGAGGAGGGTGCTGATTGGTTGGCAAGTAGAGTCAGGTAGATGTGTGGTTTGGAGAATGCACTGATTAATGATGATTGATAGCTAATTGCCAGGCTTTGTTTAAATTTTAAACCAGGCAGGACTCCAGTTAGTCAACAATGCTCTGAGAAATAGTGAGAAATTTCAAACTACTTCAGAGCAGAGTGATCTGGGTGCCATTATGCATGAGTCACAGAAAGTTAGTATTAGTTATAGCAGGTAAGAAGGAGGGCAAATAGAATTTTGGCATTTATTATTAAAGGAATGCCTGTTGTTGCAATGTACAAGGCAATTGGTGAGAGCTCATTTGGAGTACTGCTTTCATTTTGGTCTCCTTACTGGATGGATGTAATTGCATTGGAGGCAGCTCAGAGAAGATTCACAAGGTTATTTCCAGACAGGAAAAGCTTGTCTTAATGACAAGTGATTGAGCGATTTAGATCCATCCTCACCAGAGTTTAAAAGGATGAGAGGAGATCTGATTGAGGTGTAAAAGATTCCAATGGGATGATAAAGAAGTCGTAGAATGGATGTTTCCCCTTGTGGGGCCATCCAGAATGAGAGGTCATAGTTTAAGTTAAGGAGTGGCAGAGATTTTACTCTATCTTGACAGTTTTCTAAATTCTTCCAGCTACTAAGAAGCTGCTGTTTGCAACTGCATTTGGTGCTGTACTCCTGCTGTCGGCTTTTGATTCATTTGTAATGTCAGAATTAACTGAGTATAACCATCGGGGAAGACTGAGCGGGCTGAGGTAACTTTCTTGAGAAAATTAAAGACTGACAAGTTTGTAGAGGAAAGGTAAATTTAAAAAAAAGCAATAACGACTTTTACCAAGTAAAATTGACAATTGAATCATAGGAAAACTTATGAATTATATATTTTTGCTAGGAGCTGCACATTTAGAACGAGCAGAATAAACATTTGATGCATTTCTGTAACAGTGCTCTTTCTGAATAGATCTTCTGCTGGATTTCCTTCAGTCAGTTGTAGAGCTTGAAAAGTAAAGTGCTTGATCTATGTTGATGGAATGTGAATATTTCAGGTGTATCGAGGGGGCAAGTGAAAGAAGTCAAGGTCAGATTTTGCAATAGGTTTTGTGATGTGAACTTAACCAATTATCCCGCAAGGGATCTACAATAGGGCAGCAGTGGGCAGTGCTTTCTCTAAACAGCTGTCTCCAATCATGAAGCTAATGCCCAGTGAATTATTCTTGTAACATTGATACTTCACTACTTTGAAATTGTGAAAACTGATGTGGATTATTGAATGCTAAACAAAGGAGATGGATTGATTTTATTGAATGATTTATTATTTTTGAAGTTTACAGAACAATTTTCTGTGCACTTATAATGTACTAAATCTCTCACATGCACATCCATGGCAGATTATGAAAAGAAAGCAAAGTCTAATATTTATCTTTTGATTAACACCACAATAGCTCAACCAGTCACATTTGCTGTTTGTTAGATCTTGCTGAGTGCAAATTGGTTGTCGTGTTCCTTATGTTGCAGCAGTGACCACAGTTTGGAAGTATGTAATTAACTTTAAAATGACATTATGAAACATTCATTTGAGACATTCTGAGATAATGAAATATGCTGGAAGAACAAAAACTCTTGTTTGTTCATTCAGCCATTACCATTGTAAATTGATAGATCAAGATTTCCTGTTGAATGCCTTGTTATCTGCCACAATGTAATTATGAAGCTCTGACCACTAGGTGGCTCAGAGGAGCGTTTCTGATATCTTTAACGACAGTATTTGCCAGCTGTTTTTCTCCATTATAAAGGTTTAACCCCATATCTAACTTATACGTGCTTTCTTAAAATATAAGTCAACAATTGACTGGCATTTGTTAATTCCTGGAAGCGAGCTTTTAGGATTGAAACCATTCTAAATAAAGGTACTTAATCCTTTAGTTGTCTCCCTTTGCCTTGCTTGCTGTGTGTGACCAATATCATCAGGTGACCGGGTCTGAAGGTCGATGCTAAATCTGCCTTCTAAACTGAATTGAGGAGGTGCATAACAGCAACCGTGGTGTATCTCCAACCTTGTTTTCAGAAAGCAGTAAGCCTCTACCAGTAGTTTCGTGCAAAGTTGTGGTGGAAGCATAAAGGTCCCAGTTTGGAGAATGATGTATGAGCAACATGAGAATGAAAATTTGTTTGAATAAAGGCAAAGAATTCTTCACCATAAAAGAAGGGTATGTTCATTTTTATCAGAAGGAAGTTCTGGTTCGCCCTGACCTGTCGAAGTTGTAAGCTATCAGGAATGCCTACAATTGCTTTCATCTTCTGTTATAATTGATCGTCTGTCTTCTATTGCAGTGCAACACTTGCTGCATTGCTCTGTGGTAATTTTTCTACTCTGCCATTAACATTTGATCATCCTCAAAAGCTTGTGCCCCGTTACTTAGCACATGACAAATGGTTCAAATTTAATGGAGCTGGGAATTGTTACTTTATGTTTTTGCTGATATATGTCCAATCGTTTCCCCTTTTTTAAACTAAGAAAACTCAGTGGCAACATTAGCACAGGGCACTAACAAGATAGAAAACAGTAGGAAAAGTAGCAGTGGTTTAATGTCACTAAGTTTGGTGACTAAATAACTGCAGATTGTAGAAGGAAAGGAACAGAGAGGAGACAACAATCTACAGTTATGAGTTTTTCAAAAGATTTACTTGGATAAGGGGATGATCTGATAGATTTAATTCCAACATTTGAGAATGGAAGAAGTTACATATATAATCATATATTTGGAATTTAAAACTGTGTAAGCTATCCCTTAATTCTTCACCATACCTTGAGTGCCTGGAGTTGATTGATGCCAATGCTTTATCGGGGGTGACATTCCTAAATCAAGGCCCAGACTACTTATTGTCTAGTTCCAATGGACATTTAAAATCCAAGTCAGAAGGAGAGCAGTTCTCCCAGTGCCCTGATTAACATTCATTCTTTTATCAACAGCACTGAGAATAATTTGAAGGTATTTCAATTTATTTCTGATTTGCAGGATCATGTTATTGACATACTGGCTGGCAGGTTTGTCTACATAACAATGGCTACTACAGTTCAAAAGAAGATAATTTGTTGGTTTTGAAATGATTTTGGCTATGATGAGGCATAATACACTCTGCAAGTTCTGTTGAGCTAAGTTTGAAGCTATCTTATTGTAATCAATCATTTCTCCACTAAGATCATCACAATTGATTGTTTCAGCATGTTTATGTTCAGATGAGACTAGCTAACTGATTAAACCGTGAGCTGAAGCAGATTACTTCAATCAGTTCAAGAGATCAGGATAATACATCCTAGATTTGGTTATTAATGTTGTTTTGAAAAATATTCCTGGTGTACAGTTGTGCCCTTACCATTAATACTTGACACCATTCTATTGCCAAACAGTTTTTGATCACAATAAAAGGCTCTTTGTTGATTCAGTTCTTGGATTAAATAGATCTAATTCTGTGAAGGTGAGATGATCAGCAACTTGCTTGGTAATAAGCCATCAAAGAAATCATTTCACCCCGTGTTTTTTTGAATGACATTTTTGTGAAAGATAATAGCAGAGTACTGTGAAACTAATGTTTGAGTTGACACAGAGTGACCTCTTTAGCATACATGAGCCCCTGATGACTGCAATGCATGATTGATTAGGATGTGCGTGGACAGACAGAACCGAGCACTGATTAAAAGCACAAGGTGACAGCTCACACCTTTTAATCAGCTCCCTGACTCTTATTTGAATGTCAACTATACTCAATCAAACGCTGTGGCTTCATTACCAGCTAGTTACCTAGATGATAAATCTGGCATTTGTTTCAGAGTAAACTAATTTTTCTTCTTTGTGACCCTTTGTCACAATGATGCAGTAGTTACTCATATCAACTCATAACAGGCAAATGCTTGTTATCTCTCTTTAGGCTGCTGTCCCTCAGTGATTATTTATGAAATGCACAAAAACTTTTCACTTAGAAAGCGTTGGAGTTAAAGAGCTCAAAAATAAACTTGAATTTATGTAGCCCCTCTCGCAATCTCAGAACATCTAAAATCATTTTCCCACCACTGAGGTACTTTTGAAGTATTGATACTATTGTAATGAAGGAAATGTTGGCTGGATCTTAAAAGTAGCAATGAAATAACTTGTTGACTGAGGGTTATATATATAACAGGATATCCTCCCCACCCCCTTCCACCCTTTGAAATAGTACCACAAATCCTTTACCTCCATGGGAGAGGCAGACGGGAACTTAACTCACTGTTTCTTTGGAAAGATGGAACCTCCTACAGTGTAGCACTTCCTCCGAAATGCTGGATTTTCAGTCTTAGGTGAGACAGGTAATTAAAATAGCACTAGCCTGAATGCATCACAGATTAATGGCTGAGTGTCTTTAATATTGGATAACAGCAGGGGCCTTTTGAAACTAAATTGAGTGATCTGTATTAAATACCTTGTTAGAAATATCTGTAGTGTGGATTGATACAAAGGGGTGCCAAGGTACACGGATGGCTGTTCTGAGACATGAGAAGGTTTCCCTGGGGTGAAGTTACATTATTAGAATTGTATAGGGGCAGGTGTGCATACCACATCTCCCAAACTACCTCCTGTGGCCCCAGCATCACATCTACCAGTTTTCAGACAATTCAAAGCACTCTACATGATATCAAGAAATGGTTGGATTTACTAAGTACTACAAAGGTGATCGGTCCCAAAAACATTCTGGCAATAGTAGTGAGGACTTCTGCTGTAGAGCTTGCCGTATCCCTAACTAAGCTGCTCCAGTACAGCTACAACTATGTTGTCTACCTGACAATGTGAAAAAATGTCTAGGTAAGTCCTGTACATGAAATGCAGAACAAATCAATGCCTACTAATTGCCGCAATGTCAGTCTACTCTCGATCAACAGTAAAGTGTTGGAAGGTGTCATCAGCAGAGTGACCATGCAGCTCTTCCTTAGTAACAATGTGCTCACTAGGGCTTGGTTAGGGTTCCACCAGGGCCACTCCCTTCCTGCCATCATTATGGCCTCACTTCAAACATGGACAGAAGAGCTGAATTCTAAAGAAGAGGTGAGGGTGACTGCCCTTGACATGGGAGAGTCTTGGACAAGATGGCATAGTCTCAGTATAAAGGGATGCAATTTAGGGCTGAGATGAGGAAGAATTTCTTCTCTGAAAGGGTTGAGAGTATTTGGAACTCCTTGCCACAGAATTTTGGGGGTGGAGTCCTTGTGTATATTTAAGCCTGAGATACACAGATTCTTGATCAGTTGCATAATCATGGGTTATGGGGAAAAGGCAAGGAAGTGGATGTGAAGAATGTTAGAGCAGCCATATCCTATTGAATGGTGGAGCAGGCCAACTGGCCTATCCCTGTTCTTGTTCTTGTTCTTATTCTTATGGTCTTGTGGACCAAGTGTGGCATCAAGGGGCTGTAGCAAAATCATCAGAAAAGACATCAGTAAACTGAATATTTGGCACAAATGAAGGTGGTTGTGGTTGTTGGAGTTCAGGCATCTCAGCTCCAGAACATTTCTGCAAGAGTTCCTCAAAGTAGTGTGCTTGGCCCAGACATCATCATCAACTTCTTCAATGATCTTTCTTCCATCATAAGGTCAGAAGTGGTGATCTTTGCTGATGATTGCACAATATTCAGCACCATTCGCGACTCCTCAAATACTGAAACAATCATGTCCAATTGCAGCAAGACCTGGACAATAGCCTTGGGCAGACAAGTAGCACATAACATTCATGTCACAGAAGTGCTAGGCAATGATCATCACAAAAAGAGAGAACCTAACATCACCCTGGATAGTAAATGGCATTACCATCACAGAATCAACATCCTGTGTTACCATTGACTGGAACTGGGACTAGCCATATAAATACTGTCACTACTAGAACAGGTGAGAGGCTAGGAACCCTGTAGCGGATAGCTCACCTCCTGGCTCCCCAAATCCTGTCCACTATCTGAAAGGCACAAGTCAGGAATGAGATGGAATACTGTCCACTTGTTTGGGTGACTGCAGGTTCAACAGCACTGAAAAAGCTTGACACCATCCTGGTCAAAGCCACCTACTTGATTGGCACCAAATCCACAAACATCCACTCCCTATACCACCAATGCTCAGTAGAAGTAGTGTAGACCATCGACAAGATAACCTGTAGAAATTCACCAAGCTCTTTCGACAGCTCCTTCCAAATCCATGAACATTGATATTTAAAAGGACAAGAGCAGCAAATACATGGGAACACCACCACCTGAAAATCGCCCTCCAAGCCAGTCATCATCCTGACTTGAAAATATATCGCTATTTCTTCAGATGTGCTGGGTCAAAATCCTTCAGCATCCACCTCAACAGCATTGTTAGTCTGCCTGTGTCAAATGGACTGCTGAGGTTTGCGAAGGCATCTTAACACCATTTTCTCAAAGGAAAACTAGAGATGGACAATAAATGCTGGGATAGCCCACATTCCATGACTGAATCTAAAAAAAAACAGAATTAAACTACTACTAAATGCTCCATATTGACAGAAGCTGAAATAAGGGAATGAGATCCAGAGATTGTCCCACATTGTTGTGGATTTGTATTGTACTATCTTCAAAAATAATCTGCATTTGAAGATCTGTCTTTTTTTTGGCTGTAACTTATTGCACTGTTTGGCTCATGACCTACGCACCTAGGCTTATGCTTGTAATACAATCACTGTAGCACCTTCTTCAAGAATAAGATATTATGCAGATGTGGGTATCATACAGAGTGTTCCATACAGGTTCCAAGTCTTACACTGACACCTGTTAGCCTAAGGCTTGAACTGGACTGGTGATGGTGTGTTTTGAGTTGGAAAATTATGAAGTCTAATCCAACTTTAGGAACAGGAGAAAGCCATTCAGCCTGTCAAGCCTGACCCTCTATTGAATACAATCATGGGTGATCGAACTTTTAGTGCTTTTATTGACCCATCCCCATAACCCTGTCTGTCACTGGTGATCAGAAATCTATCAATTTCTACCTTAAACAAACTCAAAGACTGAGCCTTCATAGCCCTCAGTAGTAGCGCATTCCACAGGTTCATGGTTCTCTGAGTCAAGTTATTTGTCCTCCTATCAGACCTAAGTGGCAACTCTCTTAGTTTTAAATTGTGTCAGTTGGTTTTAGTGCCCCCAGACAGGGGAAATGTCTTAATTGCATCTACTGTGTCTATCCCTTTAACTTTGTAGGTTTCAATGAGTTCACATTTCATTCTTGAAAACTCTCGAGAATACATGCCCAGTTTTCCCAATATCTCTTCATTGGACAGTCTTGTCATCCCAGGAACAAGTTTGTTGTACTCCATATATGGCAATAGTATCTTTCCTGAGATAATTTTACTTAGCACTCAGATGCAGTCTAAACAAGTTCTTATATAAGGCTTCACAACTTGCTTACAAGTCCACTTGCAATGATTCCATTAACCTTCCTAATAGCTTGTTGTACCTACATATTAGTCTTAAGTGATTTATTGACACGGACACCTAGGTCCCTTTGTACACTTTCTAACCTCTTACCATTTAAGAAACACATCTGTTTCTCCTGTTAAAGTGGATAACCTCACATTTTCACACAGTGTTCCATCTGCCATGTTATTGCCTATCACTAAGCCTATTCAACTCATTGTCAAGCTGCTTTACCTTGTCCTCACCAACACACATTCCCATTACTCTTTGTATCGTTCACAAATTTGGTAATGTTAATTTGATCCTTTCATTGAATCATTGATATATTATTGTGAACAGCTGAGGCCCAAGTACTGATCCTTGCCGTACTTGAGTTCAGAAACAAAGCTGACACTTCAACGCGGCACTAAGAGAACGTTGCCTTGTCTGAATTCTGTCCATCAAGCATTGAGCATCAAGCCTGCCAGTTCCAGGAGGTGCTAAGGATTCCATGGTACTATTGGTGGAAGAATGGAAAGTTCTCCCTGTGTCCTGGTTAATGAGGCAGGGACCACCAAAATTAACTTGAAAATAGCAAGAACAGCAGATGCTGGAGTCAGAGTTAATACAGTGTGGAGGTGGAGGAACACAGCAGGTCAGGCAGCATCAGGGGAGCAGGAAAGTCAACGTTTCGGGTTTACACGCTTCATCATCAGGAGTCCTGATGAAGGATATAAACCTGAAATGTCAACTTTCCTGCTCCTCTGATGCTGCCTGACCTGCTGTGTTCCTTCACCCCCATAATGTATTGACCACCAAAATTAAGATTTTTAAGGATTTTTTTTAATATGAACAAAATCCAGGTCCTCTGTTTCTCTGAAGTGCAGTGGAAAAGCCTATCCAGACCCACTTGTTATTTCTGCATTATGGGCAAAATTTACAATACCCACTCACATTATTTCAGGTGATTAATATCCATCATGTTAGACTGAACGATCAAACAGGTGTCCACATAATTTACAGAAACTGCAATAATAGCTGGTTGTTGTAAGTCAGTCAAAATAACACCATTTTGAACCAGATCACACCCCAACCACACTGAGAAAGTCACATTTAAATTGATTTACACTATTTTGGTCTCTGCATTACAAATTGGGAATAGAGGAAGTGGAAGAAGTGCAAAATACACTTATAAAGTTAGTATTAGAACTGAGAACTGTAACTCGAGAAGAATGAATAGACTGGGTCTTTTTGCTGCCTACAAAAATGAAGGCTGGAGTGATCAAATAGTGGCCTTTAAAATTATGAAATTTTTGATTGTATGGACTTGGAAAACATGTTTCTATTCAGAGTGGGAGGAGGTTCAAGTGAAACTTGACCTGTTTGGCAAAATGTCACGTAAATATTGTATGTAGCCTTCAAATGTATTTAACACCAGAGAGAAATGAAATGAACTCAAAGTCACTCTATTTATGTAAAAGTGACTTAATGGTGCAGTTCTGGTTCAGCAACTTTTACATGTTCCACCTGGCCAGCCTGTGCTCAGGATAACCAGTCTTAAAGTGACAGTAGTGCTCACTGACTGTGATCACTCATAAAGAAATGTTTTATCACTGGAACATAACTGATCTCAAATCTGTCAAACTGATCTTCATTTGATACACAAGCAGAAAGCTCTTTGGAATACGAAATAGGCCAGTCAACATCTGTAAAGGGAAAAGGAGAGATAATGATGTTCCAGGTGTGTGTCTTCCATCATCCATCTCACTGCTATTTGTGGGACCCTGTTCTGGGCGTAGTGATTGATTACTATGTTCACTATCTGAACAGAAGATACTGAACTTCAAATGTGTTCTTTATTTGCTATCCATTTTGAGATGCTTTTGATAGCCACTATAAGATGACATATAAATGTAATTCTGTTTTTTTAATGGAGATCTGCTTCATGCAGAATTCAGTAATTAAACTCACATAAAATTACAATGCTGAGCTCAAGGTCATGGTTTAAGAACTGTTTGGAACTCGGGGATGAGGATTGCTTTCTTTTAGGCCAACCTCCCTTCCTGTCTCCGTTAATGAACTCAAATTAGCAGAAACATAATTGAAAGAAAAATCTGACTTTCCAATGCAGTTATTTCCACCTTTGGTTCATCACAGACCCACCTCTCAATAAGAAAGTGACTATTGTGAAGCACAATTACCATCCTTTCCAGTAAGATTGAAGAGTAATGTTGCAAGGTTAGATACATAGAGGATAAGTAATGCCTTCTGTGAATTTCAAAGCAGTAATCTAATCAATACATTCCAATGACATCCTAAACTGCAAGGACAAAACATGAGCAAGTCAGCATTTCTAGGTTCAATGTTGTGAATAGATCAGTGCTTTAAATTCATTGCAGGGTGTTTGTACCTGTTTGTAATTCATGTGGGTAGTGAATTTTCTTCACTTTCTAAACTTGAATCTGTTGTCGTACATCTTACACCTTTTGTGAACCTTGAATTTCTGGGGACCTGGGTTCGAATCCCGCCATGACAGATGGTGGAATTTGAATTCAATAAAATGTTTGAAATTAAGGATCTAACGATGACCATGAATCCACTGTCGATTGTCAGGAAAAACCCATCTGGTTCACTAATGTCCTTTAGGGAAGGAAACTGCCATCCTTACCTGGTCTGGTCTACATGTGACTCCAGACCCACAGCAATGTGTTTGACTCTGAACTGCCCTCTGGGCATTTAGGGATGGACAATACATGCTGCCTGGCCTGTGATATCCTCATTCTGTTAATGAAGTTTTTTAAAATGCTGCAGAGCAGTACATTGCAGATTTGACTTCTGCTGTTTGTTTCTTAGCCATAATTTCAAAAACTGTTTTATGCTGGGAATCCATATAGGAATAGAAGAGGGCCATTCAATGCTTGAACATCTTCCACCATTTAGTTAGATCATGGCTGATTTGTATCTTGACTTCACCTACCCACCTTGGTTTGTTATCCTTTAATATCTTTACCTGCAACTGTAGATAACTGCTTTTCCCTAGTCAATGAAACGTGAGAAACTAAATGGAACGAGTTCCTATGCATTTTCAAAATGGTTCTCTTTGCTTGTAGGTATTTTCTAAACAATCCGCTCAGAGATGTTCTTATACAACTTTGGAGCAGGTAAGACTTGAACCTGGGTCTCCTGGCTCAGCGATAAGGGCACTACCACTGCACCACAATAATCTCTTTCTCTTTACCTAAACAGTGAGTTTGTGGGATCAGAAGTACCAATAAAAACACAGAAAGCCAGCACACAGGTGCAGCAGGTATTCAGGAAGTCTAATGGAACATTGGATCTTATTTATAGAGGAGTATAAGAGTAAAGAAGTCCTTTTTTTTTTATTCACTCATAGGACGTAGGAATCGCTGACTAGCCAGCATTTATTGCCCATCCGTAGTTGTTGTTGAGAAGGTGGTGATGAGCTGCTGCCTTGAACAGCTGCAGTCCATGTGCTGTAGGTTGACCTACAATGCCCTTAAGGAGGCAATTCCAGGACCTTGGTTCAGCCACAGTGAAGGAATGATATATTTCCCATTCAGGATGGTGAGTGGCTTGGAGGGAACCTGCAGGTGGTGGTGTTCCCTTGTATCTGCTGTCCTTGTACTTCTAGGTGGAAGTGATTGTGTGTTTGGAAGTTGCTGTCTAAGGACCTTCGGTGAATTTCTGCAGTGGTTGATGTAGATAGTACACACTGCTACTACTGATCATTGGTGGTGAAGGGAGTGTATGATAGTGGGTGTGGTGCCACTCAAGCAGGTTGCTTTGTGCTGTATAGAGATTTGTACCTTGTCAATGGTAGACAGGCTTTGGGGAGTCAGTAGATGAGTTACTCACCACGGTATTCCTAGCCTCTGACCTGCTCTTGTAGTCACTGTGTTTATGTGGCCAGTCCAGTTAAGCTTCTGGTTAATGGTAACTTCAAGGATGTTGGAGCCTGACCCTGTGGCAAAGAAGGGAAGGAGGGAGAATAGGAGAGCAATTGTAGTGGGGGATTCAATAGTAAGAGGCACAGACAGTCAGTTCTGTGGACATGAACGAGATGAAAGGATGGTATATTGCCTCCCGGGTGCCAGGGTCCGTGATGTCTCGGATCGTGTCTTCAAGATCCTTAAGGGGGAGGGTGAGCAACCGGCAGTCATGGTACACATCGGTACCAATGACATAGGTAGAAAAAGGACTGAGAATGTGAAAAATGAGTACAGGGAGTTAGGTTGGAAGCTGAAGTCCAGGACAAACAGGGTAGTTATCTCTGGATTACTACCAGTGCCATGTGATAACGAGGTAAGAAATAGGGAGAGAGTGCAGCTAAACACGTGGCTACAGGGCTGGTGTAGGAGGGAGGGCTTCCATTATGTGGATAATTGGAGCACATTCTGGGGAAGGTGGGACCTGTACAGTAAGGACGGGTTGCACCTGAACCGGAAGGGCACAAATATCCTGGGAGGGAGGTTTGCTAGAGCTGTACGGGATGGTTTAAACTAGTTTGGCAGGGGGTGGGGAACTGGGTTTATAATTCAGAGGATGAGGTATTCAGCCTTCCAACAGACAACAGGGAGTGAGGTGGTTTATAAAGAAATGCGGGCGATGGAGCGTAATTGCGGACACCGAGATGGTTTGAGGTGTGTATACTTCAATGCAGGAAGTATCAGAAATAAAGCGGATGAACATAGAGCATGGGTCAGTACTTGGAACTACGATGTTGTGGCCATTACAGAAACTTGGGTAACTCAGGGAGAGGAATGGTTGTCAGAAGTTCCGGTATTTAGATGCTTTAAAAGAAATAGAGAGGGTGGAAAAAGAGGTGGGGGAGTGGCATTGCTAGTCAGGGTGAGTATGACAGCTACTGAAAGGCAGTTCGAGAATGATATGTCTACAGAGTCAGTTTGGGTTGAGGTCAGGAACAAGAAAGGAGCAGTCACTTTGGGGGTTTTTTACAGACCCCCTAATAGTTGCAGAGAAGTAGAGGAGCGGATTGGGAGGCAGATTCTGCAAAGGTGCAGAATTCACAGGGTTGTAGTCATGGGTGACTTCAACTTTCCAAATATTGATTGGAAACATTTTAATTGTAATAGTTTAGATGGAGCAGATTTTGTCCAGTGCATTCAGGAAGGATTCCTGACACAGTATGTAGATAGACCAACACGAGGAGAGGCCACTTTGGATTTGGTGCTTGTCAACGAACCGGACCAAGTGTTAGACCTGTTGGTAGGAGAGCATTTTAGCGGTAGCAATCATAACTCTGTTTCTTTCACGATAGTCGTGGATAAGGATAGGTACATATGGCAGGGTAAAGTTTATAATTAGGGAAAGGGTAATTACAATTCAGTTAGGCAAGAACTGGGTAATATAAATTGGGAACAGATGCTGTCAAGGAAGAGCACCACAGAAATGTGGAGATTGTTTAAGGAATGTATACTACGTGTACTCGATATGTTTGTCCCTAGCAGGCAGCGAAGATGCGGTCGAGTGAGGGACCCATGGTTCTCGAGAGAGGTCGAACGACTGGTTAAGAGGAAGAAGGAGGCTTATGTAAGGTTTAGGAAAAGAGGAATGGAAAAGGCTCTAGAGGGATACAAGTTAGCCAGGAAGTAGCTGAAGAAAGGGCTTAGGAGAGCTATAAGGGGGCATGAGAAAACCTTGGCGGATAGGATCAAGGAAAACTCTAAGGCTTTTTACATGTATGTGCAGAACAAGAGAATGACCAGAGAAAGGGTAGGGCCGATCAAGGATTGTAAAGGGAATTTGTGCACAGAGCCTAAAGAGATAGGAGAGGTCCTTAATGAATACTTTTCTTCAGTATTCACAACTGAGAGGGACCTAGTTGTAGATGAGGACGTTGTGAAACAGGCAGGTGGGCTAGAGGAGGTTGATGTTAGTAAAGAAGATGTGCTAGGAATTCTGAGGAAGTTGAAGATAGATCAGTCCCCCGGGCCTGATGGGATTTATCCAAGGATTCTATGGGAAGCGAGGGATGAGATCACAGGGCCTTTGGCAATGATCTTTTCGTCCTCACTGTCCACGGGTATAGTGCCGGAAGATTGGAAAGAGGCAAACGTCATTCCCTTGTTCAAAAAAGGGAACAGGGATAACCCCGGAAACTACAGACTAGTTAGTCTTACGTCAGTGGTGGGCAAATTATTGGAAAGGGCTCTGAGAGACAGGATTTATGATCACTTGGAAAGGCACAGTTTGATTAGTGATAGTCAGCATGGATTTGTGAGGGGTAGATCATGCCTCACAAACCTTATTGAATTCTTTGAAGAGGTGACCAAACACGTGGATGAAGGTGGAGCAGTGGATGTGGCATACATGGATTTAAGTAAGGCGTTTGATAAGGTTCCCCATGGTAGGCTCATGCAGAAGGTAAGGAGGCATGGGATAGGGGGAAATGTGGCAGATTGGATTCAGAATTGGCTGACCCTTAGAAGACAAAGGGTGGTAGTGGACAGAAAATATTCAACATGGTGCTCAGCTACAAGTGGTGTACCACAAGGATCTGTTTTGGATCCTCTTCTATTTGTGATTTTTGTAAATGATTTGGGTGAAGGAGTGGAAGGGTAGATTAGCAAGTTCGCGGACGATATGAAGGTGGGTCATGTTGTGGACAGTGCGGAGGGCTGTTCTAGGTTACAAAGGGACATTGATAGAATGCAGAGCTGGGCTGAGAAGTGGCAGATGGAGTTTAACCCTGTAAAGTGTGAGGTGATTCATTTTGGAAGGACAAACTTGAAAGCAGAATACAGGGTTAACGGAAAGATTCTTGGCAGTGTGGAGGAGCAGAGGGATCTTGAGGTTCATGTTCACAGTTCCCTGAAAGCTGCCACCCAGGTAGATAGAGTTGTTAAGAAGGCGTATGGTGTGTTAGCTTTCATTAATGGAGGGATTGAGTTCAAGAGCCGTGAAGTTATGCTCCAGCCAAACAAAAGCCTGGTTCGGTCACATCTGGTGTATTGTGTCCAGTTCTGGTCGCCTCATTACAGGAAAGATGAGGAAGCGTTGGAAAAGGTGCAGAGGAGATTTACCACGATGTTGCCTGGAATGGAGGCAAGGTCTTACAAGGAAAGGTTGAGAGAACTAGGGCTTTTCTCTTTAGAACGACGAAGGATGAGAGGTGACTTGAGAGAGGCGTACAAAATGATCAGAGGTATAGATAGACAGCCAGAGACTTTTTCCTTGGGTGGAGGTAGCTTTTACGAGGGGACATAGTTTTAAAGTGAAAGGAGGTAGATATCGGGGAGACGTCAGAGGTAGGTTCTTTACTCAGAGTGGACTGCATTGCCGGAGAGGGTAGTGGAGTCGGCCTCTTTAGGGGCATTTAAGCGGCTATTAGATTGGCATATGGATGATAGTATAAGGTAGCGGTGGAAGTTAGATAGACCTTAGGTTTCGTGTAAAAGTTCGGCACAACATTGTGGGCCGAAGGGCCTGTACTGTGCTGTACTGTTCTATGTTCTATGTTGATAGTGGGGGATTCAGTTATGGTAGCACCATTGAATGTCAAGGGGAAGTCATTAGATTGCCTCTTTTTGGAGATGGTCGTTGCCTGGGATTGTGGCATGGATGTTATTTGGCCCTTGTTAGCCTGGATATTGTCCAGATCTTGTTGCATTTGAACATGGACTGCTTCAGTATCTGAGGTGTTGCAAATAGTGCTGAACATTGTGCAATCATTGGCAAATATCCCCACTTCTGACCTTATGATGAAGATCATTGGTGAAGCAGCAGAAGATGGTTGGGCTTAGAACAATGCCCTGAGGAATCCAGAAGTGTCTTGGAGTTTCAATGATTGACCTCCTACACCACCTTCCTATGTGTCGGGTATGATTCCTACCAGTGGAGAATTTTTATCCTCTAACCAATTCTGTTTGGGCTTTGTGATGCCACACTCAGTCGAATGCAGTCATGATGTTCCATCTCACCTCTGGAATTCAGCTCCTTTTGTCTATCTTTGAACCAAGGCTGTAATGAGGTCAGTAACTGAGTGGCCCTGGTGGAACCCAAACTGGGCAGATGCTGCTTGGTATCATTGATGACACCTTCCATCGTTTTACTGATGATCGAGAGTCGACTGATGGGGCAGTATTGTTCGGGTTGGATTTGTCCTTGTTTTAGTATAAAAGACATACCTTGGCAGTTTTCCACATTGTCGCGTAACTGTCAGTGTTGTAATTGTACA
Source organism: Rhincodon typus (assembly GCF_021869965.1). Classification (NCBI taxonomy): domain Eukaryota; kingdom Metazoa; phylum Chordata; class Chondrichthyes; order Orectolobiformes; family Rhincodontidae; genus Rhincodon; species Rhincodon typus. Next base: position 23,790,384 of record NC_063352.1, on the reverse strand, counting down.
AGGCACTGGTGAGACCACATATGGAGTACTGAGAGCAGTTTTGGTGCCCTTGCTTCAGGAAAGATAATATTTCATTGGAGGCAGTTCAGAAAATGCTCACTAGGATGATCCCTGGTATGGAGGAATTGGCTTTTTGCAAAGACTGAACAGGTTGGATTTCTGTTAATTGGAGTTTAGAAGAATGAGAAGCATGACAGGGTAAACGCTGAGAGAATGTTACCCCTCATGGGAGAGTCTAGGATCATGGAATATACTCTCAGAATAAAGGGGCGCCAATTTAAGTTTGAGATAAGGAGGATTTTCTTCCCACAGAGGGGTGAGAGGCTTTGGAGCTCCTTGCCACAGAGAGCTGTGGGAGCAGAATCCTTATGTATATTTAAGGCTGAGTTAGATAGATTCCTGATCAGTAGGGGAATCATGAGTTATGAGGAAAGCGCAGGAAAGTGAGCTTGGGAAATGTCAAATCGGCCATGATCATCTTGATTTGGAGGAGCAGCTCAAGGGATTGAACAGCCTTTTCCTGCTCCTATTTCCCTATGGTTTATGGTTCAAATCTATTAATTGAATTCAATTTCCACCGTCAACCATGGTGTGATTCAACCCAAATCCCTGTGACATGAGCCTGGAGCTCTGGAATATTAGTGCAGTGACAATTCTACTGCTTCCCCCTCATGTTAACATAACACACCCTGAAAAAGACAATGATAACAAGGTGTGGAGCTGGATGAACACAGCAGGCCAGGCAGTATCAGAGGAGCAGGAAAGCTGATGTTTCGGGTCTTGACCTTTCTTCAGAAGAAGAGTCCAGATCCGAAATATCAGCTTTCCTGCTCCTCTCATGCTGCCTGGCCTGCTGTGTTCATCTAGCTCCACACTTTGTTATCTCAGACTCCAGCATCGGCAGTTCCTACTATCTCTGAAAAAGACAATTCTGCCTAACTGATCTGTGCTGGTGCTTTTGCTTCACATAAGTTTCCTCCCTCTCCATTTCATCCTGTTTTATCAGTGTAATCCACTGTTACTTAAATAAAAAGAGAAAATGCTGAAAGTGCCCAGCAGAACCGCAGCATTTGTAGAATGAGAGACAAATTACCTTTGTCGTTCTTGTCCTTGGCCTCCTGCACCATTCAATGAAACTCAATAGATGTTTGAGGAATAGCACTCTAAACTTTCAGATGAGCAGTTTACAGCTTTCCAGACTGAAAAATTAGTTCAACAATTTCAGATCACAACCACTGCTCTTTTTTTCAGATAGCAAGTTCTGGCAATGATACTACTGTTGATAATTTGCAGCTCCTCAAGACACATTGTTGTTTTGTTACTTGTTCCATTCCTATCTTATTTTCTTGAGCCATTGTCTATATATAATTTAATCTTGGCTGCCTTTTACTCTATAACAGACATTCCCTTTTGTTCTTTTCTCTTGCCCCTCCTCTCCCTCCATGTACTTCCTTAGAAGCTATTAGAATTCAAATGTGAATCTGCATTTATGTTCTTCAGTAACCTTGGGGAAGAGACAGTTGCAAGTCTCTGAATTAACCAGCGTTTAAGCTAACTGTCTTGTCTATATTTAAATCATTTAATGGAAAAACAAAAGCACAAGGAAAGCCATTCATAATCCACTTGGCAGCTTATTATTTTGCAGTACCCATCCCAGGGCAAAGGATATTATCATTGCCTCACTTCCCTTGCTGTGATTCTTGAACCCCCAGAGGTCCTGCATTGTGAATGTGTGATTCATTTTCTCATTCTTATGTTGCCATATGCTGGGGATGGCTTGGAATATCAGTTACTTATCAACAATCTCAGGAAATGAAATCTAGTCACACTCCATTTCAGATTCATATCCTTCAGCTTTTTTTTTATTTCTAGGCTTACCTCTGATAGCTTTAAGCTTGCATGTAGGTAAGTAATTTAACTATTCACAAACTTCACAGTGCAATATTTTTAGAATTCTGGAAAAGAAATGGTGACTACAAAAGGAGTTAACTGTGAAATCATTTTGTATAGAATGAGGAAGCAGCGAGGCAAAATCACTAATGGCTATGCATCTGTAACATACTGGAATCTGGATAACAACGTTTAAAATAAGGCATGTACATTTTTGATCACAGTTTTGCCCTCTGTCTCCCGTAGCAGGAGATGTTGCTTTCGAGTACCCAGTGATGCATCAAGTAATGCTGAGTAGTGGCAATGTGATAAAGTTCATTTAGAACAATCCTCCCATCTACAGCTGGTTAATCACAGTGCAGGCCCACCCAAATGTACCTTGAGCTAATATTAACTGCAGAATGGCAATGTTTTGACAGAGGCCTGGATGTGGATTAATTGTTGCAGTTTTGTTTGGAAACTACAAGAAAGCAACTTCCTAAAGTTAAATGTCAAATGTCAGTTTAACTTTACTAACATTTTATTTGTCATTTGTGAAAGTAGACTCGTCTTCTGTTACTCATTATAATCTTGAGCACCAACTGTCACCCCAATATGACTCTATTATGCTTTTAGGACCTTTGAATCTCCTTTCTCAGTTCCAACTTTCATCACCTCGCCCCTTAATTCTCCAAATCTAACTTTGTGATTCTCAGTTATGTTATTATTAAGGTCAAATATAAACATGGCTGTTTTTATTATCGAAAGGAAAAAAAGCATCACAGCAAGTTGATTATTTTATGCCCCTTCATCTGTTTCATACATGTCGGTATCATTCCATGTGATTCCATTCTCTGAGCCTATAGTCAATTTTGTAAAAATGTTTGCTGTAGCAAAATACCTAACGAGACCACTGAAGGAGAGGAGGAAGACATGTTAGTAACATTTTAAGTGTGCCTCAGTTTATATTTACTCTGGGAGCTACAACCTCAGGCCTAACTCAACCCTTCAATTTTTTTATCTCTGTAACACATTGTACAGTATACATTAGCATATATGGGTGTAGATACTATTAAAACTCTGCAATCCAAGCAACATGATCAGTTGCCACGAAATTCTTATAGGTAGGAATTTCTTGCACAAAAGCAAAGGGTTTTCAACCAAATGCACTTTTGAGGTTGGCAGTTGTAGTTTTTGACTGATGGACTTGTCTAAGATGGTCCATCTTTGAGTGTGTTTGTTTGACTGGTAACCTCAACAGTCCCTTAGTCTTGATAGAACAATTTAGGGAGAACAACACTTGTTGACCATTGATGATAAGTTGTTCTTGATGGTTTAAAAATATTTCCATTAAGACTGTATTAACTTGCTCAACCGTAATCCTTTTAACATCTAGTTTTGATCATGTGATTGTTCTCCATGTGGCCAATGATTAATTTTGGTGTTTTTGGCTCTACTACATTTTATCTGCTTCTGAGCTGCATTGAATTTGCATGTATTTTGGTTATTGCTTCCACCAGTTTGTGAAATTACAATAGGTATAGGAGTAGGTTATATTCTATTTGCCTACTTAATAAGATCAAGGCCGATTTCAATTCCATTTTGCTTTCTACACTCCCCAATGCCCCCACCCCCAGTAATTCCTGACTCCCTTGTTGATTAAAACTCTATCAAATTCAGTCTTCAATAAGTGCATTGACCCAGACTCCACTGTTCCTCAGGAGAAAATTCCGTAGACTAACAAACCTCCGACAAGAAAATTCTTCTCTACTCAGACATAAAGTGTGTCCCTGATCCTGGATTTCATCACTAGTTCACCACTTCCCCACTAGAAGAAGCATTTTTTCCATATCTCCGTGTCATGTCCATTCAATAACTTCTTTGTTTCAGCAAGATCACTATTCACTCTTCTAAACTCCAGTGGTTATAGGCCTAACCTGGCCAAAATTTCCTCAAAGTCAACCCATTCAACCAAGGAATCAGAATGAACCTTTCCTGAACTGCCGCTAATGCAATTATATCCTTTATTAAGTAAGGAGATCATAACTGTACACAGTATTCCAGGTATGATCTCACCAAGACTTTGTACATCTGTAGCAACACTTTCTTGCAACAAATGACAACATTCCAATTGTCTTCCACTTACTGTTTATTAATTTATACTGATTCATGTAAATTTTTGAATTAAGGGGTGTAGTTTGTTCAAATCCAAAGTGCAGATTTGTTCCATTGATTGTTCGCTCCGAGTTGTTGCTGTTTTGGATCTTGAATTGTTCCTGCTTCTCTAATTCAACTTGGCTTGTTTGAATGTAGGATATTTGTAGGTGTTAAACTTCATGGGTGGAGCACTTTAGCACTCGTGGTAGCACCTCGTGTCGCGAGCAGCTGATCAGCTTTCATCCATTAACATCAAAGTGCCAGAAGCTGCAGGTGAAGCACCAACAAATAAATCATCCACTGCATGCAAAGCTCAGCTGGTGACACAGGATCATGGACAGGATTGACAATTTTAACCAGTTTTACCTCTGCATTTTTTTAAAAATCACATGGCCTCCCATTCCACATTCTCCACCCCCTGCTCAATTCCACATTCCCCATATCCAGTTTTTTTAAACAAATTAACTAAATCTTTAAAGAAAATAAACGACAAAATCGTTCTCTCTGGTTGATCTCAAAAGATTTAATAGATTGATATTTAAATTCTGAAGACTGCAGGACAATCCTTGAGGGTTGTTAAGCTGAGTACTGATTAGTCTTCACTCGATCCTTTTGCACTTCAAGTTAACAAGTTGGATTGCCAGGATTTGGCAAGCTTTCTGCTTTTTAAAAAAAAAAGCAAGAAGCAAATATAAAAAATAGCTTGCTTTCTGGAAAGGTTTACTTGGCTATCTAATGACAAGAGGCCAAAGCTCATCTACAGTTTAAGAAGGTAACTTCAAGTTAATTTTTGCAGACAGCCTTTTGCCTTGAACAGCAACAATTCCCTGTTCCCAGTTGCAACTAAAGCTGACTGGATTGTACTGGCGTCTATTCCAGTGTACTCGGTAGGGAGCACAACTCTACCTCAGTGATTATTAATTGACATTGAAACCCAGAGTAGCCACCAATCACAGTCTGTACTGGTTCACTTTGGAGCCAATTCAATTGGAAATCAATTTCATGTTGTCAGCCCATCAAAACCCCAGAGAGATCTTAGAACTACTTTGAATTTACACCACAGATAACGATTATTTGACCTAATTTGTCCATGCTGATGTAATCTACTTCACTTCCAATATTTGCCAGATCTCCCCTTCACCTTGTCCATCTCTGATTCCTCCCTCTCTTCCTCGATATCTCTGTTTCCATTTCTGGGGATAGGCTAGCTACCAATATCCACTACAAACCCACCAACTTTATTGGTTACCTTGACTATACATCCTCACATTCCTGCTTCCCACAAAGACACTATTCCATTCTCCCAGTTCCTCCATCTCCGTTGCATCCGTTCTGATGATGCCAACTTCAACAAGGTGGCCTCCAAAATGTCTATCCTCATCCTCAACTCCTGAACTGGGTCTGACCAAACTCCCGCACTTCGGCCCTCACCCCCTCTCTTCCCTCCCACTACAGTAGTATGGTTCCCCCTTGTCATCACTTACCATCCCATCGGCATCTGCATCCAGAGGATCATTACCCACCATTTCCACCACCTCCTGCAGGATGCCACCACCAGACACACATTCTCCTGCCCTCCCTTGTCAGTCTTCTGCAAGCACTGTTTCCTCTGGGACATCCTGGTCAACTCCTTTTTCACTCCCCACATGTCCCCACAGTCTAATGGCATCTACCCCTGCAATCGTGGAAGGTGTAACACCTGCCTGTTTACTTCCTACCTCCTCATTATCCAAGGCCCCAAACACATTTTCTGGGTGAAGCAGCGCTTTCCCTGCACTTCACTCAATCTAGTCTACTGTATTCACTGCTCACAGTGTGGGCTCTGCTCCATTGGGGAAATGAAGCACAGACTGGGTGACCGCTTCGCAGAACATCTGTGTTCCGTCCACAAAAAGACCCTTAGCTTCCTGTTGCTTGCCACGTCAACACACCATCATGTTCTCTGGCCAACATCTCTGCCTCAGGTTTGCTGAAGTGCTTCAGTGAAACTCAGTACAAGCTGGAAGAACAGGACCTAATTTTCTGCTTGGGAAGCCTGCAGCCTTCAGGACTTAATATCAGGTACAACAATTTTAAAATTTGAGCACCTTTCCCCCACTCCCATACACTAGGCCTTGTCATCACATGGGCTGCTACGACACACTACTCGTTGTCAGCTACTAGTAGTTCCTATTAGCAGCTATTCGTTCTCCTAGGCTGGTCTTTATCCACTCCTTTTTCTGTTTTTCTGTCTCTTTGGGCTCCGTCTCCACCTATTGTTTACTCCCCCCCCACCCCCCAAACTGATCTTCTCTATAAAACCATCCTTTTCCTAGCTGCCATCAGTTCTGAAGAAGGATCACTGAACCCGAAACGTTAACTCTGATTCCTCTCCACAGATACTGCCAGACTTGCTGAGATTTTCCAGCAATTTCAGTTTTTGTTTCAAATTTCCACCACCTGCTGTCCTTTCAGGTTTTTTTGATCCATGTGATGTTCATGCTCCTAACGAGTGTGTTCCTTCTCATCTTTACGTCAGTAGAATATTCTGTTCTTTTCATCCTCACGTTTCACATGACTTCCCCTTAAATACATCGATGCCATAACATTTTATGTTTTATCGTTCTGTACTGTGCTGTTTATAATTCAGTACTGAAATGGTTAATGTTTGTTCATGACAAAATGTTCACTTTAGCTCCGTTTGAAATTTGTTTGAATGCTACAATGCATTTTTATTGGACCTTAACAGTATGCCATGTGAGTGTTCTCTGCTGTATGTCTGCCATCCTTGAAATTAAACATAAATATAATCAGTGATATTAACAGTGTCGCTTCCTCCATGCCCCATTATCAGATTTCATTAAAAAATCAATTAAAAAAATATACAACAGAGTACTGACACAGAATACTTTTTATAATTCAGTGGTAAAATTGTCATGTTTATTTGTCCTCTCAAAAGCTTTCAATGCCAAATAATCTTTAAACTTCTTAAAAACTGTACCTTTGATGCACTGTGGTATCTCCAAAAATTACATTCTGTAAATATTTTACCCAGCCATTAAGCTGAATTTTTCTTAGTTTTCTGCAACAGAATATCTTCTTATTTCTCACACTTTTAAGTTCTTAGAGCTTTTCTTTACCATTTTTGCATTGTGCCATTCTATCTGCTTTGTTGCTTCATGATTGGCTGGTAGGAGCAATGTAATGGTTGCTGATGAGTGCTTCCAATATTTCCCACCCTCTCTCTACCCATTCACAAGCTGCAATGTCACGCAGAATTTATTTCACTGGTCCACCCAAGAACTGGGAACACCTGCTAAAAATATACAAGGTAGGAATTGGTCTGCAGGTCTTCTGGTATGAAAGAATTTTAGGGACATGAAGGTGGTAACCCAAAACAATTGCAGCAAATCTGAGTACTTAAATCCAGGAATTTGGTAAGTGAGGGAGTTTTTAAGGGTTCATCCTTTTAAAAAAAATCTAGTTAAGTTTGGGTTTAGTGTTTAACTTAACTGTAATAGTAAACTGCAATTTTTTTTTCAGTCTTAGTGAATGGTAACCATATAGGCAACTGTGGGATAGTTAGATTACTAGTTCAAACTGAAATCCTGGCTAACAGTGGCTGACTCCTCAAACTGGAATCTATGCTGGTACAAATACAGGGAGTTTAGTAGATGTGTGAAGTAAGCCACATAAAGGTGACAATAGAGACCGAGTGCAGCAAAACCGAGTGCTTAAATCCGGGAATTAATATGTGCGAGAAGTGCTGTTCCTTAGATTCCCTACAGTGTGGAAACAAGCCCTTCGGCCCAACAAGTCCATACCGACCCTCAGAGCATGCTACCCAGACCCATCCCCCATAACCCACCTAATCTACACTTCCCTGAACACTATAGGCAATTTAGCATGGCCAATCCACCTAGCCTGCTCATCTATGGACTGTGGGAGGAAACCCACGCAGGCATGGAGAGAATGTGCAAACTCCACGCTGATAGTCGCCCAAGGTTGAAATCGAACTCGGGTCCCTGGCGCTGTGAGGCAGCAGTGCTAATCCGTGAGCCACCGTGCCTCCATTCTGGCATTCTAACAAAACAGTAACCCAAGAACAGGAGCCAGAGCCTGCAAAACCCAAAAGCTGAAGTTTGAACTCATTATTTATGCAGATAAATAAGTTGTTAATTTTAAGGCTTATTTTCTTTCTAAACGGGACCGTAATTTAAACTGTTGAGGGAAGTTTTAAGTATTAGACTTATAGCATGTGATTCAAATCAGTAGTATAAATATGGATAATCATTAAGTGGCATTCTAAATTTGATATTTAATTAGTTAAATAAAAACGAAATAAAGATCCTAGGCTGGTGATGTGTTGCAGCTGTAGCATGTGGGAAATCATAGTTACCTTGATGGTCCATGGCAATCATGTTAACAAGTAGGGGCCTTCAGCTTGAAGAACGTAGCTCCAAGTCAACGAGCTGGAGTCCTTACTTCAGACATTGAGGATTTAACAAGCAGGGCAGATAAAGGAAAATCACTAGAAATAATGTATTTGGATTTCTTGAAGGCATTCGATAAGATGCCACATGAACAGTAAGGACAGAAGATAAGATTTGATTGTGTTGGATGCATTATATTAGCCTAGGTAAAGGATCAATTAACTAATAGGAAACAGTGTGTCAGTATAAATGGGTAATATTCAGGTTGGCAAATAGTAGATCGTGGAGTGTCACAGCGATCAGTGCTGGGTCAACTGTATACTTAAGGATCGATTCAGACAGACTTTTTATTGACAAGGGCATCAGAGATTATGGGAGATAGGCATGAAAGTGGCATTGAGAACACACTCAGGTTAGCTATGATCTTACTGAATAGTTAAGCAGGTTCAAGGGGCCAAAAGACCAATTCCTGTTATTTCTTATTATTTTACTTTGTACCGCCTTGACTGTCTCACTTGATTTGCACGTACAGCCTCAATGTAGTTTCTGACTAAAACAAACCATAATGCAAAATTGTAAAAGGACTTTCACTTGGGGCTTGGGTTAATACCTAGGAGAAATACCTACTCGAAGCTGAATTTCTTAAAATTGGAATGCCTGGGAATTGGAAGCGAAACCTCTAAAGCTGAAGAATTCATTATAGTTTAGACCAAACACCAAGGGACAAAAGCTAAAAATAGAGCAAGAATTTCAAATCAATTTTTCAGACTTTGACATTTCAGTGTTAGCCTGCCTTGGTTAACAGCACTTTGTCTCAGTTAAAAGCTTATAGATTTAAGTCTGTCCTTCAGCAGGAGGAATTTTGCTTTGCAGTATTTTGTATAAGGTCATAAAACTGAACACCCATTTGTTTCTTTTGCTAATTTATGTTAAAGATACCGTAGGAACAGGCGAAAGCCATTCAACTCGTCAGGTCCGTCATGCCATTCAATATAATCATTGTTGAACGAGCACTTCAATGCCTCCAATAACCCTGTAAACCATTAGTAATCAGAAGGCCACCATTTCTATCTTAAACGTATTCAAAGACTAAGACTCCATGGTCCTCTGTAGTGGAGAATTCCAAAGGCGCAGAACCATCTGAGCAAAATAATTTCTCTTCATCTCAGACCTGATATGGCATTATTTTCAAATTGTGCCTCTGTTTCTAGGGTCCCCAAGTGGGGAAGCATCTTAACTGTATCTGCCTGGTCTATCCCTTTAACTATTTTGTTGGTTCCAATGAGATCAACACTCATTCTTCTAAACTCGAGAGAATACATACCCTGTTTGTCCAATCTCTTTTCATAGGATAGTTCCAGCATTTCGGAAATCAGTCTGGTGCATGTTCATTGCACTCCCTCTATGAAAATAATATCTTTTGAGATAAGGAGACCAAATCTACACACTGTTTCATTCAGAATCATTCCAGAATTTTGGAAGATAATCGCCAATGCATCAAGTATCTCTCTAGCCACCTCCTTCAAAACTCTGGGATGTAGAACGTAAGGTACTAGAGATTTATCACCTTTCAATCCCATTAATTTCGCCTGTACAATCTTCTTTAAATTTTCTTCATATCCTCATTCTTTCTAGCCACTTGAATCTCTAAATCTGGGAGTTTTCTTGTATCTTCCTCAGTGAAAACAGACACAAAGTACACAGCATCTCTGCCATTTCTGTGTTCCTCATTTTAAATTCTCCTGATTCTGACTGTAATGGGCCCACATTCGTTTTACCCAAACATTTCCTTTAATGTGCCTGTAGGAGCTTTTGCAGCCTTTTTTTTTTATTTACCAGGTTCTATCGAAATAATTTAGGAACTTCTTGTGGTGTCCTGGTCAGAGTTTTTCTCCTACTGAGTACCAGATGATTAACCACATGTTCATCTGATTGTTGTTTCCTGGACAATGCTGTGTATCAAATGGCTAGATTTGAAAACCGTTCACTGTATGAAACATTTCAAAACCTTATTAGAGCTGTAATAATCACTATGTGCCTCCGCATGATCAATTAATTGAATTTATGTCATTCATTTGGTCTCTTTTTCAACCGATAATGATTTAAGTTAAAGTAGGCCAACAGTCAAGCTTTTGTTTTAGAGGTTACTTTATTGCAAGGTCTTGCAGAAGGTTCCTTAAAAATAAAGAGAGTAAGTTATTACCAAGAAATTATAGATACTAAAATTAAAATAAGTACACATTAAACAAAGACTTACTTTTAAGGATAAAGTCTCAATAGTTCTCTACCTTTGGGGCCTGTTACCTGAGCTCCTTGTTGTTAATGTAAAGCGATTAACACTTGGAGTCAGATTGAACAACTACAATAGCTTCTGGTTTTTTTTGTGCAGGGAACCCATCAACTCAGGAGATTTTGAGAGAGCCATAGGTTCCTTGGTCCGCACAAGTTGTATGATTTTGGTGCTTTCACACTTCCTGACCTTTCTTCAACAATACAGTGTTTGGTTTCTGTTTTTCTTTCTCTTTGTCCTTCTTTGGTCCAATTCCCTTCCAACTCCCTGAAGATGTTTTCTCAGAGCTACCTTCTTGGAGTTCTGCATACAAGGCAGCTGTACAGTTGGTATTTCTACATTTCCCACTTAGATGTGTCCATTCCAAACTGTTGAGTCATCTTTCCAGTCATGAGGGCTAATTAGCCCACGTATTTGAACTAGCTCTAGACTCATCCGTTGTGTTTTAACTGAGGCAGTCAGCTTTCCAAATGCTTCAGTTATAAACTTGAATGGCTTCCACTTTGATGTCTGTTGAGACTTGATGAGTAGATGCACCTTGGAAGGGCCCATTGTGATGCCTAAGACTAGGTGAGTTCTAAATGTGACTTGTGGCTGCGAAAGTACAGTTCAGCAGATTTTGAAACTGTCAAAAAGGCAAACTATGGCCTTTGTCTTGAAGAGATTTTTTAATCTAATTTCCAGTATATAGATTTTTAAAGCAGAAATGTCATTTGAACATGATTCTTAAAAGTTATAATGTTATTATAGCAGGTTGTAACCGAGGCTATTGCAGTAAAATCATTTTAGAATTCATTCTTGTCAAAACGGGATTGAAAGATACAAAAATAAGAATGATAGCTGGAATTGATCTAGCAAAAGGGAGCAGCTTTTCTTAAAAGCACAGAAAATAGGAGCAAGAGTGGCTCTTCAAGCCTGCTCCACCATTCAATACGATCGTGGTTGACCTTAGTACCCTGTTCCTGCTTTCTCTCCGTATTCATTGATTCCTTTAGGCCTAAAAACTGTATCTAACTTCTTAAAATAATTCAATGTTTTGGCACCAACTGCTTTCAGTCAGAGAACTCTAAAGGCTCACCACTCTCTTGGTGAAGAAATGTCTCCTCATCTCAGTCCTAAATGGCCTACCCCTTCTCGTTAGCCTATGACCCCGGTTCTAGATTCCAAGGTCATTGGGAACATTCTTTATGCATTTACTCTGTTAGAAACTTTTTTTTTTGTAAGTCTATTATCTTTTCTTACTCCGAAAATGTATGTTTGTGGAATCCATCCACTTCCAGTAATAGCCATTAAGCTAGCTTTGGTACTTAGATATTTCCATAAATCTAGGTTGAGTGCTGACATAGAGGTTTATCATGGATGCTAGGAGACAGGCAAGTATTTTGAACTTGTGGCTCTCCACAGTCATGATCACAGCTTTCATTTCTGTAAAACTGTACTTCACTCACTTGGATCTAAATCCCAATGAAACCTTGATTCGTGCCTTTATCATCTCCAGACTCCTATTTTTCAAGTATTCCTAGCCAGCCATTCTCCGAGATCTGTAAGATTCAAAACTTGGCTGCATGTCTTTCCCTTGCACCAAGACCCATTCATCGATCACCCCTGTTCTTACCAATCAACGTAGATGTTTGTGTTCCCCCATATTCCCCAGCCAACTCCATGCTTTAAATTTAAAAGCATTTATCCATAGATTTTAATTCTTGTATGACCCTTGTTGTTCTTTGTTTCACCATCTTCACAAGTCCTGTAATCTCCCCCTCTCCTGTCCAAATTATCTGATCTTCATTCTATCTTTGGCTTTCTGTGCATCCCTGTACTTTCACCCATCATTGGCGATTCTTCACTGAGCTGGCCATGTTTCATTCTCTAGAATTCTTTTTGTATAATGATCTCACTTGTTTGGGGGTCAGTTAGCTCAGTTGGCTACATCTGGTTTGAAGTGCAGAGTGGTACCAACATTGTAAGTTTAATTTCTGCACTGGCTGACGTTACGATGAAGGACTCCTACTCAACCTCTCCCCTTGCCTGAGATGTGGTAATCCTCAGGTTAAACCATCACCAGTCATCTTTCCCCAAGGTCTAGTAAGACTATGGTAACTTTACCTCCTTTAAAACCCTACTTAAAATCTGCCCCTTTGACCCAGCCACACCTTCTCATTTTCCTCCTCTGATTTACTATTCATTTTTCTTTTGTTTATTTCACAGTGAAACAGTTTTATTTACATGGAAAGGTCTGCTTAATCCAAGTTGTTTCCATCTGAAAGCATAGGGTTAATTTAGGAAAATTTATTTCTAAAACACAAATCTTAATCCTGCTCTGACCAATGAGATCAGAACTGATTAAGTTTCCAATTTTGTTCCTAATTTAGTTTTGTTGAATGTATGTTGTTTTTTGATTCTATTCTGGCTAGTTGCACTTCCATGAGTCATGGCATTCATTTTGGACATATGGATATGACTTATTTTTCTCTTACTGATCAATTTCTTGGACATCTCTTAAGATCATTGCTAAGCATTTCTGTGAGGCTTAGTGTATACTTCAACTTTGTGAAATGTCAGTGCCTCTGCAGAAAAAGACTGCACCAACAATAAATATGCAGTCCTCCCTACAATTAATTGCTCTTTGCACTTAATTAAACACTTCCCATGTCACATATATCTGAACAGTGATGGATGTGAGATACAAACCCTTTTTGACAACAGATTTGTCACTTGTAATTACTATCTTGGCTGCTGAGCGCTTTCTAAGAAACCAGATTAAGGTCTTCATGGCAATGAAGAAAATGGCTTTTATAGTTCTTGTAAAAATTGAATTTAATGGCCTTTTCTCCCAAACTTTATGAAAGTTATCGCTTTGGAAACCAGATACAGGCTTGCTGACACTTTCACTGCACAGTTAGCATAACACTGCATTAACATCCATTTTAAATCCAGTATGTTTGGTCTCACTGCATCTGATGTCTTCTGAATATAAAATCAAAATGTAAATCACAATTGAATAGCTGGCCAATTCTTTCATGAGAAACGAACAACTGTTGAAAGCAGACGGTTAATAAGATGTCGAGGAAAACAACAGTAAAAGACAGTAAATCATTGAAATTGCTTCAAGTATTCCTTGGGAAAGAAAATTCTGAGGTGTGAATACTCCCAGACCTCTATTTTCCCTGAGCAGTTCCACAAGTTCTGTAAACATCTATAACACTTCAACGTGTCAAAATATGTTGGAGGAAAAGGCAGTGATTTCAGTTTGCTTGGATCCTGTTTTGATATGGGGCCAGGAATTTTGTTGCATCATCAAAATTTAATTCCTTACCAAACAATAATTCAACTTGAACCTCAGAGCATGTTTATTTAACAATAATTTACTTTTGTGCCTGTAAAGGGACGGATTAACAAGTTCCATTTTAGCCACAAATCTTTTCAGTATGTTTGATATTTTGAGTATTTCAGCATCTGTAACATTCCTGTTGCTGTGCATTATCAAATCAGCCCAGTTATTCTTTTTTATCTAACTTTGCATAAGCAGGGAAACAGTGAATTTAAACTATTGTAAATTATAAGCTTATATGAGCAGAACGATGGCAAAATAAGCAGCTATTTTAAGACCACTTTATCTTCTCTTAAAACCTTCTGTGCAGTCTTTTAAACTGAATTATTAACTAAACTGCAATTCTATTAACATTTTTGCCCTGGTTGTTGGATCCAACTGTACGATACTCATGGTAGGAACAAATTCAATGGAGGCACAAATTCTGGATTGTGATTAAACTGGACATGTGTGAACAGCATTGCTGGCTCGATGAGAATTTCTGTGACAGGCTGCTCACAAAGGTGACAGGCAGCACCCGTTCTTCTGTCCATGTCCAGTGAAGTGAGGCAATAAGACAGATGAGTGGTGCAACATTCTGCAGAAACATGAAGTGCCGCACAGGTTGTCATCTCCGATCAAAATCTTATTCCTGAGTATAAGTGAGTCAGAATGCTTCTGACGGTGCTGAGAGTTTGATTTCTGTTCTTTCTGTACAAATATTGGCCACCTTGAATTTTAATTACATTATGGAGCACAAATGCTTAAGCTGAACAGCCCAAAAGCTTCTTTCTGTATTATTATTTTCACTTTATTTTTAGTTCTGTAACATGTTTCATCGCAATTACATTGCAACTTGGCCTCAAGCAGGTTCAGACTAAGTATAGTTGGATAGTCAATTCTTATAAAGGCTACACACATACCTTAATTAGAATTTGACACCCTTTTTACCTGATCTATGACCCATTTCATTAGCTCCCTTTCTATTCCAAGATCCGCAAACATATTATTGCTTCCCAGCTCTGCGTTCAGGTTGTCACACTCTGTTCAAAGCCACTTGCCAGGATGTTCAGCGGCAAGTTTTTTTTGGTGAGACTCACTACCAACATTCTTTGTGTTAGTAACTATGGTATGCTTGTTGTCCTCGGTAATCAATCATCTTTTACCTTATATGAATACACTCATACCTGCCATAGCACAACTAACAACTCTTCATATGGTGCTCAGTTCCTTCCCAATGTTGCAATTTTGGCTGTCTTCCATATTTTGTCCTCAAGGGCATCACTTATTGCCAGGAGATAGTAGGAACTGCCGATGCTGGAGAATCTGAGATAACAAGGTGTAGAGCTGGATGAACACAGCAGGCCAGGCAGCATCAGAGGAGCAGGAAAGCTGAAATTTTGGGTCTGGACCCTTCTTCAGAAATGCATTTATTGCCTGGAATTGTGTTAATAAATGTATGCTGATGACATCCACTTTTCTGCACTGCCATGAACCATTTACACCATTCGCCCCTGAAACAATTCTCCCTCTGCTGCTAACTTTATGGAAGAAACCCATCTAGTTTCCCATTGGAAAATCATTTGGAGGAATTACTTTTGATAGCATCCTTTTTAGGCTTTTGCTGAATTCTCTTTTATTTCTTCTCTTGTTACGCCAAACACAATGCTTTTTCTCCTCTGTTTTCACAGACATCCTATAACGCACTCGCTACCATGCATATTCTCACTGATCCTGAAGAAAGAACAGTACTTGAACAACTACTACATTTGCCTCTCTTTCCCTGGTTGGTAGGCCAAAAGTCTTCCAAAGTACTTCTCTGCCCAAGTATGGATCTTTCTTTTGTTTATCTCTTATCATACTTCTCTCAGACCATTCTGTTTATGAAGTCCACTTCCTGCTTCCTTGATCCTGTTTCCACTAAACTAGAGAATACTCAACTTCTCTTTCTAGCCCCCATATTAGTCAATGTTTTTAACAAGTTTTCTACCTTCAGATACCATCCTCCTCTCCATCAAAATTGCAATAATTACCTCTCTGCTTAAAACCCTGGACCCCAACTTGCTTCCATATCCAAAAGCCTTGGACATATTGTCTCCTGTCAAATTTGTGCCCATTTTACAGTGGGTTCTTTTCAAGTAATGATGCATCCCAATCGCTGGGCCAAAAGGTTCAAGAACTATCTACGCCCAAGATGTGTCAGAACATATCTCAGCAGGTTAATTAAAAGTATCTATCATCTACACTTCTCTTCATGCTTCCACATTTTTTTTTACTAATTGTGTCCCCTTTGGACCTGTTCTTGATACCTTCCTGTTTTTCATCTACATGCTACTCATGACACATCAAGTGAAAGCACAATGCTAGTTTTCACATGTGTTGGTGATATCCAACTCTTATCTTTTCACCACCTCTTTTAATGACTTCACGATTGTGAATGATCACACTGCTGGTCTGGCTCCCACTGCTGCCTGAGCAGAGATTTCCTTCAATTAAATGTGAAAACCAAACCTTTTGTCTCAATTCCCTAACAATCAACTTACTGTTTGAGGCTGAATCATATAACTGTGTCATCAGTAAGACTACCCAGCTGTGCATATGCCTCAGCTCAACGTCTGCAAAAAGCACGTGTCTTGAATTAATTATAACAAACCTGGTTGGATTTCTACATTCCAATCTTTATGAATGTAAGCTCAACCAGACCTCTGTAACCTGTGTCCTCAATTACAACAGGTCTTGTCCACCTATCACATTGTGTTCTCTGGCGTATACCAGCTCCCAGTAAAGGAACGCTTCAATTTTAAAATTCTTAGCTTGTTTTCAAATTTGTTCATGGCCTTGCCCCTTCCTATCTGTATAATATCCTCCAACATTTCTGGCACAGCTTTGGTCCCTTAGTATTGATATAGCACTGTTTCTGGAACTGAGACAGCCTAGCTAGCGCTCTCTAGATTTGAAATCAATACATCACATGATCTGTGCCAATGTACAATAGCCACTTGTCCTACTCGCATCATACAACACTCTCTTATCACTCACATTTGGCTTCAATGAGGCATGTTGCTTGAGTGTTTACAATGAGACTTGCATTGTTCTGGCTAGTCAATCCACTGAGTAACTGTGCTGTACAGGCCAAGAATGCCCCAGTTCAGTCTTAATCTGTGCTAAATTAGAGTGGCAGTAGATGTGTGCATGTTCTCTGGTTAAACAAAGAGTAAAATGGATCAAGGTGCCAATCCTGAATGCTGGTAACGTTCTAATTGGAATAGGAGCAGGATTGACAAGGATGCTGAACAGATTTGGTGGAAAAAAAATTACAAAATTGAGAAATTAGCTGGAAGAGAGAAGCATTTGTGACCTCTAGCAATTCAGGAATTCAACTGTATGACCTTGTAGATCTATCCATTTCTATGAACTATAAGGCATATATTAACAGCAGCCATAGCCAAGCAGTTTTTAATAAGTGGAATAGAAAATAGCTTTTGTTTATTTGCAGTCATTTGCAATGACTTTCTTCCTACTACTGCACATTATCTGGTATTCCCCTGAGGATTTATCTTTGGTCCCCTCATATTTTTCATTTACGGGCTGCTCCTCAGCAATATCATCTGAAAGCATAGTATCAGTTTTCACATTTATGCTTTCAGCTACCACAATCCTTCTGACAACTTCAGTCTACTTACCTGCCAGCAACATTGGATCAATAGAAGTTTTCTTCAGTTAAGTATTAGGAAGACTGATGTAATTTTTCAGTCCCCACTCTGTTCCCTAGCTTCTAATTTCATCCCCTTCCCGGGAGCAGCCTGAGGTTAAATCAATCTGTTTGTAACCTTGGTATCACATGTAATTGCAAGATGGGCTTCTGATCTCATTCTCAAACCTACACAGACGCAGGGAGAATATGCAAATTCCACTCAGACAGTCACCCAAGACTGGAATCGAACCCAGGTCCCTGGCACTGTGAGGCAACAGTGCTAACCATTGAGCCACTGTCCTACCCTCTCATTCAAGAGATCATGTGTTTCCCTGTTACTTTAACTTGTTTTCTGTTAGAGTTGGTCACGCTTTCTGTTCTTGGATTCAGAGTTCCAACAGTTTTCTCAAACCTTGCCGAAGTAGCCATTTATAATTTGTGAGCTTTCACCTTGAATTTTGACAGACTATTTGAGTGGAATAAGCACAATAGATGAGTACTGTCCCGCTGTTTATCAATGTCTGCCCACAGTCACTTAATGGTACAGATAACTGCTCGTGTTTGCTGTGTCTTATTGGCTAACATTGTCACCTCTGAGTCAGAAGTTGAGAGTGCAAGGCCAAATCCAGAGACGTAAGTACATAATCCATTTGATATAATAGTGTTGCATTAAGGAAGTGCTGCACTGTCAATTTAGCTGAGATGTTGAACTAGGTGGACATTAAAGTCCAATTTCAAAGAAGATCAGGAGTGTTTTTCTCAGTGATTGATTAATATCTATCCCTTAACCAATTTCACTGCAGATTATACGGTCACTATCCCATTGCTGTTTGTGGGATCTTGCTTTGTGCAATTTGCTACCTCATTTCCTTCATACCAATTATGACTATTCTTCAGATGAACTTTGTTAGCTGTAATAGCATCCTGAAATGCTTTAAGTTGTGAAAGGCATTAAGGGTCTCTTTAGGTGCAGTGGATGTGACCCTACCTCTGGACTAGAAGGTCTAAGTTCAAGTTCCACCTCCACAAGAAATGTGTCATTATATGTCCAAACAGATTCATTAAAGTAATTTAGATTTTCTTTTATCCTTTCTAATCAATATTAGTTATCCATTGTGTAACACTCTACATTAACAATTTGAAAGACATATTGAAACAAAGTATGCAGAACATTGAAAAACAAATTTTATTTCTACAAAGTAGCCATTGATTTGCAGGTTGTGTATTCAGACTGCGGGCACTTATTCGCAGGATCACATATTATGTTTTCAGATTTTGTGCTAGTGTACTGATAGGGGCACCACAAACACACTAAGTATGCATCGGTGTTGGTGAGGGGAAAAGAAGGAAGCAAGAAAAGATTATTTCAAATAAAATTCCTTCCCCAGACTCCCAGGGGCAATATGCCTGCATTCTGCTTTTGTTCCAAAGTCAGTGGGATAAGCTGGTGCCTGTGTGAGGTTACTGCTAACATCACCAGCTTTGCATTGACCTTGTGCCGTGCGGAGTAATCTTCCTAAAGGATCAGGAATAAAAGTTAACTGAGAAAATCCCTAAAGCTTCTTTTGTAGGACAAACAGCAAAACACTAATCCTGAGTTGCACCAAATGATATCTGTTCTCTGCCTGTCAGTCACTGCCTGTTACAAGTCAGCCCTGTAGCTGCTGCTCGTATGTGAAGTTCATCTGCTGTTATACTGACATCAACCAGGGACGTGAGACTGTTACACTGTGATACGAGTTGTTATGCCTTTGTCTGCCACATAATTTTCTTTTCGTTCATATCAAGTCTTCCTATACTCTGGTTGTTAGCAGGAATTCGTAGAGGAATTGAGTTGGATGAAAGCTGTGTGGGTAATATTACAGAACATCGGGATTTATTGAACAAGGAGAGGGTGGAAGAAATGGATGAAGTTAGAAGAAATGAGGAGCAAGGAAGACAGTACGTAAACGGAGTGATGTGCTGGTGCAAGTACCTTTGGTCTTGGAAAGAAGAACTCTTAATTTTTCAGCTGGCAACAGAGATGAAAAGCTAAAGCTGTGATACTTCCACAAATAACATTTGTTTCCAAGTACTGTGCATGGATAAAATGGAGATAGTGCCTTACAGGATAACCCTTCTGTTACTGTTATCACAGTGAGACCAGTCAATTAGTTTTTATTAAGATAGTGATACATGATCAGGTACCCCAATTGACAGCATTTGGCCATTCACAAAAGAAGAACTAGGAAGCATGTAAAATACAGTTTATTCTGAACACCTCAAAATAGTTTTTAAGTTGTTTGATTCTGCTTAGTTTTTCCCCTTGAAAAATATTGGCAATTCCTGAGAGCTATAATGGAGGAGTGAATGCTTTGATGTAAGTTAGACAATTACAGGTCCTGAAGAGGCAAAATATTATGTTATAAACAATTAAAACTCTGACCCTGAAAAGTTGAAATCTAAGCAGAAAATGTTGAGACTTGACTGCTGAAGGGTGTAAACCTGTAACATGGACTTTCCTGCTCCTCTGATGCTGCCTGACCTGCTGTGTTCCTCCAGCTCCGCACTGTATTGACTCCGAGTCCAGCATCTGCAGTTCTTGCTCTATCTCTAATGTTGGGATCTGATTAATTTACATCCACCTAGCTTGCACATCCTGGATGCTATGGGCAACTTAGCATGGCTAATCCACCTAACCGGCACATCTTTGGACTGTGGGAGGAAACGGGCATGAGGAGAATGTGGAAACTCCACACAGATAGTCGCCCAAGGCTGGAATCGAACCCAGGTCCCTGGCACTTTGAGGCAACAGTACTAACCACTGAGCTACCATGCCACTCTCTCATTCAAGGGATCATATTTTTCCTTGTTACTTTCTCTTGTACTTACTAAATGTAATTAACTTATACAGAATTAACTTGAAGACATTGCCCTTGTTTTCAAGTTCAGCATTTTCACCATTCCCTATGTTAAATTTTCTTAGTCTTATAGCCATGATTCTTAAGACTCTTGTTTACTCTCTACTCTGTAGTTAAACTTATTTATCAAGTCTTTCTTTATCCTCAGAATATGAGTATCACTGACAAGGCTGGTGTTTACTGTCCATTCCTAGTTCCGTTGAGATGGTTATGAACTGCCATTTTGAATCACTTCCAGTTCCTGCGTGGTTGCACTTTACATGATGTTAGATAGTTACTGTGCACCGATCCTCTGAAATTCCGTCTTTAGTCTTATCATCCGTATACCCTGCTAAAATATTTTCATACTTTCAGCCTTTATCCTTCTACCGTTTACTTTTCCTGTTGCTTGGTGTCTACCTCTTGTTTAGACACGATCACTGTCACTTCAATTCACATCTCCATGCACAAGCATCCGTTGTAGATAATGATCAGACATCGGAAGCAGAATTGAACTCATTTCTTTCTTTTTCGTAGGTACACAGGCTCTCCTGTTGTGCTCAGAAAGTCTGTGCTCCATTGCCACTTATTGTTGTATACGTTAGTTTGATTATAAGTCCTCGTATTGAAAGAGGACTGTAACCTCTAGAGGGTGGCATGGTGGCTCAGTGGTTAGCACTGCTGTCTCACAGCACCAGGACCCAGGTTCATTTCCACACCCCAGGCAACCAGGTGGGTTACCTTTTGGTTGGGTGGGGGTGTCCGTGTGGACTTGATGGGCTGAATGGCCTGCTTTCACACAGTAGGGATTCTGTGATTCTGTAATTATGCAAGTTATTGCTGTTGTTGCCTTTGTTAGTGTCTCCATTTTGTCGACAAAATCTGATATAAAGGCAGAAATAAGTATAATTGATATGTGTTTTTCAGTGGTTTCATTTCATTGAAATATATTGTACACATAAAGTGCATTTTGGAAAAAAAAATGCTTTTAATCAGTTTTCAAACATTTAGTTTTTTACACCAGGATTGTTTTGGCATTGTCATTTGTCACTAGCTTCACCACTAACCTAATAAGCTATTGATTAGAACTTTACTTGGGTTGCTTGAATATCTTGCTATGCCTCATGCCCAGGCCATCAGAAAGTGCCAAGCTTTCACCTGCCGTAATGAGTGGTGATAATTTACATAGCAGAAATTGTGGGAAGTTAAAGATAATCGTTTTGTATTCACACAAGAAGAAACCAAATTTCTTTCAGGTTCTTCATACATACATACGTAATGTAAGAGCCACTAGCCTAACTATATCAATTATCTTAGTCATGCCAAACTGAAAGCTGGACAAAGCCAGAAGTCACATGACACCAAGTTATAGTCCAATAGGTTTATTTGAAATCACAAGCTTTCAGAGTGTAGCCCCTTTGTCAGGAGAAGTCCTGTTGTACTATAACCTGGTGTCGTGTGACTTCTGACTTTGTCCACCTCAGTTCAACACCAAAACTGAAAGGTATGTACCTTTTCTATCTTCCCAATCCAACCTTGCCATATAGTTCCATGTCTTCATTTACTGTAATTCAGATAAATATTTTAAGTCTCTGTCTGGAATAGAATTAATCAATGTTCAATCTACTGTGAGGAAAAATTGAATTTATGCTCATTCTTCGACTTGGTAAAGATTTTTAAGTGTGTAGACAGACTGACACCCAGTTAAAGTCATTGACCCCCTGGTGATGAGAGCTTATTTGATATTCACACAGCGTTATTAACACTCATGTAAACAGCTTAAAGTAACACTTGATGACCATAGTAATCAGGGTTTGATGGAGAAGAAAGGGAAAGTAGCACATGATGCCAATGCTAAAGACCCATTAAAACTGAAATGTATGTCCTGAACTGCACAAAATTTGCATTGCAAAACCACGTTAGGTATTTAAATGCTGTACTGATTCATAAAATCTGTTCTCGATATGACTTTAATTATAGTCATTCAGGATTAATAGCAGCAATTTGGAAGAAGAAAGATGCATTTAATTTCTAAAATGACATCTAATTGAGATGACCTTTATTACACAAATATTTAAATTAAAAATCAGATTTTTATGGCATTTGATTTGATAAAGGCTTCATCTTCCATTATATCTGTAATTGCTTCAACGTATTTGCAGAAAAAAGCTAAACCAAAATTAAAAAGAGCAAAAAAAAATTGCAAACTTTCTCCATTTTGGGATTATGTTCATGCCTGGTTTGTGAACGGCTAATTGCGATGCCAGTGTTATGTTTTCAGATGTAACAGGTTTATTGTTGGATCATAGAATACTACAATAAAGGACTAGGTTAACTGACACCTCATATCAGCCGTTTACTCTAATTCCATTCTGCAGTTTAGTGCTTAAACCCTTTGTCAGTTTTAGCAGTGGCTCAGTGAATATCACTTTTGCCACTAATTCGGAAGTTTTTGAGTTTGTGTCACACTCCTGAAACTTGAGCACAATGATACGGATGATACTTCAATACAGCTGAAAGACTGCCAACATCATCAAAGAAGCATCGCACTCCAGTAATGATCTTCTACAACCTCTTCCATCAGGCAGAAGATACAGAAGCCTGAACACATGCACCAGCAGGTTTAGGAACAGCTTCTTCCCAGCCATTATTAGACTCTAGCCTCAAATAATGCTGATCTTACCAACATTGATCTTGCCTAGCTCACACCCTGTGTGATGTAACCTGTATGCCTCTGTCTAAGTCTTTTTGATCTGTACATCCTTGCTTACTGTGATCTGCGTGTACTGCTCGTAAACAAAGCTTTTCACTGTACTTCGGTATATGTGACAACAAATCAATCAGTCATTTAGGGCGTGTTGCACTGTCAGGTACTGTCTTTTATTTGAGGCATTGAACTGAAGCTGTCATGGCACTGCTTCAAAAGGAACAGGCAAGTCCTCCCCAATTGTCTCAATTGTACTTGTGCGACCTTTCTGTGTGCAAATTGGTTGCTGCCCTTTCTTATGTTACAACAGGAACAACGCTACAAAACTACTTACTTGGAATATTCTGAAGTTGCATCAGGTGCTATATATGTGCAAGTTCCTATATTCTAACAACCTGAAGAGATAAAGGTACTTTCAACAATTCTTTGTAATTAACTTTAATTTGCCGTGTTATTGAATCTCAACTGGCATGTTATTCTAGACCAAAGTGATGCTTCTAAATCAGTTGCTGTGATGTAGGGGTATAGCTTTTCAGAGTGTTCATTGCACTCTTCAGAAATAAATTGGATACAGTAAAACTATTTGTTTGCCTGTTGGAATACAGGAGCCACAGAACACATCACCCAACATCAACAATTTGTATTTATATTGCACCTTTAACTTAGTAAAATATATGAAAGTAGACATCTCATAATTCAATCACACAGAATTTGCTATTTGGAAAATACTGAATAAATAAACTGTTTCAGTTTAAACTCCAAATATTTGATGTCCCTTTTGGCTGATACAGGAATAAAAATGCATATTGGTCCAACTACTGAGATCAGCAACACTGATCTTGAAGAAAGCTGCCCACAATTATCTACTGATCTCTCTGGGATGGCTTTCACCTTTCCCAAAGCTAATTTGAATCTGCCACCGAGTCAAGGAGTTTTTCAGACATCCAACAAAAGTGATGTCATGAAGGAGAGTAAGTAGCCAATTTCATTGCAGACCACGAAATAAAAAACACTAATTAGCCTTCGCCATTTAGAAATTTTACAAAGAGCAAAGTTCATATTAGTAAAAACAAATATGAAGCTAGAATAGCAAATAAATCTGACATGACGTAGAAATAGCATACTATTGATTTTTCAGGGCCAGAGAGGTTATTTAGCTATTATTTAATAAGCCAATAAAACCAGTTATAACTCACTAGCCAGTTATAAACTTTTCAGAGGTTTAACAACAATACCACATGATGCAAGGGCAAATTCTCTCAGTTCAGTGATTTCTAATTGGTTGTGCCGTTGAAGTCCTCAGAGAGGCAGCCGTGAAATTGTGTAGGAATCTGGACAGCAGTATCTCGGTTTCCATTTTTAACCAGCAGTTGCACTCAGTTTCTGAGTAGTAATGCCAACAAATATTGACAGTTTTGTCATCATTATTACTGCATGATCAGGGCTTTTAGATTTCAACTTTACTCGCATGATGAAATTCCATTCTCAGCTAGAACCAGAAAGTGTAAGTTAAAAGTAGGATTGTAAACTCCATAGTTCTTCACCGGCACTGCCTGACCTGCTGAGTTTTTCCACCTTTCTTTGTTCTTATTTCAGATTTCCAATCTCTCAGTATTTTGCTTCTGTGGGATTTTGACCTTATCTGATGAGATATTTATTTGTCAATGTTCTGAAATCCAATAAAGGTACCTTAACCCAATTCACGAAACAATATAGTTTAAAGCTTTGGCAGCAAATTGAAGACAATCTAGTTATCAGGGACATGAGGAAACTCGAAATAGCCGAGAAAAGAGAATTTCTTCCAAATAAATGTAATTATTATATAGCTTATTGGTGTGCACGAATTTCTGCTCAACTTTAGCTCAGAATATATCTAGCAATCCTCAGTTGAGAAAATGCTTGCAGTAGTGTAGCTCAGATAAAATGATATTCTGGCCATAGAAATGAAGACTTATAATTTTGGATTTCTTGAGGAACATCTTTTCTTCTTCCTCTATGAGTAAGTCGAGATCACTGGGGCTTAAAAGGAAACATCTGTTTTTGCCACGAGCAAACTAAAGCTGACAGCATTCCGTTGGACAGGCTAAGTCAACAACCAGAGCTGCTTCTGCACACTCGTGGAGCAGGTTGGGAGACCACATGTAATAACACTGGATCCACTTGACATGACAGAGAGGACACAAAGGACCTTGTTTGAAACTTCTATTAGTGTCATCTCTGACAGCAAATCTGAAGAGTCATGCCTGTGTGTGATCCATGCACTTACAAACTCTGCAAGAACAATTTAAGTACGTGCTCAGAGATAGTAGGAACTGCAGACGCTGGAGAATCCGAGACAACAAGGTGCAGGGCTGGATGAACACAGCAGGCCAAGCAGCATCATAGGAGCAGAGAGGCTGACGTTTCGGGCCTAGACCCTTCATCAGAAAAGGGGGAGGGGAAGGGGGTTTTGAAATAAATAGGGAGAGAGTGGGAGGCGGATAGAAGAGGGATAGAGGAGAGGATAGGTGGAGAGGAAACAAACAGGTCGAAGAGGCGGGGATGGGGCCAGGAAAGGTGAGTGTAGGTAGGGAGTTAGGAAGGGGATAGGTCAGTCCAGGGAGGACGGACAGGTCAAGGGGGCGGGATGAGGTTGGTCGGTAGGAGATGGAGGTGCGGCTTGGGGTGGGAGGAGGGGATAGGTGGGAGGAAGAACAGGTTAGGGAGGCAGGGACGAGCTGGACTGGTTTTGGGATGCGGTGGGGGGAGGGGAGATTTTGAAACTTGTGAAATCCACATTGATACCATTGGGCTGCAGGGTTCCCAAGCGGAATATGAGTTGCTGTTCCTGCAACCTTCGGGTGGCATCGTTGTGGCACTGCAGGAGGCCCAGGATGGACATGTCGTCTGAGGAATGGGAGGGGGAGTTGAAATGGTTCGCGACTGGGAGGTGCAGTTGTTTGTTGCGAACCGA
>NC_063352.1:23732458-23759113 GCF_021869965.1 Rhincodon typus | reverse complement strand
TTCCTGCTCCTCTGATGCTGCTTGGCCTGCTGTGTTCATCCAGCTCTACACCTTGTTATCTCGGATTTTCCAGCATCTGCAGTTCTTACTCCCTCTGAAACAATTTTAACCCCATTACACTGCTGATAGTCAACTCCCCTTTGTTACAACCTGTTTCGGGACTGTTAATATTTAAAGAGAAATATGAACATCCAGTATTATAATTAATACAACTAAGGTGCAAAATTGCACATTTTTCGTTAGAATACTAACTTTATTTAAAATGATAATTTATCTCGCTCCTTTCCTTACAAGACACCTGCATCTTCAAGTTGTTTCGTTCAAAAGGAGAAACCAAAATTATGCCAGAGTACTCTGGAAACTATTTTATATCTCCTCTGGGTAAATGCATTTTTTGCTCTTCTGTGCTGTGAAGGTCTGATGTTTTTAATCAAGAAAGGGTCAAAAAGATCATTTGTAGCACAGAGCTAAAGATAGTATTCGTTTTTTAAAAAAATCATGTGATTTAAGCTAAATGATTTAATAGTCTATCTGATGAGAAAATTGCTGTTTATTGTTGACCTCGGTTTTTATGACCAGGGTCTTTTTGGCCAGCAGCTGCAAGCAGGTTGGGTTCAGAAGGAAAAATCCATACTCAACTACCTTCTCCAGGCTGTCAGAGCTAGAAAGAAGCCTTAACCTGTTTTACCAACCTTAAAGAGAAAAGTCAGTAAGTTAACCATCCCTCTTTCAGGAGAGGCTTAGAGAATCACATCAGATACAAGATGATGAAAGGAAATGCTAGTCAGTTGAATAAGAAATTGGAGTGAAGATTGGAGTGATATTTCACTGGAGTGAGTGTCTGTAAAGCAAATTGCTGAGGAAAAGGGGTTTATTTTGTTGTTACTGAATATGATAAGGTCTTTCCAAATTGTCTTGTTTATGGATTTTTAAAAAATCTTTTCTTTTGTGTAATAAACTTTTGTTCTTTTCTTAAAATTACTTGTGCCAAAGCCTTGTGAATGCTTTAGTTACTGACTACCATAGTAACTAAATTGCAAAAAGTAAACCTTATGTTCTAACAATCACATTTTATTCTGGATTTTGACTTGACCAATATTACCATTAGCTGTGATCAAGACACATCATTGTATTGCATTATTTGGCACAATGTCTAAATTTCATTTTTCTGAAACTCCTTGGGAGCTTATTATTAAGGCTCCACCTAAATATAAATTGTTATTGTGATATAGATGAGAAAACACTATTTAAATTTCTGGATTTCTTTCTCTTTTCAAAGATGTGTTAATTCTGAAGGAAAAGTTTTGATTCAAAGTGGTTATTTGTGAAGAAGATCCACTTTAATTTTTATTGATTTTGTAAGTTTCTATGTACAATTGATCAATAATCAGAATGCTGCATTAAGGTTACTAAGTATATGTCAGTACCCACAACACACACACACATCTTCTTTTCATCTAACTGAACTGACAGACCGACATCACCAGCATGTTCATCTTAGACAGGGTCACAGCACACTTCCTGAAATCTACTTCTGTTGGTAAATTTATAATGGCAACAAGAAAGAAAATACAATGAGTTGCTTTTATATGGTGCCTATAACAATATGTTGCATCATGAGCAGAAAAATTGTAATTTGTTCAAGTGTGATTATTATCAATTGAACTGAGTGCGTGCCACAGTTGTTATTGGTACAGCAGAGTGGTAATGCTCTTTGTGATGAACTGAGACCAGAGGATTGTTATGTAATTGTTTAAATTACCTTTGTATAAATACAGATCAGTGATGATCCAGCTGAATGGTTCGAGGATCACAATGGCCCACCCCTGTTTCTGTCATCCTTGTGCTGTGGTTAAAATACCAGCTGCATAAATCATGTGCGCTGGTATCCAGCATTATTGATGTTTTCTGATGTTACAACGGGTGTTTGCATAGCAATGTCCTAGAGGGACAACACCATCTGGTGAAGTCAACAAATGGAAAGCAGATGCAGAGAGAGACTGAGAATTGTCGAACAAGTATCCTTGGGGCTGTCTGCGATTCCAATCAGTCTGATTGAGCAGGAATGTTCGATGCTTGAAAGTAGATCATCTGCTTGATGTGCACATTGGTCCAGGGCTCGAGAGGACTGACAAGGTGGATCCAGGAAGTATAAATTGATCATGAAATGATTGAAAATACATTCCACTATGAGTTTGCAGGAGAAACTTGGCCATCAGCTTAATACAATTCTACAAATATCAACGTTTTATTCTTTCTGATAGACATGTGTCCTTGTGTAGAGTGTACTATTGATATTGAAAGTTGTCATAACCTTGGTAATATTGGGACTTTTTAATTTCTGTTATGGCTCACTAGAGTAGTATGTTTGCTGGAAAAGAAAAGATTGCTTCTTGTCAGACAGAACTTTATGATTTAGTTCTTATAATTCCTGATATTTACCCTAAAAATATAAGCAAATAAATATCATATATCTCGGTGCATTGCATGGGATATCTGTATTCTGATGATGACTATTGCAGTCGTGGTAGGTGCCTGGCATGTGCCTCATTAATATTCTTGACAGGAAAATGTGTAAACAAGCAAAGAAATATTCACTGGTCCCCAGCTTCGAATCCTTTTAACCTTATAGTCTGGGTCCTGAAACAGTGATAACCAAATAATCTTTCTGCCTTTTGCTTTTTTGTATGTGATTGCTGCCAGTCTCAAAATAACAATGTAAGTTTATGTAGCAATTTTAAGGTAATAAAACAAGGTGTTCCACAGGAACACTATAAAACAAAGTACAACACCAAACCAAATAATGAAATCAGAACACCAAAAACTTTGATCAAAACTGAAATAGGTAGATTTTAATGTGCAAATTAAAGCAGAGTAGCAAAACAGAGAGGTGTAGGGAGGGCATACCAGAGCTTAGGGCCCAGGCAACTGAAGGCACAGCCATCAATGATGGAGCAACTGAAGTCAAGTTAGAGTTACATGAATGCAGATGTCCAGGAGAGTTCTGGGCTGGATGAGATTATAAAATGGCACGGTCATGGAGGGATTTGGAAACAAAGTTGAAAATTTTAAAATCAAAACCTTGTTTAATGGGGAATGATCATCGGCCAGTGAATACAAGGGTGATATAGGAACAGGGCATACTGTGAGTTATGGTATGGACATCGCAGTTTTGGATCATTCATGTTTACATGGTATAGAATGTGAGAGACCAGCTAAGAGTGCATTGGAATAGCTGAGTGTAGAGGTAATGAATGAGGGTTTCAGCAGCAGAAGAGTAGAGACAAGTTTGAAGTCAGGTGATTTTACAGTGTTGAAAATAGGCGGTCTTAATGATGGTACAAGTTTGTGACCAGAAGCTCCTTTTGAGGTCAAATATAACACTGAAGTTATGACCGTGCTGGTTTAATCCTTATCTGTTGACAATGTGAGATATGGAGATTGTAGCTAGGAATAGGAGCCAAAAGCATTGGCCTTGATCTTTCTAATAGTCAGTTAGAGGAAATTTCCACTCATCTTGGACTGGATCCTGGATAAGAAGTCTGAAAATTTAATATTAATAGAGAAATCCAGGGAGGTGGTGGTGAAGTAGAGTTGGGTGTTGTTTGTGCACCTGTTAAAACTAACACTGCTTTTGGTTGATTTTTCTGAGGGTAAACAAGTAGATGAGGCTAGGTTGTTCTTTGTGTGGACCACTAGGATACCAAGGGTTCTGAT
The DNA here is from genome assembly GCF_021869965.1 of Rhincodon typus. NCBI lineage: Eukaryota > Metazoa > Chordata > Chondrichthyes > Orectolobiformes > Rhincodontidae > Rhincodon > Rhincodon typus. Next base: position 23,755,396 of record NC_063352.1, on the reverse strand, counting down.
GAGTTCATAGAAGGCTTCTTGTCCTCCCTGACCTATCAGCAACTTTTGAGTGGTTAACCATACAAGCCTCATCCACTGATTTCTAGTTGAGTGGCATTGCTGTCACCCAGTTCTGATCTTGCTATCTAACTGTAACCAGACTATCACTGGCAACCACTTTTCTATGGCTCCTGTGCTGCTACCTCTGGTCCCACCACCAAGGTTTATCTTTGGTCCCATCCTATTTCTCAGCAATTTGCTGCCCTTGGTTTTAGCTCTTGATCCAAGCTCAATTCTCCATATACTAATGCCATGCTTCCCCTCAGTAACAGAGAAGTATTAAACCAATCTCTTATACACAACATTCATGTTATGTTAGATCTCAAGATTTGGTCAGGTGACCAAAGACTTTAGTCATCTTAAAACAGAGGAGACAGCAGAGTGAGAGTTGTGAGAAGAATTCCAGAGTTAAGACCCAAGTCAGTTATAGGCATTTGATGGGATGTTTTGGAGGATTGTAGGGCTGGGCAAAATTCCAGAGATAGGGAGGGATGGGGCCAAGATGGGACTTGAAAACAAGAATGAGAATTTTTAAGTAATGGCTTTGCAAATCTGAAAGCCAATGCAGCAAGCTCAGGGTATAGGGTTAAAAGGGTTTTTTTAAAAACAACTTTCATGTGATGAGCATGTTGCTCATAAGGCCAGCATTTGTTGTCTGTTTTCAATTAGTCTTGAGCTGAGTGGCTTGCTAGGCCACTGCAGAGGGATAGTTAGGATTCAACTGCATTATTGTGGTCTGGAGTTGCATGTAGGCCAGACTATGTAGGGACGTTAAGGGCATGAATGGGTCTTTATAACAATTGGTAATTACCTGGTCACGTTACTGAGATTATTTTACAATTCCAAGTCTTTCTTTCATTAAATTTAACTTCTACCTGCTGCTGTAGTGGGATTTGAACCTGAGTTCCCAGATCACTTATGTGGGCTAACTAGTCCAGTGAGCTACAACATTACTGTCTCTTCTGGAGTTAGTTAGAATTCAAGCAACAGAGCTCTGATTTATCTGGAGTTTACTAAGCATGCAAGGATGGGAACTCAAACCGATTGCACAAGATCCACATGTTACTTCTCATTTAAATGCCCCTGTTTAGTTTGAGATCGCAAATGCTTTGATAGTTATACAAATCTTATTTATTCAACTGGTGAAAAGTTAAATTCCAGTCATAGTTTGTTGTGATTGTTCCACTTATTCATCAAGAGTTTGGATTCTCTTGGCCTGTGGCAGCAGGGACCACTCAGGCATATTAAGGTTCGTTGGATAGCAGTTGCTAAAAGAATCTTTATTGTATGCAACTTCTCACTTGTGATCCTACAGGCTGCTCTAGTTGCCTTGAGGCAGTAGCTTCTCAGTTCTGTTGTTCTGGCAAATAGCTACTGAGGTTCTTGGAACTAGAAAACACTGAGCTATGATGTTAATGTTCCATTGAAACATTATATCACAAACAAGCAAAGCTTTGCCATTTGACTATGCTAAGCTATTATTCTGCAGCCGTGCAAATCCCAACATACAATGCCTTTAGCTCTTTGCTGAATAACTTTAGATGTTCAAGTTATGCCAAATTTGCAAAAGAACATTGACGTTTTATGATTATACACAGCATATTCATTTTCCATATTGAATTAACAGAGCAATAGTCCCTTTTTAACCATAGTGTGTGTTGCTTTGTTGTCTTTTTCTTACATGCGTATATGCATTCATTTATGGCAGCAATTCCACACCCCCATATGTTTCAAAGACCTGAACAGCCTTCACCAGCCTTCTCAAACTGCTGGCGAAATGCTGGTATTGTTGCCTGATTTTCCAATGGCAAGAAAAATAGTCCAACAGCAGGAATCTTTTCCAAGCTAATATATACACCATCGAGGCGCTACCTACTAAAAACTAGCTTCTCTGGACGGGACATGTCATTCATATGTCTGACACCAGACTGGTATTCCAAGTCTCTTCCTTCTTATCAGTCTGATGCCAGTATCATTACTTCTGTCCCCGAATACCAATAGAGTTGTTTATCCAGTTCCCTGTGGTGCTCTGCAAAACATAATGAAAACAGACTTTCTTTATGCACAAGAGCGAACATGCACTAACAATCTCTGACTTCCCTGAAGTACTCTTGTTATAATCATAATAATTATGGCTGAGCCTTAACCAACTGCAGTATTTCTGTTTGATTAATATATCATCCTATATGAACCTCTCCGTTCCCTCAGTGTAGTACAATAACTGTGACCTGAAGGTATATCATGCATGTTTCTGTTTGTGTGTGATTTTCTTTGTCCCTTCCCAATCTCTTCGTGAGTAACTACCAAATGTAGTCTACACATTCTCACGATTTTTGTCTGGGGTGGTGAACTTTCTGCCAGTAAGATGAACAGTCTATCCATTCTGGTGTCGCTATTTCTCCTTAGCAAATACAATAATAGTCAGGTAAATGATCAACAATCTGTTTTACATGCCTCCCATTTAAGTTTTTACTACTACCTGGGATATGGGGTGTTGCTAGATAGGCCAGCATTTATTGCCCATCCCTAATTGCCCTCAAGGACGTGATGGTGAGTTGTCTTCTTGAACTGTTGCAAACCTTGGGATGGAAATGCACCCACTACTGCTGTTAGGTGGAGAGTTCCAGGTTATTAACCCAAAGAGAGTAAAGAAGCTGCAGTGTAGTTTGAAATCAAGACGGTGTATGACTTGGAGTAAAATTGCATCTAATGGGTTTCCAGTATTGGCTGCACTTGTGCTTTTAGGTAGTAGAGGTTGTTGGATAGAAGGTGCTCTTGAATGAACATTGGTGAGTCACTGCAATTCATTTTGTAAATGGTACATGCCTCTGTCACAGAAACACCTGAAGAAGGAGCGAGGCTCCAAAAGCTTTTGTTTTCAAATAAACCTGTTGGGCTATAACCTGGCGTCGTGTAATTTCTGATCTTGTTCACCCCAGTCCAACACCGGCACCTCCACACCATCAATACTGAAGTTAGAGCATTTTGAAGCTGGTGGTTGGGGTTTCAATCAAGTAGGCTGCTTTGTCCTGGATGGTGCCAAGCTTCTTGAGTAGTGTTGGAATTGCACCTATCCAGGAGAGTGGAGATCATTAAACTCGCATTTCAATTCCAGATTTATTAACTGAATTCAAATTTCAGCAACTACTGTTGTGGGTTTCAGACTCGTTCCACAGAGCATTAACCTGGGCCTCAGAATTACTGGTCATTCACATTACCACGACACTAAATGACAACTTTATGAAGTTTATTCCGTTTTAGAGACTGAAAATTCACTTTAATTTATGCAAATTTAATTTGAATTATTTTCAATATGTCTTGTAATGCAATGAAAAGTAAATTTGATACAGTTTGTGACTAGCCTATGTTGACGAGCGCAGTGCTGTATATAAAACAGAAATAAAAGTAATGCAGGCCACAATTAAAAACTTTTGAAAAAGCAATCCTGCACTATCCATTCAATCAGGAAACAATATAACATTATTTTCTTGCTTGTTAAAATGAATTAGGGATTTTTTTGGCCCAAGCACTGATTATGGATAGGCATCTGCTGAGTTAGGGAATAAGATGTTTGTTGGCTGCATAACAGAGGTACAACTGAACATCAAACTTCAGACAGAGATAACTTGGCTCCTCCTTGAGCTTGAGCTTCTTCAGTGAACCAGGAAAGGATTAGGTTGGTTTTGTTTCCTTATTCCACCACCACAACATGAATTTATATAGTGTCTTTAATGTTCTGAAAGCATCTCAAGGTGTTTCGCAGGAGCATTCGAAGATAAAATTTGACATGGAACCATTTAAAGACATATTAGTACAGCTGATTGACAGCTTTGTCAAGAGAAAGGTTCTAATAAACTACTTAAAAGGAGAGGGAGAGAAGTACAGAGATTTCGGATAATGTTTACAGGTTTGGATTTGGACAGCTAAATCCATGACGGCCAATAAAGGATGAAAGGCAGTTGAGGATGTGCAGGAGGACCAGTTTGGAGGAGGGCAGAGTTCTTGAAAGTTTGTGGGACTTGAGGAATTTACAGAGATGGGGGAGCCCACACACTATGTCTGGGAATTCCAATGCAATAGCTATGCTGGTGTATTGTACCACCAGATGAGTCGCTAATGCAGAAGGGACAGGGAGGAATTTATGAAGCTGCAAAAAATGCTTGAAAATAAGATAATTACTTGTATTTGAATATTGTTGACACCTGTTGATCCAAATGTTTGCTCAATAAAACTCTGAATTATGCAGATATTCAAATCTAGTACTCTGTGGTAGCAAGTTCCACATTCTATCCACTCTAGGTTAAGGCTTTTCTCCGAAGTGTCTTTGTGGGTTTTTTGGTGATTGTGTTACGTTGATAGCCCGTAGTCTTGTTGTCCCCACAAGGAAGCACTGTTGCAAAGTTTCATTTCAAATTAAGCATCTTTGAATGATGAGGAATAGTCAATATCAAAAAGTTTAAAAAACTTCAGAAATACGACAGATAACAACATGCAACATGTGCTCATATCCTCTCCATGTGTGCCAAAAATTCGAGACTTGGACACAAAATTATTAAGGGAGTATATTGCCCTTTACCATTGTGTTTGGAAGTTGAGGCATCTTGATGAGCAAATTAATTTTATTTAATAAACTTGCCAGCATTATAAATCAGTACTGCAATTTTTGTTGAACAGACCCTGTTCTTCAGAGAAGACACAGCTGTTAAACTGTGAAATCCCTCAGCCCGAAGTGTCAGTTTTGCCCTCCCAATACAGGGTGCTTACTGATCCTAATTTATCTAATGATGATGTGCACCTTTAATTTGCTTTTTTCATTTCTACCTTGAGACAGCCAGCATAATAACTTGCCTAAAGGTGGAAAGAGATGACACTAACATAATTATAACAATTTTTAAACACCCATTATCAGTCTGTTTTGTAGTACTAAAAGGATCATTTGCAGATGATTCCCACAATGAAAAAGCAATATAGCATTTAATGATAAATGATGCAGTGCAGCTTGAATAATAAATGAGATTGAGAGAGAAGCACAAATCCCAGGAATCTGCAAAATAAATTACTGTTGATGGTTTGGAGTGCTAGGACCATAATAAATACTGATATGGTTGAGTAAATTCCCAATAAGATTGATTCTGTTTCCATCACCACGTAATCTCCAGGTGAAGCAACATTGATGATTTAAGAATCCAACCCTATTGTGTTCCTAAGTATGAATAGATTCACATATCTAAAATCCACAATCACCAGCAGTCTATCACTTCCCGCTGAAGTCAACACATGTATCAAAAAAGCTGCATTATGTCCAAGCTGAGTAAAAGAGTTTGAAACAACAGAGGCCTGAATGAGGCCTGTATGAACATGAAATTGCAAGTAAGCCAAATTTACCTGCTCAGCACAATGAGTTTCTCTACAGTGGAGGGACCTGGACAATAATTAACATGCAAGTAAAAGGACTAGACAGTTTGCACCTTTTACTGTATCAGGCATATTCTGAGTGTCTCTTAGTAGGAAATGCTTACCAGCCTGGAGGTCCTGGATCATACTAATTCCATCGGCATACACTTGTTTCGAAGTGAATGATATCTGTGCTGGATCAGTCAACTTGATTGGGTGGAAAACCAAAATATTGAGGATTCTGGAAATCTGAAATGAGACACTCACTGCTGGAAACACTGAGCAGGTCTACACGCTTGGAGAGAAACGGTGTTATTTTAGGTCAATAAACTTTCATCAGAAGTGAAGAGGAATAATAATGCAACTGTTTTTAACCTCTCACATTTCTTCTTTCTTCAGTTCTGATAAATGATCACTGGTCTGTTTCTCTCATGTAAGCCGCATAGACTGCCGAGTTTTTCCAGTTTTGTTTTTGTTTTCAAATGGAGGACAGCCATGTATGCAAATACCTATTGTACAATGAATTGCCCATTGTGTCATAACTTGCTAGGCATCCCCATCCCCTCTTACAGGGACACCTGGAACTGAGGTTTAGAGATGGCCGACATTGCCGTAGAAATTGAGTAACAGTCACTGAAAACCATGATGTCTGGAACTTGACTGTGCAGATGGATGTTGAATGAGGCAAGCAAAAATAGAAAACACTCAGCTGGTCAAGAAGAGGACCCAGACAAGACATAGGCACGTGAATCATGTGCCTTCTCCACCACTGTCTTCCTCCGAAGCAAATGTGGCAGAGACCGTCATGCTAGAGAGGGATTCCTGACCCACACTAGGCAATACATAACACAGAGTTGACCACCTAGGTACAAACATCATCTTACAACAAGACAGATTGCTGCCTATCCCTTTGTATTTTTTTCTTCCCAATCATTGTATTGCAAATCTACTATTGCTGGGAGGGTGTTTTTGTGATTACCCAGACAACTAAATAGTAATCTCAAGCGTCACACACCAAAGATAAACTTGCTGACTAGAAATTAATCAAAGAGCAAAAATAGATTAGGCAATTGACAAAAATGCACATGCACTGAAAGGGTACTGGGTGGATATTAGGAATGTGGAAATGAGTGATGTAACTTGTTTCAGAGATTTTCCAATTCACTGCATTTTTCTGTTTTGTTCTTTCTTACCTTGATCGAAGAATGATACATTACCAAAATATGTCCTTTGGCCGATCATGTCTGTATTGACTATTCATAGCCTTCGAAACCGTGGCAATAACTCTCAAATGCTTATTTAAGGATGCAGGCAATGTGGTTATTTTTACTGTCTGTTGGTGACTTTTTGCTTTTCACCTCTTGGCTAATATGTACTTTTCAGACAAGTTTCATGTACTGTACCTACTTCCCCAACTTATCAAGTTTAAATAACTTTCAGCTACACAGGTTTCATGATTCCCACCATGGAGAGACAAAATATACTTGAACAAGCTAGCTTTCATAAAGTCATACAGCATGGAAACAGACCCTCCAATCTAACTAGTCCACACCGACCAGGTTACCAAACCAAACTAGTTCCACTTGCCTGTGTTTGGCCCATGTTCCTCCAAACCTTTCCTATTCATGTACTTATCCAAATGTCTTTTAAATGTTGTAGCTGTAACTGCATCCACCACTTCCTCTGGCAGTTCGTTCCACATATGAACCACTCTGTGTGTAAAAAATGTTGCTTCTCATGTCCTTTTCAAATCTTTCTTTTCTCACCTTAAAAATATGCCCCCTAGTTTTGAACTCCCCCACCCTAGGGAAAAGACCCTTGCTATTCAGCTTATCTGTGCCCCTCATGATTTCATAAACCTCTATCAGATCACCCCTCAACCTCCTACACTCCAGAGGAATAAAGTTCCAGCTTATCTTTATAACTCGAACCTTCCAGACCTGGCAACATCCTGGTAAATCTTTTTGAATCCTTTCCAATTTACTAATATCCTTCCGCTACCGGGCCAACCAGAACTGCACACAGAATTCCTGAAGAGGCCTCACCAACGTCTTGTACAACCTCAACATGACATCCCAATTCCTATACTCAAAAGGTCTGAGCAATGAAGGCAAGCATACTAAATGCCTTCTCAACCACCCTGACTACATGTGACACAAATTTCAAAGAATTACGTACTTGAACCCCATGTCTGTCTGTTCTATAACACTACCCATGGCCCTATCATTAATTGTATAACTCCTGTCCTTGTTTGTTTTACCAAAATGCTCAATACCTCACATTATTCCAAATTAAATTCTGCCTGCCACTCTTCAGCCCATCAATCTAATCAATCAAGAGCTCTTTGTGATCTTAGCTGACCTTCTTTACTGTCCACTATACCATCAATTTTGGTATCATCTGCAAACTTACTAACCATATCTCCCAAATTCTCATCCAAATTTTTTATATAAATGACAAACAAAAGTCAGTTGTTCTAAGAAAAGTGTGATGAGTCCTTCTTTAGATATACCCAATTTGTGCTGTGAAATGTTTTACATGCAAGGAACAAACAGTCTTAATGGTTTACTACATTTGACTGTTACAAAATAATAGATTCTGTGTAGCTCTAGGGGCAGGTCTGTTGTGAGAGTTTCAGAAGATCACTTGGGACTGTTCGGGAGTCACTGAAGAGGATTTCAAGGGTGACAGTTAATTGGAGAAGTAGATAAAGCGTCTGAGAGAGAGAAACAGACTTCACTTTAGGCAGATTTGCTGTTAGCTGTGCAGCTAAAGGGAACTGAATTAAGTGGGTTCTGTCTAGTTGTGGCTCGGGGAAATTCAAGAGCCGTGGAACATCTCTGTAAAATGAGGGCTCAGTTAATCAGAGAAGTGGAGCTTTGAAGGGCTTGAGCAATGCCTTTGAACAATCAATGATTCAGTGCTGCTGAGAGAGGGAGTTGAAAAGACTACAAGCTCTATTTGATACAATTGAGCAAGATTGAATCTTGGGTTAGGGTCACTGTTAGGGCTGGTCTGGTAAGGCTATAACTGTTGATGTACAGCTGGAATGATACCTGCGAGTGTGTGCCAGAGCGCAGTTTCTGGAGTCCTAGGGAATGGAGACAAGGGAGAGAAGGGTGATCAACCAGAACAGGAGCTGTAGTTGAGGTGGTCCATGATGGAACAGTTCTTGAAGAGGTGTTTCAAGGCCAGATCAGCGGTATTGTATTCCCTCCTGAACTTTAGTGAGATTTGATGACTCACTGTGTCAGTAACATCTGGGAGGATTTGCTGACAAATCTGTCTGAGCATCTGTCTTCATTGTATTTGCTAACTGATGTGTATTATAGGGTGCTCAATCCACACTGTATCACCCGTGTTTACTACATGTTGATTCTGAGTGTTTGAAAGTGAGTTGTGGATGTATTGTAGATTGTATTACTGTTCTGAGGTTCCATAGTAAGTTTTTTTTTATTGTTTGCTCAAAACAATGAAACCTTGTAGCTTTATTCACTTCATAATTTCTGATCTCACTCTTTTGAAGTAGACAAAGAATGTTACTAACAAAAACAGAAGTTGCTGAAAAGGCTCAGCAGGTCTGGCAGCCTCTGTGAAGAAAACATCAGAGTTAACGTTTCAGGTCCGGTGACCCTTCCTCAGAACAGGATGTTCTGAATGTTACAGAATGTTACTAGCCCTTCACTAGATTTTAACATAAATTTGGTGGTCTGGTCCAGAATCATAATATAAGATATCACAGTTTTGAGCCTGAGAACAAGAATCGTTTGTCGTTATTTGTGGTATATCTTTCCTGGGAGTGACCAGAGTTACCACTGGATCTTTCCAATCTTTATTCTATTCACTTGGTTTTTGAATGCCTGATGCTGACTATAGAGGTAGAAATGTTTCAGACTGCAGCATAAACTCCAAATTGGGTTACCAGCTCCACTGGATGTATTTCTGGAGGCTTCATTACATTAATCCTCTGCCCCAGTTGCTTTAATCCTCACAGTCTGGACATTGGTCCATTGTCTAGGTGTCCCACTTCCCATGGCTAAGTGGAAAGGCACAATACACCTAATCAGGTGCATGGATTTTTAATATCAGGATCCTCCTTCATTACTTCGAACATTTCTCATAACTAAGATATCAAACCGTTCAAGGAAAATGATAAAACACAATTTTGCTTTAACTTTAAGTATCATGGAGATTAATCTTCAATTCTCAGAGAGTCTAGACAATCGCGGGGAGATTTTTAAAAAAAAAATTCTTCATAGGAGGTGGGTAACGCTGGCAAGGCCATCATGTATTGACCATCCCTCTTTATCTTTCAGATGGTGCTGGGAAGTCACTGCCTTGATTTGTAGCAATCCAAGTGGTGTAGGTACATCCACAGAGCTGCTTGGGAGGGAGTAGTAGTATTTTGGCCCAGTGACAATGAAAGAAAGGCAAGTCAGGATGATGGTTTGAGAAAGTGTCCTGGAGATGAATTTTCAGTTCCTGGTAACTCCAGGTAACACAACTCCTACACCTTTAGCCATAAAATAACCCTCTCCTTTTAAAGACTGTTGGATACTAGCCTTTGCTCGTGTAAAAATAAACCACATGGTGCCTTACCACCTTCTAGATTATTTTTTAAGTAGGTTATTAGTAAAAAAACAAAATATTTTGGATATGGAACAGGTTGCCTGCTCTTTAATATCATCCTGTCTAATGTAAACTTGACTATAGTTGCAATGCAGTGCCCAAAAATAACTTCCAATAAAGTTGAACAAGACCGTTAGAGGAAACAGAATGCAGACTCAGAAGTTCTTTTTTAAATTCATTCAGAACATATCGGTGTTACTGTCTAGGCCAACGTTTATTGTCCATCTCTAATTGCCCTAAAGACTGCTACAGTCCATATGGAGTGGGAGCAGCCACAATGTTGTTAGGGAGGGAATTCCAGGATTTTGACCTACTGATGGTGATGGAATGGCGATAGTTTCCCAATTCAATTTGGTGAGTAGATTGGAGGGAACTTGGTGGTGTTCCCATGCCTCTGCTTTTTGTTCTTCGAGATGATGGTGATTGTGTGTTTGGAATGTGCTGTCCAAGGAACTTTGGTTCAATTCTGTCTTGCTTCTTGTAGGTGGCATATACTGCAGCTACCGTGCACCATGGAAGGAGTAAATGTTTGTGACTGTGGTGCCAATCAGCGGGCTGCTTTGCCCTGGATGGTGTCAAGCTTCTTAGATGTTGTTGGAGCTGCACTCATCCAGGCAAGTCCAGCACACTCCTTTCTTATGCCTTTTAGATAGTGGACAGGCACTGAGGAGCCAAAGGTGAGTTACTTGTGGCTGCATTCCTAGCCTCTGACCTGCTCTGGTTGCCCCAGTGTTTACATGGCTCATCTAGTTCAGTTTCTGGTCAGTGGTAACCCCCAGGATGTTGACAGTGGGAGATTCAGTGACGATAATGCTATTGAATGTCAAGGGGTGATGAACAGATTCTATCTTGTTGGAATTGGTCATTACCTGGCACTTGTGTGGTGCTAATGTTACTTGCCACTTGTCAGCCCCAGCCTGGATATTGTCCAGATCTTGCTGCATTTGGTCCTGGACTGTTTAAGCTTCCAAGCACTTTGCTGCAATTCTGACAAAACAGCAGATATTCAATCCAAGGCTGCATTGGAAAAAATGGCAGCATTAATTGGAATGCCAAATTTTGAAATTATAATTAATGGGTTACAGTAAACATTAGAAACACAAATCATGTTTTTTGAATAACTGGCCTTACAGAAATTCACTATCCTTACTCCCTTTGCACTATGTTTGAGAGGTTGGGCCCAATGTTGGATATGATCGACAGCCAATTAAATAAGATGCCAATTAGGGACTGCAGAATTCTAGGATACCAACTGAATTCTGCAAAGACATACTTTGTTTGTTGCTCTTGCAAGTTTAACTATCAGATGTCACATCTTAACTTGAATTACTCCAAAACAAAAGGGTCACCGGACCCGAAAGGTTAACTCTGTTTTCTCCTCCACAAATGCTGCCAGACCTGCTGAGCTTTCCCAGCGACTTTGTTTTTGTTGTTGTGTTGAATTACTCCAATCTTTGTCCTTCCCCCATCTGTTGACTCTCTTGTCGTCACTATTTTTCTTGGCTCAAATTGAAGCCCCATGTCTACTTTATCACTGAAACTGCCTTCTCAAAGGTTCTTTTCTCTCACATTGAATGCTTTCTTTCTACTCTCTCAATTCTTAACTCTGTATTGTCTCTCTCCCAGCCTCTAACTTGCACTCAAACAGAAAACAAGCAGCATATTGCCTAATGGACTCCTTGTTTACCTCTTTCCTTCAGCTTCCTTCCATCACCAATCTCCATGTCTGCCTTTATTATCTCTACTAAATTCAATAATCCTTTGAGATTTTTGCTCTTTTTCCTCCTAAACTTGAATTACAATGTACAGCACCATCTACGTCCTTCCACGTATCCAACCACACCATCGCTAAAATTGCTTATTTCCATTTCTGAAAATACCGTCCATCAGATAATTTGCTACTGAAGTCTGTATCCATGCCTTTTTATCACTAGACTTCACTGTCCCAATACACTACTGGCTGGTGTCCAATATTTACCCGTCGTAAACTTGAGGTCATCCAAACTTTGCTGCCCATGTTCTAACTCAAACCAATTTCTGTATCCCTATCATCTCATGTTTAGAAATTCCTGTCCTTATTTTCAAAAAGCCTCACAGCCCCATCCCCTGCTATCTGTAATCTCCTCCAGCCCTACTCCCACTGAGATATCTTTTTTCTCTAATTCTAATCTTTAGATCAATGCTGACATTTTAATCACTCCTACATTGTGGCTATGACATCAGTTGATAAGTCCTTAGCTCTGGAATTGCCTTGCTGGTACTCTACAATTCTCCTCATTTAAAACACTGTTTAAAACCTACCTAGATACTTTATGAAACCAGAGTTGTTGTTAGTATTGCATTCCATCCTGTTGAAGTTAAGATGTTTAGCAGTGTTTTTGCTCACACTTTCTGTGCAGCCCCTCACCTCCCTTGCCCTCTTCCTAACATTTACATGTGCATGAAATTCACTTATGTTATCATTGATAGTAGGAACTGCAGATGCTGGAGAATCTGAGATAACAAGGTGTAGAGCTGGATGAACACAGCAGGCCAAGCAGCATCAGAGGAGCAGGAAAGCTGACGTTTCGGGCCTAGACCCTTCTTCAGAAAAAAACGTTATCGTTGTCAGCTTTTTGGATGAGGCATTAAACTTGGGTCCTGCTTTCCCTCTCAGAGGCATGATAAAGAACCCCATGGCCATAGGTATCCCATATTGGACATCACTTTTAAAGAAAAGTTTTCTGATCATTAACACATTGCCGTTATGGAACCTCACTGTGCACAAATTGGCTAACATGCTTCCTCTGTTGTAACATCGACTATACTTCACTTCAAAGATATTTACTTGGTTATGCAGCCCTTGGAATGTCCTGAGGATGTAAAAAAGCAGCATATCAATGCAAGCCTGTGTTTCTTAGTTTTCACTTCTTGATTTCTGTCATCATCTTCCCTTCTCGTTTTCAAATGTCAAAATACCTGCTCGTGTTCCCCATCTGTACTGCTAAAATTTCATTAGTAAGAAATGAATCATAGTTTTAGAATTCTGCAGCTCTGACTATACGGAGTCAAGCCACTTGGAAATCTCATCGAATAAATAAGGTTATGACACAATCTAACAGAAAACATTGGAATGAGCATAAGTCTATTCCTGAAGCCTGAAATAATCATTGAATAATGAAAGCAATTTAGAAAAGCCAGGAACTGGACTTACTCATATTCTGTTTCAGTTCTCAGAAATCAAATGAGATGTAGCTAATATCTCTGCCAAGAGAGAGATTTTTTATTAGAAGCTCTTGTAATTTGCTTTAGGAATTGCTGGTGATTCCAGTACTTCAGATTAGAGGCAAAGGATGATACCATCAGCTAAGCATTGAGCTGACATTCCTGAAAATCTGGAATTGGATTACAAATGCACTGGTTAAAAATACTAATAACACAAATGGTTTGAGGGAGTTAATACTCTAAACTGATTATCTGAAATTAATTGTCAGAATAATTCTTAACATATTCAGGATTTTTGGAAAATGTTATTCAATCTCAGAATCACACCTAACATTGGACACTTTTGAGTTTTGCAAGCACAGGCTAGTTGATGCAGTCAGTAACTTGCTTTTTGTGGACAGCCTAAAGGATGTTTGATACAATCCACCAGTCTTTGTATCATTCACTTGCATTCTTACTATCACACCAACACTGAAATTTATATATCTCATTACTTATTTGTTTGATAGGAAAAATGTCTTTTTGACTTAACAAAAGAATCCTGTCAGTGGCCAATACCACTTCTGTTGCTGCTGCAGAATACTGCTTACGGTGTGATCTCCTGTACACTGGGGAGATGAAACACAGACTTGCCGACCATTTTACAGAACACATTGTGTCTGCAAAAAGGACCCTGAGCTTCTGGTTGCCTGCCACTTCAATTCATAACTTTGTTCCTTGGCCAACATCACTGTTTTGGGCCCGATGCAGTGCCTCAGCAAGGCTCAGCGCACGTGGAAGAACAGCATCTTGTTTTTCACCTGGAGACCCTGCAGCCTTCAGGACACAATATCGAGTTCAGTAATTTTAGGGCCTGAGCTCTACCTTCCACACTGTTTACCACCCCTGGCCCTGTCATCACATGGGCTTATTTCATCACAGTCAATCCATTTTCACCTACTAATAGTCCGCATTAGCACTTTTTCTTTCTCTCTGCCTCATCTTTACCCATGCTGCTTTCTCTCTCTTTCTCTATCTCTGGACTCCATCTCCACTTATCGTTTAATTCCTTTACCTTTACAGCCCTTATCTTCACCTTTTCCTGGCTACAATCGGTTCTGGACACAAAATGTTGACTCTTCACTTTCTGCACAAATACTGCCAGACCTGCTGAGTTTCTCCAGCAATTTCTTTTTCTGATTAAGGTTGCCATTGTATTACAGGAAGCTTTGACATGTCCTGGTTCAGCAACAAGTTGCATGGTGAGCAAATGCCTCAAGCCCTACTTACGAGGTTGTAGGTTAGGTCAGTCCTATACCTATAGGATTGTAAGTTTTGTGCAGGTTTTCCACTTAAACTGTGAAGAATTCTTTCACGGTTGTGAGGATCCTTTGGAATTTACATATTGATAACAATGCAGTGACCAGATATTTATTTGACATTGCTAGCCTATTCACCAATCTACCATTCAAAGCCATAGACATTTACACTATAGCTCTACATCATGGCAAACAAGACACACCATAGGTTCATTATGTAAATCAGTATGTATTGAATTTATGAACTTTACAGCTAGCCCAGTTGAGTTCAGTTTCTGTTGTATGCCCAAATTGATTGTGTTGTTATAACATCCCCTCTAGGCCCAACTCTACCAAACATCTTGGTTGGGTTCCATGCGAAACATGATTTCAATGGAAAGATACCTAACCTAACTCTTGCAGAGCTCTGATATATAGACAATATAGTCACTACATTTGAATCCACAACTGCACGTCAGAATTTACTGACCTGTCTTAATAGAGTCCATCCAGAATGAATGAATGATTTATTTATTGTCACATATATGTTGAAGATACAGTGAAAAGTGTTTTGTCGCCAAAATCCAGCACCACTTTGAGTTACAATAAGATAAAAAGAAATTACTTAAATAAGGGTTCATCTTCTGTTCAAACTGGTGTCTCAAGCACGGCTTCAGGGCTTCTGCAAGGTGTTCCGGTCCTCAAGGAGTCCCACTTCAGGAGCAATGACGATGACATGATGTCCTAAGAGACCCTGGCTCTGCTGCCACCACTGCTTTGTTGACACTGCCAAGAGTCTAGGCTTTGGGCCTACTGCTGCCAAGAGTCTAGGCTTTGGGCCTACTGCCGCTGACAGTCCAGGTTCCGGGCCTACTGCCGCCGACAGTCCAGGCTCCAGGCCTACTGCCGCCGAGAGTCCAGGCTTTGGGCGTATCCTGCACACACATTCACACATACTGGAGCCATCAAATGAGCATTTCTTGTCATGTATCATGACTTATGAATGGGTCTAAGACTACCACTTTCAGTCCTGAAAAGTCTTCAGTTAACTTCTGATTACTCAATAAATAATTGAGCAACTGGTGAATCTAGCTGTTCCACACTGCTACTAAATAAACACAAGACGAGTGGCGTTCACCACCAATAGGATATTGATGTCCAGGCAAAAAGATGTTTTTCTAATACACAAATTAATAACATGGCATATAAATTTCAGTGCTTGTGTGATGTGTGGAATTTGGACCATAGATCCCAAAGCCAGACTGGTTGTATCGAACAGCATGTCACTCTGGCTTTTTCGTAACAGTCAAGGAATTGACTGTGCCCAATCAACCCATGCTTGCATAATTCGAAACACAATGCCCAACATTAGATGTGATGCTGCAATTGTGCAATGATTGCTAAATAATCCCAATTGTGCTGACAACCAAGTTAAGATTGTTATTTGGGTTTGCAGTGCACTTATGTATACTGGAAGCTACATCGATTAATGCAGACGACACTGTTATTTGTAGACAGAAAGAACATATACATACATTGCACCTGTTTCAACTCAACAAAACAGCCAACAGCTATTCTCTTGTTCAATGGTCAAGGCATTGACCTGACTACTCAAAATTAACCTGCCTGGATTAAATACAAACAAAACTTGGCAGTTTAACTGTCAGTCAACATTTAACTGGTACATCTCGTGGAAATACCTTGACCAATCAAAGTTCTATTGCCAATCAATGAACAAACTCTACTCCAGGACGCAATGCTGTTCCTCTTTCCATTGGTATTCTTGCAAATGTCCGGATGAATGGAAGATGAAAGCTTTGGCAAAGTGTGTCTTTTTTCAGCAATAGTCAAGTTACCATACTACTAAAAGACTAAATATTACCATTTTATGATCTTTCAATTAATTCATCTAATTTATACACCTCACATGATGAGTCAAATTAAACAAGAAGGGTATAATCCCTTTTCTAAAATTCATAGAAACATAGGTTCTCCCATGTTGGAAAGTGAGAGACTTTTGTTCAGAGATAAGAGCATTGATAAGATTCCATCTAAATTTATGAAGCAAGTAAATATTCTTAGGAAACTTCCCTCCTGATATGAGGGGGAGTATGAGCTTTATGCTGGTATCACAGGGTACCCTTGTCTCCTCTTGGCAAAACAAAAAACACCTACATAGTCTAAAATCTTTTCCTTTTAAAATTAACAATTTGATCTTCACTTGACCTTCTAGTTTCAGGGTAGAACGTGGAGAAATTTAGCTGTCGTTGGGTTGTTCCACTGTTGGTGGAGTTGTAAGTGCCCAAAGGAGTATCTTGCTTTCCAAACTATCTATTTTTTGCATTTCCCTGACTGGGGTGTTTGTAATCTTGATCTTCAATCTGTCAATAATCTGAACAAAGTAGCTGGAGCTAGAACTGTTGCACTATCCAGTGAGAGAGAGAGAGAGGCTTTTTTTAGTACCAGATACCTCTGGATCAGATTCTTTGATTTTTAAAGACAGCGGAATTGTGATATTTCTGGTTTTCCAATTGGGAATTACTTGGTTTTTGGTCTTCAGTGCGCAGCTGTGAATTATGAGATTTTAACCTTAATTTCCTTGATGTAACTAGTGGAGGAAAGTGCTATAAAAATGTCAGGAAGATTGGGATAAGTACACTGCATTTCACTGACTAAAGCTTTACTAAATTTTATTTCCATTTGTTACCAATCAATAAGTGTTACACCCCCTGTCTCTCCAGTCGCTGAAATTAAATGAAAAGGAGCAATAATTATGGCATTAATATATTCAAACTAAACAGGAAGCACAAGAATAGGATTGTGTTCATAGTTTTTGCCCAGTCCAGATGAATATTGTGTCAATTTACCTTTCAAGCCAATGTGAGTGGTTTTACTGATTTGACAAAGGCATTGAGCTACAAATAACTGAAAGACGCTGGGCTTTAAATGATGATTTGTGCTGACAAAGTTTATATCTGGTAGAGCGAAGGTGTACACACCATAATTAACTTTGGGACCCCAGGCTAAGGAGAAGAAAAGTATTTAAGCATCTTCATCTTAAATGACTATCCAATAACACGTATCGAGAAATGAACACCAATTGGTTATGCTTGAACAGACAGCCAACACTCATTGCCTTCAATTTATACAGAAACTGCAGTGATTTGGATGAAATATAGATGACGAGGGTTTTTGCAATGTAGTGGTATTGTCTCTATCTCTGGGCATATTCATAATCATTAATCACTGCTTGTCAAGATAGGCAGGGCAAAGGAAGAAGTTCATTTTAGCCCTTTAGTATGTTCAGTCCACGTTTTTCTTCAGTTTTCTTGTTGCCCTTGCCTGAAGTTTTTGTTTTTGCTGGGTTATGGTTCCTTTTGGATTGAACTTTGACCCTTGTATCCACACTGTTACATGGAGCTGGTCCTTTACCTACTTGCCTTGCAAGGAGCTTATTCTTGCAAAGCTGTTTAATCAATTGACAATTGTGAACTTTAAGAAATAATCCTGAACTTAAGGCAGATGCAGTTGATTTGTTGTACTTAGCTGAATCCCATGAACTGAGGAAGTCCCACGTCCAATCAACCGCCAATCAACTGAGTTGGTCAGTTCTGGAGGAGAGTCACTGAACCCAAAACGTTAACTCTGTTTTCTTTCTACAGATGCTGCCAGACCTGCTGAGTTTTCCCAGCAATTTGTTTTTTTGTTTCTGAGTTAGTTGAGCCCAACTAGAGTGTCTCAATTTAAGATTGTAGAACAGTAAAACAGGAACAGGCCCTTCAGCCCACCTTGTATGTGCTGACTATGACGCCATTTTAAACTAACCCTATCTGCCTGCACATGAATTGTATCCCTCCACTCCCTGCCTGTTTATCCATCTATCTAAATGGCTTTTAAATGTTGTTATCATATCTTCTTCACCTCCCCTGGCAGCACATTCCAGGCACCTACCATCTTCTGTGTTTAAAAAAACACTTGCCTCACTCATCTACTTTAAAACTTCCCCCTCTCACCTTAAGCCTGTGCTCCCTAGTATTTGACATTTCCACCCTCAAATAGGACTCAGACTAACCATCCTATCCATGCCCCTTATAATTTCATGTACTTCTATTAGGTCATCTCTCAGCCTCCAATGCTCTAGCAAAAACAATCCAGGTTTGCCCAACTTCTCTTTATAACTAAGGCACTCCAATCCAGGCAACACCCTGGTAAACCTCTTTTAATTCCTCTCCAAAGCCGCCACATCCTTCCTACAGTGTGGCAACCAGAACTGCACCAGTATTCCAAATGCGGCCTAACTAAAGTTTTCTCCAGTTGCAACATGACTTGCCGACTTTTATACTCAATGTCCCAAATTTTCCAACTTTGAGACTCAATTTGCCTCAACAATCCTGTATTAGGAAAGAAATCAGTGAAGAATCTCACTTCTGATTGCTGACTACCTGCTTCTGATAGAAATATATTTTAGGGCATGGGTAAAGAGAGGGTGAAACTTCGTTGTGATGGTCCTGTAGTGGAATAGCCTGTTGAAACTGACTTTGAAGCTTTCACCTGAGAAATGATAACTGTGTTGAGCTCTAGTTGATGTTCCATCAGTCATTAGGGGTAAGCCAATTCACTGTGTAGTTATGTGCTTTCCCTGTAACTCCACTCAAGCACAAATGCTAACTTACTCTGTAATTAGTTTTGCAGTCAAAGTATGAGTGTATCTTTAATCCAAATATTATCTGCACCAAGTAGGATGCTTTGTTAAAGCTGCATCTCTGAAGTTTTCTGAAAACTTCCATAACCTCCAAGGGTGTTTTTTTAAAAAAAAAGAGGTATATGTAAAGCTGACAAAAGAAAGAAGTATTGTCTGAAATGAAACCTATTTATGAAGGCAAATTTTGAGATTAGCTCTTGGGTCATTTTGATGAGTTGCGGTCATGTGCAATTACATAATGGCTAGATTTAGTCAGCCTAACAGCAGTCTTGTGTACCACTCAGAGATCCATTAGGGAACTCCCATTAGTTCTGTGGGGGGAGTGCTGACAATTTTGTGGTTACTATCAGACCTACCGTAGGATTTAAGACCCCAGTGCTGGAAGTCAAAAGGCTGGCAGCTCTCCACTGCTCGTCAGCAGCTGGAAATGCAGCAAGCAGCAGCATAGTATAACCAAGGGCCCAAAGTCCAATGGCGGGTGAAGGTGGAACGGGGCTCACAGCAGTTTGGGGCAGGTTCAGGTTGGTCAGAGGCAAATGCGAAAGGTACCTGTCAGTGTTTCCACCCTCAATTAACTAAAGGCCTATGCTCCCTAGGAAGCTGCTGGAAAACAAATAAGCCTAATTGTCAACATTTGCATGGGACTCCAACCCACTGACTCCGTCAGGTTTTGAGGTCTTGCTGTCACAGGGATACTGGTGCAAGGCCTCTCCTGCAAACATGGCCACCATGATTTCTACCACAAAGGGCTTTTTGTTTCTATATGCAAATGGTAAAGATTTGTCTCATCAAAAACAAAAGTTGCTGGAGTAACTCAGCAGGTCTGGCAGCATCCTTGAGTCCGGTTACACTTCTTCAGAGTTTTGTTTTATCTTAGTGTTTTGTTTTATTTTAAGATTTGCCTAATGCCTGTTCGGAACTTTGATGGCCCTGAAGCATGGTTTCAGTCACGCATCATTTTTAATGTGCATATTTATTTTGAACTGACAACAGATTGAGCTTTGTTTTGTTCATAGCCTACACCAGCCTTCATTCGTTGTACCTCACTGCCTCAGACTGTATCTAAATATTCATAATGTGCCCTCAAAGATATTCATCAAACTGACTAATCACTGCTTGTCTGAATTACCTCCCTTGTTCAGATAATTATGGTCAAAATGAAACCAAATACAAATATAAGGTATGAATATTCAGTGGGTGATCTTTGAATTTGTAATACATCTGTATTGAGATTGGGAGAACAGGGAGGTAAAGGTGCTAATTAAAATTTATTACAAGAATTTGATATATTAAGTAGAACCACTCAAGTGCCAGGCAATGACCATCTCAAACAACTTAACCATCTCCCCGTTTTATTCAATGGTATTACAACCATGGAATTTCTCACTGTCAATATTTATGCGCCATGATCTTTCTAATAGTAATACTTGAAAATCAGACACCAGAGTGAGACCTGGCTTAATAGACCATAAGTTTTTTTTTGTTTATCATGGAAGTCAATAACTAAGCATATTTATAAGAAGCTGTTAAATGTATTTTTAACAAAATAATATCAAAGTCTGTTTGACAAGAAATGCATAAACTATATTACTCTATTTTGGAACAAGCACATTACAAATATCAGAAAAAGGATTCACCCCTTTGTCTTCAACAATAACCTTGCAGACACCCAAACCTCAGGTGAAGGGTCACCACTATCTCCATACTAAAGTTCCTTGTTCAGCTGTCACAGCTATAATCAGTTTACTTTCCAGCAAATTTTTGTCCATTCACTTGGTGCTATTCTCTTGATTTCTTGTCTCTCCTTGAGACCTATGAATATGCTGCTAACTTAGCACATTATTACTACTGGGCACGAGTTCCTTAAATTCATGTGCTCAACAGCCTTGAAAGATATCTTCCTCTCTGACTGCTCCACAGCCTTCTGCTTCTGGAGTTTTCTTCTTAACAACTTAGGGCTGCGCCCCAGATTTGCCCTGACATTTTTTTTTCCACTCTGACATGAAAAGCACCTTTGCTTTATAGACCTCCTCTCCCTGAATGAACTTCTTTCTGCTAGCCCTCCCCCACCCCCTGTCTCTCTGGGTTATAAAACACAAGTCAACAAACATCTAAGCAATTATCTTTCCAGGTGGCTTGCTCATCATTTAGCTAAAATCACATGGTTTCTTGGAAATGCCATTTCAGTTCACTGCTCAAAATGACTTTCTGACCTGTTGGAGGAAAAAAAGAGACCTTCACAAATCTGAAAACAAAAATCTATTTCTCTTCCACTTCACAACCTAAGTTTCCAAATAATAATAGGTTACTGTCCTTCATCTCATATGCCAGAGGTGGAGTCAGTGAATGGAAGAACATCACCATTATAGGAGAATAGGGAAAGTCACTGGCAGATACAAACATTGCCTAAATGTGAAAGATGCAGGACAGGAAATAAGATCCATGCATTGGAAAATATAGGCTAAAGACATTGAAGGCTAGGAGTTGTGAAAGTGAATTTCGAAGTTAATATGCCCCTAGGGAAAAATAACAAACTCATGAAAGGAATTCTGATCATGAGGCAATCCTCTAGTAGTAGTCTAGAATGAGATAGGAGGTTGAATAGAGGTTCTAGTTTGACAAGAATACCATAAAAATTAGAAGCCTTTATGATTGAGAAGTTTTAGTGGCTACAAACAAATTATGAGACATGAT
Source organism: Rhincodon typus (assembly GCF_021869965.1). NCBI lineage: Eukaryota > Metazoa > Chordata > Chondrichthyes > Orectolobiformes > Rhincodontidae > Rhincodon > Rhincodon typus. The sequence continues at coordinate 23,733,457 of NC_063352.1, read as the reverse complement.
GATCAAGGATGCCAAACATAAACAATCAGGGAGCTAGAGAGAATTTGGTGTAAACCAGTGGTTCCCAATCTTTTCCGTATCCAGGCACACTTCAATGAGCCAAATAATTCCAGAGGTTGTTTACTTTTTCAGCTGAATTTTTGCACATAAATGCCACATTTACTTGCCCTTAACTATTGTTATGACCATACCGGCAGCTAAAAAAGGATCAAAAATATTAATGTTACAAATCCACCGGAAAAAATACACTATCCTCAATTCTGAGCTCAGACACATTTTCAATATCTACTTGAATCAACTATTTCTGACATTTAAAAGAGAAGGTTCTCCTGAATGGAATTCCCATCAACATATCCAATACTGGCAATCAGCTGGCAGTGTCTGCTTATATCAGTGACTTGTCAATCTGCAAAGCAAACTTCCCTCGAGTAGCTATTGGTGTATATTGAGGTATCAAATCAGGACAGCATCTTTTCTTACGTGGTTATACACAGAAAAAGTGATGGGATATATAAGGTATATGTGAACTAGATAAACCAGACTAATTGTTCAGGGTTTCAAAGAAAACTTTATGATCAAGATGTCAGCGTGGATTCCTCTTCTGCAAGGAAAATGATCTTGAAAATCAACTTCGCTCTTTTGACAACATTTCCTGGGAATGTAAGTCAATTGATATTAAAACAACATTTTTGCAAAGTGAGCAGTTTCAAAGAGAAACATTTTTGAAACCACAGATGAAGCAGGTGAAATTCAAGGAAAGCCAAATAACTCAAAGCAGATGTATTTATAGGTTGAATGATGCAGGGGGTGGCTTTAGTATTTGTTGATATGCCTGTCTTTCTGAAAGTAGTTTGTATTTATCTTAAAGCAGGCACAACAATATTCTGGACATAGTAGGAACTGCAGATGCTGGAGAATCTGAGATAACAAGGTGTAGAGCTGGATGAACACAGCAGGCCAAGCAGCATCAGAGGAGCAGGAAGGCTGACGTTTCGGGCC
>NC_063352.1:23700249-23732058 GCF_021869965.1 Rhincodon typus | reverse complement strand
CTTCAGAAAATTTTCTGAAGAAGGGTCTAGGCCCGAAACGTCAGCCTTCCTGCTCCTCTGATGCTGCTTGGCCTGCTGTGTTCATCCAGCTCTACACCTTGTTACAACAATGTTCTACTAGCATCACAAGACCAACTGGCAGGCGTCTTTACAATGTGTGGCAATGATTTTCTGTATGGAACCTCTATAGGATTTGAGTGACCTGTGATGGATAAAATAAAAAATGTATTTAAGATTAGAAGTCAAACTTCAAGGGCCTTTGCACATGATGGGTTAGCTTTTTAGCCAAATTGGTCAGAAGTGACTTTGCATCATTGGTCTTATTGGAAAGTGTTAAGTAACATCTCTGAACAGTTTGATTAGATAATATCTAAAAACAAAGTCTTGCACTGATGTAGCACATTTCATGACCTCAGGATCACCTGAAGTTGTTTACATCCAACAAAGTACTATAGAACCGTAGATGCTCTTGCAATGTAATAATAATTTTTTTGCTCAGATAGTGCCAACAGACCACCTGCTTTTATTCATGATTTTTATTTAGGCACTTAATACACAGTACGTGTACTGTGGGAAGTAGACTGAGTTCACTTTGAAACCAATGTATTCCAGACCCGATCGTTGGTGTATTCAGTGAAAGACAGTGATTTTTGTTCAACTATGTAGCATACACATTACTGCCTCTGTGACCATCTAATTATTTTTATTTTCCATGATACGTCCAAGATTTGCCTACTTAATTCCCAGGATTGCTTTTTCTGTTCCCACTCTCATTCCCATGGCTGCTGTTACATTTCCCATTCTCTTTCCCCATCTGTTCCTGCACTTCCCACTCTCCTCCTCTGGCTGCTCGTTTAGTATGCATTCTCAATCCTGTAGCCTCTGTGCAATTTCCCCCCTCCTCAAACTTTTGCCACCTTCTCCTGAAGAAGCTTTCTTCACTATCCATCTTTGCATGTGATCCCAGATTAGCCTTAGCCCAGCTGTCTAACAGGGTGGGGTTATCTCAATCACACCAGTCCAGGCGTAATGAGATGCCCTCACAAACCAATGCAATTAACAAAACTGGAAACCTGTGAGACTGATCCTTAAATGAGGAGTGAAATGGATGCAGCTGAACTCAGATTTTAATACATTTATTGTCAAAGATTTGTTCAGATAAACAAAATGAAACTGAATACAACATTCCAGAAAGCAGCAATTAGTGCTGTTACAAGGCCTTTGAAATCTGTACAATGGGATGGATGAAGAGGGGGGTTTGAGGTAATGACTGGTTTTCACAGTATTGCTGCTCTACATGTCAACATTTCTGCAGCGAGTTTTGTTTTCTTCCTAACTCACCAAACATGGAAGTCTTTTCCTACAAGTTAATTTGAATTTGTTTAACCTTTTAATTCCTGAAATTTCAAACACAGTATTGAAAAGGGTCAACCTACAGCACATGACTGTTGCAGTTCAAGAAGGCAGCTCACCACCACCTTCACAACGGTGTCGAGGGACGGGCAATAAATGCTGGCTGGCCAGCAACACCCATGTCCCACGAGTGAATAAAAAAATGAGCAAACAATTCATTCCTGTTTTACAGAGTGCCAGATTTGTGTCACTCGCTGTACTGCTCTTTGTTGTTCTTTCATGGAATATGTAATGGAGATAAAGGAGCCCTTTATGAGAAGAAAGAGAGAGAGAGACTTGGTCAAAACATAAACCTAGTTAGAAGTTCTTTGTTCAGTAATCTTATCTAATATTGGGCTGTCTTTGGAACATTGTAATAAGACTTAGTGTTTCTAAGCAACAATAAGACAGGAACCAAGGTCCTGGCATGTGCACAATGGGCCAAATAGCCTCTCTATGACTATCATTCTGTGATAATGATTACCATCCAATGACCTTTACTGGAAAGTGTATCAGTTTGGATGTTAGCAAAAGAAGAGATTAAACTTATCTGTGGTACACACTACAGTTGAATTGCTAGCTAACATGTTTTTGGGCTGTAACAGAGAATAACCAATTAAATGAGGAATCAAACATTTACTAGAATTATTCCCCAGCATGAGCCAGTATCTTCAGAGAAAAAAGGAGTAGATTTGAATTGGGGGAAGAAAATCATACCTGTTGAAAAAGAGGGTGCAATAATAACAAGCTATACTTACATAGAGTCTTTATTATCGAGAAAAAATTGCAAGATACTTCACTGATGCGTAATCAGATAAAACATGGATTTTAAGCCAAAACAGGCGATATTAAGATGTATGACCAAAAGCTTGATAGAAAGGTAGATTTTAAGGAGAAGCAAAGAGATGGAGAGGCAAAAAAAATCCAAACTGTGTGGTCGAGATGACTGCCAATAGTGGGAGGCAAAGGGAGGGAATGCACAAAAGGTTAGAATCAGACTGTGCATTTTAAATTTGAAGGTTGACTAGGAGCCAGTGTAGATCAGCATGAACAGTGGTAATGAAGTAGGAACTGGGCGGGTAGGCTATTGTCAGCAAGGTTTTGGACGGACTTAAAATTACAGGCTCCGGCAGGCCGTTTGAGAGAGTGATGGAATAATCAAGTCTCTAAGAGATGAAGGCATGGATGAGGATTTCAACAGCAGATAGATTAATTTAGCCAGAAATGGGTCATGTCACTAACGTGGAAAAATGTGGTTTTACAGACAGAGAATATTGGTCTGTAAACTCAATTCATAGTCAAATCGTGCTCTGAGTTTGCAAATAGTCTGGTTCAGACTGAGATACTGACCCAGGAAAGGCGGGAAACCAATTATTATTGGCATAGAACTGATAGAGCGGGCTGGAGATGATGAGGTAATTTCACGGGGGCGATGGAAATCTTGGCTCATAACCGGAAATCATGCCTTCTCTTCCTGAGAAAACCTATCATGTTTTTGAGCCACTCAGAATTGGGAGGCCATTAATGGGCCTTTCATGGAATCAGGAGCAACATTCCCTTTAAGCTGTGCGTCCACTCAGTCACCAGGAAGTTCAGCACTTGCTGATTGGTGTAGCCTCAGTCACACACACACAAAAGAAATATTAAGTGAATGTCTACAAGGACCTGACTACACTAATCCCAATTTCTTCAACTTGTTCCATAGCCCTGGAGGCTGTGGCAACTCCAGTTCAAACACAATTCAAATTCAATTTTTAAAAAATCTGGAATTTAAACAAAAAAAGCAGCTAGTCTAATGATAACCACTGTTGATTGTCATAAATACTCACCTGGTTCACTGATGCCTGTTCCATAAGGATATCTGCCATCCTTACTTGACCTGGCCTCCATGTGACCCCAGATGCAGGGCAATGTGGTTCACTCTTAATTGCCCTCAGAAGTAGCCTAGCAAGCCATTCCGTTCAAGGGCAGTAGGGATGGGAACTAAATGCTGGCCCAGGCAGCAATGCCCGCATTCCATCAACAAAAAGAAGAAAAATTAGCCACAGCACCTAGCTACCCTGCTACCTTCAGGAATCTGTGGATCTGTACACCAAGAAAAATTCAGTCAAATTTTCTTCGCAACATTACCTTAACAAATCAATGCTGACTATCCCTGATTAATTTGTATCTCTCCAAGTGCAGATATATTTGTCCCTCAGATTCTTCCCACTGCCAAGGTTAGGTTGACTGGTGTGTAATTTCCTGGTCTATCCCTTTCTCCCTTTTTAATAATGGAGCAGCTTTAGCTGACCTCCAGCCCTGTGGCACCTCACCTGTGGGCAGAAGGGATTTGAAAATTACTGCCAGGGCCACTGATAGCTCCTTCCTTGCCTCCTTCAATAACCTGGGATACATCACATCCTGGCCTGCGGATTTATCCACTTTTAAGTCCGTTAAACTCGCTAATGCCTCCTACCTGTCCATTAATTTCTTCTAATATTTCACTGTCATAGAGTCATATAGCATGGAAACAAACCCTGTGGCCAACTTGTCCACTCTGACCAGGTTTCCTAAACCGCATTAGTCCCATTTGCCTGTGCTTGGCCCATATCCCTCTAAACATTTCCAATTCATGTACCTGTCCGAATGTCTTTGAAATGTTGTAATTGTTTCTGCCTCTACTTCCTGTGGCAGCTCATACCATGTGCTATCATCTGTGTGAAATATTTGCCTCTCAGGACCCTTTTAAATCTTGCCTCTCTCACCTTAAACCTATGCCCTCTAGTTTTGGACTCCCCTACCCTTGGGCGAAAAACCTTGGCTACTCACCTTATCCGTGCCCTACATTATTTTATAAACCTCTGTAAGGTCACCCCTCAGGCTCCGATGCTCCAGGGAAAATAGCCCCAGCCTATACAGCATCTCCTTATAACTCAAACTCTCCAGTCCTGGCAACATCCTTGTAAATTTTTTCTGTACTCTTTCAAGTTTAACAACATCTTTCCTGTGGCAGGGAGACCAGAATTGAACACAGTATTCTAAAAGTGGCCTCACCAATGTCTTGTACAGCCACAACATAACATCCCAACTCCTATACTCGGTGCTGTGACCAATGAAAGCACCCTGTCTACCTAAGACTTCACTTTCAAAGAATTGTAAACCTACATCCCTAGGACTTTTTGTTTGGCAACACTCCCCAGGGGCCTACCATTAACTGTGCAAGTCCTACCCTGGTTTGCCTTATCAAAATACAACACCTTGTGTTTATCTAAATCTGCTACTCCTCAGCCCAATGGCCCATCTGATCAGATCTCGTTCTACTCTGAGATAACCACCTTCACTGTCCACTATACCACCAATTTTGGTGTCATCTGCAAACTTACTAACCATACTGCCTATAATCTCAGCCTTGGTCTTTACAGGAACCATATTTTCCCTCTACATTTGCTATAATTTTCTTGAATATGTTCTACTGCTCTGATACAGTTTTATCTGAAAGTGAATGTTCCTAGTCCTTTGGACCAAATCATGTTATTTCAATAAAATTAACCTTTCGCTATCTTTGCTCTTTTATTCTGGGCCCATTCTTATACTTTCCCGTAACTACCCTAAATCTATTGGACTTATGCTCACTATCTTCAAAACTCTCCCCAGTGATATGTCTTCTACCTGCCCAGACTTATATCCGAATAGGTCTATAGCTGCCTTTCCTTTGTTGGGCTTTATATATGTTTATACATATTTTGTTTCAGGTGATGGCTCGTTGGTCTAGGGGTATGATTCTCGCTTAGGGCATCGTGCAGTGTAGAAATCCGACAGGTCCTGGGTTCAAATCCCAGACAAGCCCTCATTTCTTGGGACAGAACAGTGGCTCAGTGGTTAGCACTGCTTCCTCACAGCACCAAGGACCCACGCTCGAGTGACTGTGTGGACTTTACACGTTCTCCCCGTGTCTACGTGAGTTTCCACAGATGTGTAGACTAGGTGGATTGGCCATGCTAAATTGCCCACAGTATTCAGGGATGTGTAGGTTTAGGTGTATTAGCTATGGGAAATGCGGTGTTGCAGGGGGGTCGGGGGGCTGCTGTGGGGTGTTGGGGGGAGGGATGAGGGGATGCGTCTGGGTGGGGTGCTGTTTGGAGGGTTGTTGGGCCGAAGGGCCTGTTTCCACGCTGTAGGGTTTCTGTGATTCTCTGCTGGTTAAAAGAATTCTTTTGGATGAAATTTAAGAATCTGTTCCCTCCCTACCTTGTACACTAAAACTATCCCTGTTAATATTTGGTTAGTTAAAATCCCTTACCATTGTTGCTGCCTCATTCTTACACTTCTCTGAAATTTTATTACATATTTGATTCTCTGTCTTCCATCTGACTGTTTGGGGGCCTATAGTGCACAGCCAACCATGTGTTTGTCCCTTTTGTGATTTTAACTTCCGCACATAGCCTTTATTTGATGATCTTTTCAAGATACCATCCGTCCTCACTGCTATAATTAATTCCTTGAATAACGTTGTGACCCCACTTCTTCTATTCCCCTGCCTATTTTATCTGAATACCCTATAAACAGGACTATTAAGCTGCCCACCTTTCAACCAATGCTCAGTCATAGTTATGATATCATACTCCCTTGTGCCTAACTGTGCTGCAGCTCATCTATCTTATTCCTCTGGAACCTTGCACTAACATATATTCTATTTAACCTATTCTACACACACTTATTCTTATCTAGTGTATGCTTCCTCTGCCTTCCAGACTCACTTGCTCACGTTTTAACTTCTAATTCCATGACAGCTTCTCTCCCTTCTGAATCACTTGGCAGGGGATGGGATTCCTACAAGATAGTTTAAATCTGCATTAACAAAAGTCCTTGTGAGGCTGTTGGTCCTGTTCCTGTTTAGATTTAACCCATTCAATTTCTACAGGTCCCAGCACCTGCAGAAATGGCCCCAATATTTCAGAATCTAAAGCCTTCCTTCCTTCACCATCTCTTGAGCTATTCGTTCATCTGCTGTATCCTTCTATTCTTAACATTCACTACTACATGGGAGTAATCTGAACATTACTACCTTTAAAGCCTACTTTTCAATTTCCTTCCAATTCCTCAAAGTCTGCTTGCAGGGTCTCATTTCCTTTTTCTTCATATGTCATTGGTCCCAACATGGACCATGACCTCTGGTAGTTTATCTTCAGAATCCTTACTGGAGTTCCATGACATCCTTGACCCAGGGAGGCAACATACCATCCTGGAGACAGCGGTAGAAACACTTGTCTACTCCCATCTCTTACAAATCCCCTACCACTGTTGCCCTTCCATATTTCTTCCAAGCCACCCTCAACAGCTTGCCAGGCCTTGGCTCTATGGGGGAACCATCACTCTCACCAATTTCAAAGGCTTTTTACTATTTTCAGCATTTTTGGGGGTTTCCCTTAGTACCAGCCTGATCTCCCCTTCTGTCTGGTGGTCACCCATTCCTTCTCTGTCTGCACTTCCATTAGAGGAGATCATGTCCTGAAGTGTGTTACTCACAACTCTCTTGGCCTCGCAAATGCACCGTAACATGCCCTGCTGCTGCTCAAGCTCCAAAGCCCAGAGCTTAACATTCTCAAGATGGAAGCACCATGAGCACATGTGGTCATCCAGAGGCCACCAGGAGTGTCTAGGAATTCCCACATTGAGCACAATTTGCAAATCAAGGGCCTGAGCTCCCCAGACATACTTTAACAAAATGTATTATGGACTCTTATTTTTATTTGAATCTTAGACCTATTTAAGTGTAGACTTGGGATAAGGAGTCAATCACTTAGGATTGAGATGGGGAAAAATTACCACTCAAAGGGTTGTCAGTCTTTGAAATGCTTTTCTTAAGAATTGTGGATGCTCTATTGTTGATTACATTAAAGGTTGCGATAGACAGGTTTTTAGTTTTTCAATTGAGAGAAGAATGAGGGGAGTGGGCAGAAAGGTAGAGTTGAAGCCTTAGATCAACCATGATTATATTAAATGATGGACCAAGCTGCTGCTGTTTCTTGTGCTCTTCCCATGCTGGCTCCCTCAATCAGTATTATAAATCCAAAAGGGGCAACCTGAACAGGTTTTCGTTATCATGCCTACTGCTGGAGCAATATCAGCAGTGATGGGAAGAGGGCCTTAGTTACCTACTTAGGGTCTCAGTTGGTAGTGGGGCATGAATGCCATCCTCAGGTCTTCCCACCAACATCCGTCCTGGTTAAGTTCCTTCCCCTTCTCCAAATCTGATGCAGGGAAGAGCATAAGACACTACCAAGAAACTGCTACTGTATTGCTTGTGATCTCCCTGAGGGAGTCCCTTGTTAAATGACACATGCTGCCTGATTGAGGAACACATTACAGCAGTAGACCATACTGCCCCAGTCCTTGGTCTGTCATTTGATATAATCATGGCAAATCTATTCAATGCCACTTTCCTGCTACTGTTAAGGAGGTAGTGTTAGCTAGGCCATAGCTGGGGTACGGTGTGCAGCCTGGTTGCCACATTATAAAAAGGATGTGATTGCACTACAGAGGGTGCAGTGGAGAATCAGCAGGATGTTGCCTGGGCTGGAATAATTCAGCTATGAAGAGAGACTAGATAGGCTGCGAAGACTGAGGTAGGACCTGATTGAGGTGTACAAAGTTCTGAGGGGCATAGGTAGGATAGGGAGGGAGAAACCTTGCCATTCGTTAGAGAGGTCAATAACCAAATAGCACTGTTTTAAGGCAAGGAGCAGAAGGTTTACAAGGAAGATGAGGAAAACATTTTTCATCCAGAAGCTTGTGGATATCTGGAACTTACTGCCCTCAAGACATTTAAAAAATATTTAGACGATCACAAAATACTACTGAATACAAGGCTACAGGCCAAGTGCTGGAAAATGGGATTAGAATAGATAGATGCTTAATGATTGTGTGGACATGATGGGCTGAAGGGCCTTTTACAGTGTTGTAAAATCTCTAGATCTGTACTACCTCTGAGTCTAAGTATTGCATTTTGGCTGCAGTACTAAAATGGGCTTTATGTATTTATAATCATGAGTTACAAAATTACGAAATCAAGCTTTTCCATTAGCAAACATTTTTAAAAGTAGACTTTTAGAAGTAGGGCTTTGCTTGTGATTCTTGAGTAATGTGCGTTTGCTCTAAAAGACAAAAAGTTATCTGTGATCCAGGTCTAATGGCTTTCCTTGTGTTACACCTGTTTCCTACTGTAACATTAATGTTCATTTCAATATTGGTACTGAATGACCTATTGAAATATGCCCGACACGGCTTCATCTAAACTTCTAAGCAATCTGAAAAATTTTTGAAAAAGTGAAGGCTGGTCTAAGTGAAGAGAGGTCTAAGCTACATCTTTACTGAGGATAACATTGTGGCTAAGAATGTATTGACAAGTACTAGAAATTAAAGATGAAGAGGTTAAAATCGGTGTCAGGGGTGACCCTGGCTATGATCGAGGCTATTTAAGTATTTAAAATCTATCTGAAACGAAGGTTTGAGCTAATGGTGCGAATTTCTTTGGAGGATTGCTCATTGATTACAAACAAATGGAGCTTGTTATAATGGCAGCTTAAACAAAAATGTATTGATCAGTTAACAAAAATGTTTTAACACAAATGTATTGAATAATTTCCCATTGCTGCAGAGTGCAGTTTTACCTTATTGAGCTCTGAGCTCTGGGATAATGAGACTTCTGGATAATGCTTGTTGTTGGATTTTCACTTCTGAAATGCCATTCAAGAAATCCAGAAGTGCCTTATGGCCAATTTTGCAGGGTAGTTGATGTTATCTGGAGGAAACACCGGATATTGGGGGGACTAAACACAGACTGGGCAACTGTTTTGTTGAAAACTTGGACTCTGTCCATAAAAATGACACCAAGCTTCCAACTGCCTGCCACGTCAACACACTGCCATGTTCCTGTGTCAACATTTCAGTCTCAGGCCAACTGCAGTGCTCCTCCAAGCTGGGGGAAACAACAGCTCAAAGTCTGCCAAGGTACCTTACAACCTTAAGGACTCAACATTGATTTTAACAATTTCAGAACATGAGCATCATCTCCCTTGTTTGTTCCCTGTCATGTATAGATTGCTCCCAGCACTGCTGAATCATTTACATTTCTCGTTAGCACCCCACCTAACTTTTACCACTTTCTCAGTTTACCACTAGCAATCTCTTTGTTTGTTTATCTCCCTCTCCCTCCCTCTCGGCACTGTCTCCATGTACTGTATTCTCCCCCAATCCCACCCTGTAATCGGCAAATGTTCCACCTCACTGCAACTTTCAGTTCTGACAAAGGTTCACAGGACTCAAAACATTAACTTTGTTTTTCTGAGTACAGATCCTCTCAGACCTGATGTGTTTCTCCAGGGTTCTGCTTTTGTGTTGAACACAGCAACTATGTTGCACAGTGCAAACATGCAAAAGCAGCAATATTATAATGGCCAGATGATCTGATTTTCAGGACCGTTGGAGTATACATTGTGCAGGTCAATGGGGTTAAACCCCCTGCTCTTCTTCAACAAAGTGCCATGAGATCTTTCGCATCCACCTGAGAGCGCAAGTGGGGCCTCAGTTTAACATTTTGTTTGAAAGATGGCAGCTCTGTCATAGCAAAACTCCCTCACTGCTGTGCTGAAGTATCAAATTAGATATTTGTACTGGAATATTTTGGAGTAGGGCCCAGAACTGTTTGACTCTGAGACAAGAAGTACGAGTCTTATTTGAAGTGAAAGGCTTTTGTAAGGCAAAGCATTTTGCCATTACCTCAATCCATCTTTATCACACTTTCCTGACCCATATACAACTAGGTCTCTGTTTAGACATGGTTAGCTTCCCAGACCTTCCCTGAAGAGTAGACTGAAAAGTCCTACCTTTGGAGATCCTTAGTAATCTGGAAATAGTGAATAATTTCCAGCTAAATAAACCTCTCCCATCAAGCACCATTGCAGAAGCCTGCAGCAACCTGTGTTCTCACAAGGAAATGCCAGCTGCAGGCAAACTTTGATGATAGATAATAACAGGGTTTAATTTTGTTTATAATCAAATGTTCTATGATAATGAATGTGAGAGGATAGATGCCTGGTATAAAGGGATGACTAGGGACAGGCGTGTATTAATTAAATAAATAATTGTGAAAGGATTTTTATATCGACCTTTTTTTTAAATAAACTTCAAAGCTTCCACTCGTAGGAAATGGAATTCACTGCATAGTTTCAATGTAGATACTCTCTAAGACTAATGCTGAGGCACTTCAAGTTCTTTAGACAATATATTAGGGGCCACGCATTTCATCTGACTTGAGAGTACTTATTGTTGTCAGCTGTGATACAGAGTAATGTTCCATTATACAGCACAGCCAGCCTCGTACCGTGTTAAGCTCCTTGAGTACATAAAAGATTTCTGAAATTGTAATTAAATTCCTCAATGTTAATCTTTGACGGCAAGATACATTCAGGCATGTCTGATGGATTATGAAAGGTTATTGGGTGTAAACTAAATTCTGCTGAATTATAATAATGCTGTCTTTCTCACATCGTGTATGTGGACAAGAACTGCTTTTAGAGCTGTCGCCTATGCAGTGGAATAGAAATGAGTTTCAGCAACAGCCATTGTCTGGGCTTCTTTCATGAAGCCCTAGATGACAGTGCAACTTGTATGGCAAAGGTTTAGATTTACAGTATAAAAGATATTTTGGTGTCAGCAAACAGTAAAAGCACATTTACATTTTCCTTGCTGAATTTGCCTTTCAAAACACAGAGGTATTTTCATTTGTCTAAGATTGGTTAAATGTTTTCAGGGTTTTTTTTAGTTTTCTGTACTCGAGAATTTCCACATCACATTACAGCTGACTTCCTCATCTGCTTTCTGATGTTCCTTATCTTCATGCATCGATTGGCATTGATGGAAGTGAAGTGCTAGAAGTTGCTAGGTATGCCACAGAGCCTCAAAGACAAATCTAACAACAACAACTTGCCTTTAAGTTGCAATCTTTAACTTAGTAAAACATCCCAAGGCAGCACACAGGAGTGTAAGCAAACAAAACTTGAGACAAGCCATATAAAACGATATTAGGATGGAACTTTGTCAAAGAGCTTTGTTTTAAGGAGCTCCTCAAAAGAGAACAGAAAGATGGAGCAATTTGGGGAGAGAATTCCAGAGTTTGGGGCTGAGGCTGCTGATGGTACAGTTGCCAGTGGTGGGCAAAAGGCAATTAGGGATTGGAGAATTATACAAATGCTGAGGTCTCCCAGAGTCCTAGGACTGTAGGGGTGGATTTTGTAACACTTATAAGCATTTTAACTTGAGACATTGCTTGACTGGGAACAAATCGGGATTCAAGCAGCATAGTTTTGAATGAAGTTAGATTTACGGAGGGTGAAACGTGGTGACTGACCAGGAGGAAATATTTGAAATAATCTAGTCTTGAGGTGACAAAATCATGGTTAGGTGGTTTTACTTTTTTTTAAAATATATCAGTCTAAGTTCTTATTGAGGCAGATATTTGGAAGCCTACAAAAGGTAAAACACTTTTCACAACGGAATAAGTACCCAGTCCCTCGCATAGAGGAATTATGTGCAAAACTGGCAAGTAGGCTATCTTCATGAGGCTGGACATGAGCCATGTGTATTTACTGCTGCGGTTAGTTGAGGATTTCCAGAACTATGCTACAGTTAATACCCATAAGGGTTTGTACCAATATACAAAGACTGCCATTTGGGGTGTCGTCAGCCTGTGCAATTTTTTAGTAAACAATGGAGAACATTTTACGAGGTCTACTCCAGGTTGCCATTTATCTAGATGATATGCTACTAGTAGGGAAGACCAATAAGGAGGAATTAGAGAACTGACATAAAGTCATAGAGATGTACAGTACAGAAACAGACACTTCAGTCCAACTTGTCCATGCTGACCAGATATCCTAAATTAATCTAGTTCCATTTACCAGCATTTGGCCCATAACGCTCTAAACTCTTCCTGTTCATATACCCATCCAGATGCCTTTTAATTATTGTAATCACATCAGCCTCCAGCACTTCCTCTAGCAGCTCATTCTATACACACACCACCCTCCGTGTGGAAAAGTTGCCTCTTAGGTCCCTTTCCAATCTTTCCCCTCTTACCTTAAACCTATGCCCTCTAGTTGTAGATTCCTCAGCCCGAGGAAAAGACCTAATCTATTTACCCTACCCAAGCCTGTCATGATTTTGTAAACCTCTATACGCTTCCTATTACTTTACCCATCCAGATGCCTTTTAAATGTTGTCATTGTACCAGCTTCCACCACTTCCTCTGGCAGCTTGTTCATTACACGCAACACCCTCTGCGTGAAAAAGTTGCCCGTCAGGTTCCTTTTCAATCTTTCCTTTCTCACCTTAAACCTATGACCACTAATTTTGGACTCCCGCACCCCAAGGGAAAGACTTTGGCTATTCACCCTATCCACATTCCTCATGATTTTATAAACCTCAAAAAGGTCACCCCTCAGCCTCTGATGCTCCAGGGAAAATAGCCCCAGCCTATTCAGCCTCTCCCTATAGTTCAAACCCTCCAACCCTGGTGTGGAGTATTCTCCCCATTAGCAACTCTGCTGGAGCAATCCCTGTAGTTGCATGAAGGATGGTCCTTTAATAGAATAGGAACCAGAACAGTTTAGTGTCTAGTGAAGCTGTAGTCTGATTCTTTAAGCCTGCCTTAAAAGTTTAGACTGCTCTTTCTGTCAGGCTGTTAGATGATGGATAGTATAGAGCTGTCCTTATATGTCAGATGCCATTTGACTTTAGGAAATATGCAAATTCCCTGTTGGTAAACGATGGCCCCGTTATCTGTGATCTGGGAGCTTGTGTATTGCAAAAGATGCAAGCAGCTTTTCTGTCATCATCCCAGTGTTTGAAAAATGAACTCTATGCATGTCCTGCCACTTTGACTGAGTGTCCACAATGGCTAAGAACACATCCCATGAAAGGACCTGCATAGTCATTGTGTAACTGAGTCCAGGGTTTGCCCAACCCTTTCCACATATGTGGGCAAGGTGCTGGTGGCAATTTTTATCCTTGTTGGCACTGCCCCACCAATGTGGCTAAGTCTGCATCTAATCCTGGCCACCAGACATAATAACTCGCCAACACCTTCATTTCAGAAACCCCTGGATGACCTTGGTGGAGTTCAGCCAGTATTTGGTGGCAACCTTTGCTTGGGACAATCACTCTTGCCCCCCATAATATGCCATCGTCTACTGTGATCTGGTCTCTCTGGGTCCAAAAAGGTTTCAATTCTGGTTGTGATGGCCTTTTGGTTTTCCCCATCACCCCCAGCTATTTCAGTTTTGCCAGGACCGGATCTCTCCACGTCTAAAGTCTGATATTGTTAGCTATGATTGGAAGGGTGTCTAGAAGATTTAAAACCATTACGGGCTCTTTCAATGGTGGTATCACTGGTCGTGTATCTGCCAGTGAGAGGCAGCTCAGTGCATCTGCATTTGCTACTTGACCTCCTGGACAGTGTTCCAACTTGTAATTATATGCACTTAGTATTCGAGCCTGAAGCTAAGGGCAGCACTGCCTTATCTTTGTTAAGTAGACCTAGCAGGAGTTTGTAGGCTGTTATTATTACAAATTTATGTCCATAAAAGTATTGGTGAAACTTCCTGACTCCAAGTATAACTGGAGCATAGTTACGGTCTGCACTAGCCGAAGTCCGGGAAGCATACACTGTTGGGCATTCCTCTTCATTGGGGCATCTATGAGCTAATGCCATCCTGACACCATACGGGGAGGTATCACATTGTTAATACCAGATCTTGTTTGGGATCACAGTGTGCTAACACTTCAGAGGGTGATAGCTTTCAGGGAAGTACAGAAACAGCTATGGCTTGGCTACATGACCATTTCTAAGGCTTTTGTTTTAAAAAGTTGATGCAAAGGAGCCAGAATGGAGGCCAGGTTATGTATGAACTTTCCATAATTCACCAGCCGAAGGAAAGACCAAAGCTACAGTACAGACGTGGGAGCCAGAGCACCTTTAATCACCCTCACTTTATCTTCCAAAGGATGTAACCCGGTCTTGTCGAGTCTGTGGCCCAAGTATGTCACTTGGGGTGCCTGGAACACATTTTTTTTCCCTCTTAAGGCATATGCCCGTCTGGGAGAAACATCTAAGTACTACAGATCTTGATCAGATGGGCAAATGGGCTGAGGAGTGGCAGATGGAGTTTAATTTAGATAAGTGTGAGGTGCTGCATTTTGGAAAGGTAAATCAGGGCAAGACTTATACACTTCATGGTAAGGTCCTAGGGAGTGTTGCTGAACAAAGAGACCTTGGAGTGCAGGTTCATAGTTCCTTGAAAGTGGAGTCACAAGTAGATAGGATAGTGAAGAAGGTGTTTGGTATGCTTTCCTTTATTGGTCAGTGGATTGAGTATAGGAGTTGGGAGGTCATGTTGCAGCTGTACAGGACATGGGTTAGGCCACTTTTGGAATACTGCATTCAATTCTGCTCTCCCTGCTAATAGGAAAGATGTTGTGAAACTTGAAAGGATGGATATATGTGCCAATCTCCTGTTTTTTTTTTCTCTGAGCACGTGACCTATGTGTATATGGTCAAGCATATCTTGATGTAGAATAATCACTTGTGTGACTTTGAAAATGACATTCATAGAGTCCTGGTTTGTCTCTAAATGACCAGAAAGAACTTGCTTGCGCAGGAGCCTGTTGAATATGTTTGGGCTATCTGCAGATAATGACCATTTTCAGTTGTTGCAGATGGACATTATCAGATGCAGCTTGTTGATTCTATGAAGACTTCTTATACTAGACTGTCTTGATGTCATCTAGCTGTCTAAAAGCCACAGTGCCTTTCTGAGATCTGTAAAATAGTACAACAAATGTTAAAGTATGTATCTTTGGTCTGGATCAATAAGGCAGAGGAGTGAAAAATGCTGAAAGTATATCTAAGAAAAACACCGAAGATAGTTTGCACAAATTGCAACATTTGGTTTGACTTTAAATTCTGTGTTGGTTGTCCCTTGCAGTTTGTCTGAAAGCACAGACAGTAAAGAGCATCTATCTTTTGGTTCTTCGCAAGTGCTGTTGCTTAACCACATTGAGTCCAGTAATGTTTTACCTTCAGTTTCTGTTTTTACTCCATGTCCATCTTTCCCATAACCTCCTTGTCACATTCCAGCAGCAGCAGCACCCCCCCACCATACTGTTGGGATACAGCACAATTGGAATTAAGAGCTCCCACCAGATGGGGATGAAAATAAACCTGCACTGACTACCCCATAGCGCAACCACCATTACTTAAAGCTTCTGCATTAAAACAATAATCTGCCAGAAAATGAAAACCATTAACTATTTGCATTAACATCACAGTTGCCTGCCATAGCATTTTGTAGGCTTAATTAAGAAATTATGTGTTAGAAATGATTTCGCTTATTTGCTATGTCTCTACCATGCTCTATAACATTCATGTGTTAATACTGTAAATCAGACATCTCCTTCAAACTGATGAATAGCAAAGGGCCTTGAAGTGTTGTCTTGGGCCTCGATTAAAGGTAAGAAAAATATTCAAAGCTGTCACTTTGTTATTTAATCATCTTTATTGGGGTCCTTCATCAGGTTTAGGTTCCAACAATCATGTGTTTTTATCAGATATGTAGAGCTTCATATATAGCAGCCAAAAATTGTCTTCACAGGAATGCCCCCCAAGTGCTGTCAAGTGTTAAACAAAGACAGATATACCTGTCTGACTTGTATATCCTGTTTTAAATATTGGCTTACCAGTTAGTTTTGGTAGAATAGCATTGCTACTTTGATAAGGAATGGAGCATTTCATTATAAAAGCTGCTAAAAATCAGAATTAACTTAGGTATTTTAATTTTTAAGTTGATTATATTATTTGTTCCCATTTAAACAAGCTTGTCAAAGATTCTAACCAATATTTGTAAATCTGAAGTTCTCTCCAGTGCTAGTAGGAACTGCAGATGCTGGGGAATCTGAGATAACAAGATGTAGAGCTGGATGAACACAGCAGGCCAAGCAGCATCAGAGGAGCAGGAAGGCTGACGTTTCGGGCCTAGACCCTTCTTCAGTGTTCATCCAGCTCTACACCTTGGTCTCTCCAGTGCTGCAGGTTAACTGGGGTTGGCAAGGAACGTGGGGGAAGTTGTGTTCAGCCACTCAGTACTAGGTGGGTGGATATGTCTGAACAGTGCATTGCTATTTAATCAGTGTTTGATGGATTGGATCATAGAATCCCTACAGTATGGAAGCAGGCCATTCAGCCCATACCGACCCTCCGAAGAGCATCCCACTCCCCTACCCTGTCCCTATAACCTTGCATTTCCCATGGCTAATCCACCTAGCCATGCACTTTGTTATTTAATCAAAGCAAATCAAAACCATGGCCAATGCACCGAATCTGTACATCTTTTGACAGTGGGAGGAAACTGGAGCATCAGGAGGAAACCCACACAGACACAGGGAGAATGTGCAAACTCCACACAGATAGTTGCCTGAGGGTGGAATCGAACCCGGGTCTCTGGCGCTGTGAGGCAACAGTGCTAATCACTGAGCCACCATGCTGCCCTATGGATGGTTGATTTGGTCTATACAGGAAAAGTTGGTTGTTTGGATTACAGTGTATCTCTCTCACATTTACGTTTCCAGACTGAAACCTTTTTAGAACTGTTTTGTTTTATCCACCTTAACTTGTACCCAATTGCTGAGCTATTGGGTCGAGCTTATTGGCTGGTGGTTTCCCTCCAAGGAGCCAACAACTAGCTATATCTATTGAAAGTGCCCACACAGTGAATCGCAAAAGGGACCAAACTCTGCATGCATCTAGAAGGACGCTTAGGATTAGTGTACTTTTTGTATTATTTTCCAGTTACATTACCTCTAAAACATTACCTAGTTTTGAAGGGAATGGAAGTGTATGTGATGTAACAGAATTAAATAGAAAATGCTAGAAATATACTCGGGTCAGCCAGCATGTGCAGGGAGGAAGAAGGTGAGTTAATGATTCAGGTCAATGACCTTAGAAATGTGACAGTTTTCAAGCAAGTACAAAATCTAGAAAAAGTATGCTGGAGACCAAAAGTATGTGTCTTTGAAACATTGATTTCAAAGATGATTCTCCACTCTTCTGTCCTTGACCTTTGAAAGCAAAAAGTATAGTTAATTTTCACACAGTCAATGAAACAATCATTTTATTGGACAACCTGAGAAAAGAGTTCCTGGGATTGTCCTATGTTTTGACATCTTTCAATTAAGCAATAAAAACCTGTTGTGTGAGGCTAAAGGAAAACAATAATCTTACAGCATTGAGTGAAGAAGCCTTTGCTCCACAGTTGTGGAAGTATTTCTTGAATCTCTTGGCATTTCATTGCACTTACTTGGGATCTCTAGCAGCAAAAGCTCCTGGTGAGGGAGTGTACCAAAACAAGGCAGCTAGAGTGCTTGAGTGGATCTTCACTGGAGAAAAACGTGCCTTTGAGGAAGGTGGCTTCATGGGGTGAAGGATCAGACAGACAAAGGATTTACGCAACCAGATATAAATCACAGGCTTAATTCAGTTTAAATTTTGGGTGTTCCTTGTGTAGGCTTAATTTCCCTTTGTGTTTGTAAGGACCGGATGCCAGTGGAATAAAGAATCTCTGCTACAAGATGTTTGAGATGTCCATGTGTTCAAATCTCTTCTTACATATGCAATAAAACCTGTTGTGTGAGGCAAAAGGGAACGAAGGCATTGAATGAAAAATCCTTTCTCCCATAGTTGTGAAAGTAATTTTGAAACCCCTTAGCATTTTATTGCATATGTTTGTTTTCTCTGCTACCTTTCTGTCCCTACCCTTTCTTTTCCATGGAAGATGCTGTTTCTTACTTAAGTTGCAGTCCATTAGTGAGGAACATATCTTTGGATGTGACTCCCTAGCTATTAATGAAACTAGGCAGTGAGTGTGTACAGATTGTTTAACCATGGTTAGTAATCAGAAGGGAAAAACATTAGGCTAGAGAGCCAGTTGAATATCTCTGGTGCTCCCTTAGCTGAACTTGGATAACCCAGCCTTGAAAAGGAATTGAACCTTGTATCCTCCTGCTCCACGTTGCCAATGTTCATCCCTCAACTAACATGAAGAGCAAACAGATTATCTGACCAGTGATCAAATTGCTCCTTTTAAGACCTTGCGATGCACAAATTGGCTGTCATGTTTACAATATTATAACTGTGATTTCAGTTCAAAAATAATTAATTGGTTGTAATGTGGTTTGGGCCATACTGAGGATGCAAAAAGTGCTACATTAACGTAAGTCTTGTCTCTCTTTTTCCCAATCATTCATTTTCTCACACAAACACATACAAATATCTTTCAACAGAAATGGCATTTAAAATGAAAATGATTTGTTATCTTTAAAGTGTTTTGGGGCATCCTAAGATTGTGAAAGGGGCTATATAAATGCATGTCGGTCTTTCGTCATACTTTTAACTACTAGGTCATCAGGGAGCTCATATATAATTATCATTGTTTTTCTGCAATCCTGTCCCTTCAAACTGAAGAGAAAAACACCACATTATGGTTCTAATTATGCCACAAATTTGTTATAAAGCCAGCACTAAATAATACTCTCTTTTAATATAATTACATTTTAGCCTACACTGGTTTAACATAGAAGGTACTTTAATATCCACCACAACTTTGGGGGAAGAGCCTTTCAACATCTCCAGAAGATTTTGTCCATCATCACATGACACCTCGCAACAGGGATTAAAGCTGAACTGATAAGTTGATAAAGTCATGTTGGTCATATATTTTAATAACTTGTCATAGAACTGCCTTAGATTTCTGGCTCTCTTGTCTTTCGGCTTCCTAAATGTTAGCGTGAATATAAATAAATGTTATCAGTGCCAGCATGCAATTGCTAACCACCAGTGACAGAGACACTCCTGCTTCAACTCTTTCCTGACCTGCCAATTAAAACATATATTTACAGTGTCAGTGCATTGCATAAATAAACATATGCACATAACTGTGACAGATTATTAAATTATGCACTTTTCGAAGTGTTAACAGAGGCAAATTTGGGGATCAGTGGCACAAAATAAATTAACCCTATATTTAGCACCTTGAGCAATACATAGATTTAGCCAACACTGAATAAGAAATACTTGTATCTTTGGCTGAATTACCCAGTTTACAAGTTGGGAGTCTGGTCGAGTATTTCTGTAACTCATCCTTGTTCTGACAGCAACGGCAAATGCTAGATATTTCATCTACAGCAATTGTATTCCTTTTACCCAAGGGGTTCAGGTTTTGCAGCAATAAACCGTAAATATTGCTTAGCAACCATGGTTCGACCAATCAACATGGCAATACCTTATAACTAATCATTATTCATTTAAGTTGAAAGCATATCATCTGTATAGTGATGACATTAATTATGTTTTTAAGCTGCTCCCACATTTGCTCAAGCATTAGACACGAATCCTATGAGCAATTTTTCACTCCTTCCTCTAACTTCATATACACATCTGTCTTACAGTGTTTCCCTGCAGCTGAAAAGCATGTTGCAGTAATAGCACACTGAATTGATAGAATACCACCTTGTCATTGAACAGGAGAAGAATAAACCAACTTTTCAGGATTGATGGTTGAAGTTTTAGATTGTGTGTCAGATTTATGTGTCAAACAGTCATAGATATCTTTTTTTTAAGTTAATTCATGGGATGAGGGTGTCTGTGGCTAGGCCAGCATTTCATGTGCCTCCCAGAGGGCAGTCAAGTGTCAACTACATTGCTGTGGGTCTGGAGTCACAAGTAGCCTAGACCAGGTAAGGATGGCAGTTTCCTTCCCTAAAGGATGTTAGTGACGAGATGGGTTTTTCCAACAACTGACAATGCATTTATGGTTATCCTTAGACTTTCATTTTCAGATTTTTATTGAATTCAAATTTCACCAGGACTCAAATTCGGGTCTCCAGAACATTAGTTAGGTGTCTGGATTAACAGTCCAGTGATAATAGCACTAGGCCATTACCTCCCTTCCGTGTTGCAGAATTTTTAATTTGTACCTCCTGAAATACATAAGTAACAAAGGAGGCATACTTTGCAAGCTTCTAGTAATTAAAATAAGAATGTCAAACATGAATAACTTAAAATTAAGATTTATAGTTTCAGCTAGCTGCTGAAGAGCCTTGAGGTGGTCATAAATTTAATTACATCTTGAAAAATTCACATACTAGGGGGTTGTTTCTCACTTGGAGGGCTTGGGTGAATTGTTCAGGAATTGGTGTTGAAAGCATTAAAGCTTCCTCCCAGCAACATGTCTACCGCTGTCCAAGAGGACAAGCTGGCACTCAACAAATCCATTAGACTGCTATTTATCTGATAGTCTAAAAAAATCTAGATTGTGAGATGGCTTTATAGTTAGCAAACTGTGAGCATGTTTAGGCCCAGTCAAGTAGCTGAGTATCCCCTTGACCGCACCTCTTGCTAGACTTGTAAGGCTCTCCAACTATACAACATTCCT
Organism: Rhincodon typus; assembly: GCF_021869965.1. Taxonomy (NCBI): domain Eukaryota; kingdom Metazoa; phylum Chordata; class Chondrichthyes; order Orectolobiformes; family Rhincodontidae; genus Rhincodon; species Rhincodon typus. The sequence continues at coordinate 23,711,143 of NC_063352.1, read as the reverse complement.
AAAACTCTACATTTCTTCATTTCTGGCCCATTATAGAGCTCTAATTTCTGTTACCTTTCCATTGACTGCCAGACCTTCAGCTGTCAGATCTGGAATTCTCTCCGTAAACCTCTACACCTCTCTCTCTCTCCTCCTTTAAGGCAGTTCTTAAACATAAGATGCAAGAGCAGAAGTAGGCCATTCAGCCCATCGAGTCCACTCTGCCATTCAACAAGATCATGGTTGATCTGATGATCCTTAGCTGCACTTCCCTGCTTTTCCTCTGTAAACCTTGATCATCTTACTGATTGAAAATCTGCCTACCTCAACCCTGAATATACTTAACGACCCAGCCTAGACAGTGTTCTGCAGTAAAGAATTCCAGAATTCCTTAAACAGAGGTTTCCAAACTTTCTCCCAGGGAGCCCTATTTCCAGGTTGCAAAACTGTCGTGACTGTCAGTGAGAACTGTAACAGCATTGGGTGGGGTAGTGGGTGGTGTGAGTTAAATCTGTAAGAACAGGCTGATGAGGAATCTGTGAGAGCATTGAGTGCAGAATAGAGAGGGCAATGTGGAGTTTTTATGAACAAAAACAAAGTTGCTGGAAAAGCTCAGCAGGTCTGGCAGCATCTGTGAAGGAGAAAACAGAGTTAACGTTTCGGGTCCGGTGACCCTTCCTTAGAATTGATGGTGGCTGGGAAAACATCAGTTTACATGCAGAAAATAGGGAGGTGGGTGGGGTAGGGAGTAAATGATAGGATAGAGCCCAACGAGAGAGAAAGACAGTTGGATAGACAAAGAAGTTGCTAATGATCAGGCTGGGAGGGTGAATAGTTGTTAATGGGGACTGTTAGTGACTAACAACAGGGGATGTGTAATGGCAGGCTATGTGGTGTGTGGGGTGGGGGTCTGGGACATGGGAGAGTTTAGGCCCTAAAATTATTGAACTCAATATTGAGTCCGGAGGGCTGTAGGGTCCCCAAACGGAAAATGAGGTGTTGTTCCTCCAGCTTGCGTTGGGCTTCACTGGAACACTGCAGCAAGCCAGAGACAGAGATGTTGGCTAGGGAGCAGGGTGGTGCGTTAAAGTGGCAGGCAACAGGTAGTTCAGGGTCTTTTTTGCGAGCAGAACGTAGATGTTTCCCCAATGTAGAGGAGATCACATTGTGAGCAGTGAATGCAGTAGACTAGATTCTGGGAAGTGCAGGTGAAGTGTTGCTTCATCTGGAAGGTATGTTTGGGCCCTTGGATACTGGAGAGGGAGGAGGTAAATGGGCAGGTGTTGCACCTTTGCCGGTTACAGGGGAAAGTGCCGTAGGGCTGTGGGGAGGTTTTGGGGGTGAAGGAAGTGTGGATCAGGGTGTCCCGAAGGGAACGGTCCCTGCGGAAGGCGGACGAGGGAGGGGAGGGGAATATGTGCCTGGTGGTGGCAACTTGCTGGAGTTGGCGGAAATGGCATCTGATGATGGAGTTTTTATGGTTTGTTTTAGAAGATCAGGCTGGGAGGGTGATCTTTAGAAGATCTACCATTTTTACCACTGCAGAACCAAGGCTTGAGGTGGTCATTTAAGCACATCCACAGTTTGAGAAAAAAATTGCAGTTGACTCGTGGTTGTTCACTTGGTCAGAGCTCCATGGCAGTGTGGCTGCCCTGAAGCTTACGAGCCCAAAATTTCAGCTAACTCAACCAACATGATAGTGTGAAGCAGCAAATTGCCTCTTTGAAAACATTCCTCTAAAGGATATTGTATTTGCAACTTTTGAGTGAACAGTAGGGCAAATTTACAAACATCTCTGAAAGCACTCAGATAAATATTCATGCATAGTTAATTACAAAACAATTTCTATGGGGTGGATGGAAGGGTGTCCTGGGATGGGGGAATGAGGTGTTAAGTCATGATGCTCCAGAAACCATGATGAGGGGCAGGTTGGTTAGACCAATTGGTCTTCTCTCTGTCGATTTCTTATTTTTGATTTGGCGGTTTTACAGTCATTATATTTACTTGTGCTTGCATCAATAGCATAAACAGAGACTGCAGCAGCAACTGTACAGTATTTATCCAGTCAGAGTATTATTATAGCAAACACATTCAGTTTTCAGCCAGATGCACCTCGAAGATGATTGTGGCAGCCAACCAATGTCCAACATTTATCCTTCATTCAGTATATCCGTCCAGATGGGTAGTTTAAACCCAGTCTGGTTGATTCCAGACATTTTCATTGCATTATTATATGCCTGAAGTACTTATCAATGTTTAACCTGTTTAATTTCAGTGCTGTATTTCACACTTGGATAAAATAGTCGTAATGAATTTTGCATGTTATGACTGGGTTGCAGTTATATAATTGTCAAATGGTAATTGTTGAAGGGGAGAGAAAGGATATGTCTGTACATGATAGTGTGAAGCAGCAAATTGCCTGCATGTTTACTCATCCACAAGCTTTAAAGTGAGAGGGTGAGTGTGTTTTTTTTTGAAGGTAAATATATTGCCTTTGTTATGGGGATGCTGAAGTTATTGATTGAGGCACTAATTGATGAGTTCGTAAAGAAGTCACTTCCAATGGTGAGAAGCTGAAAATTAATACAGGATGAACTGCATGAGAAAAATAATAGCTGAGGTTTCTGATTGTCATTTATTTTATTCATTTGTGGGATGTAGGCATCACGCTGTCACACCAATATTACTCGGCTATTTCTAAAAAGGCGAGGGTGAGCAACCTTCTATCTTGACCCATTGCAGCCCTTGAGGGTTGGGTATTAGCACAGAAAGATAAATGGAGCAATGCAGAAGGTGGACTTCCATTTTATACATTGACTTCAAGTTATTAGAGTCCCTTGATGCCACACTGACAAATGCCACCTTAATAGTGCGGGCAGTCGCACCTCTGCAATTCTGTATTATCATTCATGTTTGGATCAAGGCTGCAATGACAGAAATAGTCTGAAGTAGTTTTTATTTAAAGTTACTCAGAAGAAGTTTTCATTGAAATAGATCACAGAAATAGTTTTTTATTTAAATATTTCCTGCTCTGGAAACTTTATTTTGTTCTTCGTTTGATTTTTAAAATTTTTATTATATGTTTAATTATTCATCTCACTATAAATCAGAAGTCCAATATTTTATTAGGTTCTTGATAGTATTAAAATGCATGGTGTCCTCACTTAAAGCCAAGGTTCCTGAAAGCCAGAATCTTAAGTGAAAAATCTTGAAGTGAAGCATTGATTCTCATAGGATTCAATGTTTAAACTAGATTTGGGTCCCAAGGGAACTTTCTTAGCAGAGGAACAAAATAAAACACTCTACTTGCATCCTCTAAATTGAAAAAGAGTGTTTTGTAGGCCTAGGTTCCTACAGTGATAAATGAAAAACTGTTAAAGAGAAATACATTTAAATGAATAAAAGAAAAAATGTCACGTTCTACTTACTGTATCTCCTCCAGTGACCCCACCAAATGCTGAGCCTGCAGTCCCCTGTCTAAGGACGGGTAGTGATGCTTTTGCTCGCTGGGGTCTGGGCTGTCTACCAGGCTGTCGTTATACATTACCATGCATAATAGTATTTAATATTTATCATCGATATGCCAAGCTCAGACTTACAGTTGGGGACTCTTAAGTCTTTGTGTGTTCACATCTATGTGCTCTGGTGAGTCTTCCAGGTTAAACTGCATTGCAATCTACTTCCAGAGTGCAGAGTAATATGGTAAGCTTCTTCCAAGGGTGTTTTGACTCCATCCACAATCTGGTATTTAGACTGTGATGTTCACATCTGTGACATTTTTGCAAGTTTACAGGGTCCTGAAACCCTGACAACTTTTCTTGCTTGTCATAAATATTGATTAGTAGTTGTAGGCATTTTTAAATAAGTTCCATAAGTTACTTCTTTTTACAAATTTCCTGCACACTTTTTCCTTATCTCTCCCATCCCCTCTCAAAGTTTTGACTTGATTCATCGGTATGGATAGCTGGGCAAGGAAAGCTTATGACAAAGTGCAGAAACATTTGAGGAAAGGTTTGTGACTTTGCTCCTTATACACGAGGAGACATCTTTTGCTAACTCTCTTTCATCTATCAGGGAGATCAAAGGTTTATGATCAGTCTAAATCATGACGTTCAGACCCAGAGTGTAATCAGAAAAAAATTTCACAGGTTCCTATGAGCTCTAATGCCTCTTTCTGAATGATAGCATACTGAGTTTCCATGTATGATAACACCCTTAAAGCATAATATCGTCCTGGCAGTTCTTGAAGAAGAACCATTCTAATACTTGTGGCTGAAGTATCCGCAGAAATAATTGTAAGATGTGATGGATTGGAATGAGTGAACATATCAGCGGAGGCCAGCATGTTCTTAATCTTCTGAAAGGCTATCTGTTGCTGTGCATCCCAATACCATGTTTGTACTTTAAGAGGTTTCTGAAGGGTTCTGTAACAGATGTGAGGTGTGGTTTAAAAACTTAGCCAATTAATTCATCTTACCCAGAAATCATTGCAGATTGTGCATGAACTTGAGTTGGGAGATCTTTGATCGCCTTGGTTTTCAGGAAGCCAGCTTGTACCTTGTCATTTCTGACTATGTGATCTAGAAAGCATGTAATCTCTAGAAAATTCACATTTGTCCTTCAGTGTAAAGCCTGCTGCTTATAAATATTCCAGGACATCATGCAAACTGCTATCATGGAACTGGGTAGTTTCAACACCTGTCAGGATATCATTCATGTAACGCATATGCCATCTTGTTCCTGTAAAATTTGGACATGGTACATTGAAAAACCTGTGGCGCAGGAGCGATACCAAAGGTTAATCTATTGAAGTGGTATCAATCGCAAGAGGCAACAAGGGTGGTGAGAGCCAAGATGTATCATCCAGAGGGACCTGCCAAAACCTATGATTGGTGTCCAGCTTCACAAATGTTCTGCTGGAGGAAAGTTTAGCCAAATTTTCATCAACGGTAGAGATAAGTTGAATTTCTCTTGTTTTATTGAGCCATGTGAGATCCACACAAATTCGCATGGAGCTACTGGGCTTGGGAACTGTGGCATACCTGAGCGCCATTGTATAGGTTCAATAACTGGGATTTTAACACCCATGTTGATCATGTCTTCCATTTGTTTCTTCACTTTTTCAGTCAGTGAATGAAGGATTTTTCTAGGTGTAAAGAAACACGCTGATTTGGCATCCGTTTTCAAAGTGACTTTTAAAAGGTGTTGCCAGCTTTCCTACTCCAGTAAATAGCTTGGGATACTAGTGCTGATTTTCTAAGTATGTGATTTCCTGTACACCGCATAGGACATTGAGGACAAAGCATGCCCTCTTACTCAAAAGGGAAGATTCCCAGTTATCAATGATGTATGCTTTCTCCTCATATGTCTGATCTTTGAATATTCGTAGGACATGCCACATAGGTTTACTGTAGGTACTGTATCTCTGACTTCACACGTCTATAAACCAGGTGGTAAAATGTTCCTCTCCACTAACTATGGGGTATCAGCTGAGATAACTATGATACTGGCACCAGTAACTGACTTCAATTTGGTTGGCTAACCATTTACATTGATTGTTTCTGTCAATCTATATCAGGTGATTGTTTGATCTCTCCTGTGGAAGAATATTGTAGGTTTTTTTTCCCCTTGGTCACTGATCTTTCTATAAAGAAACTTGCAGTTTTGATGTGTTATTCACAATCCTGTTCCAAGGCACAAACGTACCTATTGGGTTGAGAATAGTTTGATTTTTTGCTTGAAGCATTCTTCATATTGTGATACAACTTTGAGAAGTGACCTCTATTGCCACAAAGTCATCGTTATTGTTGGAAAGCTGGACAGTTTCATCTTTGGTGATGTGGGGTTTTGTACCCACACTTATGACAAGGTGTGGAAGTATTGGATTGCTTACATTTGAGGGAGAGAGGTCACTCCAAAATGACATCAGTCTGGTCAGGTAAGTTACTGCAGTACTATAAACAACACTAATATGAATCTCAGTGCTCAACAAGATTTCCATCTGAATAACATATTGACAATAAAGCAAAATGATGCTAAAACAGATGGCTTTAAATGTAAACTTTCTGTACTGTACCAAGTTCCATAGCATTTACAGTTAATGGACAGCTGTCCCATTATCCTAATTATGCCTTTAAGTATCATAACAATTGATATCGCATGGTCAAATGTCACCTGATCAAATCTCCAATGTTATTTCAAACTAGAATTGGTAACACTACCCTTTGAAAGTGGGATTACTTAGCTCTATCTATGACAAGCACTTGCACTGTCAGCACACATGTAATCTTGTGTAGCAGTTCACCAGGCTGGTAACTTATTTTTGTCTATACCTGGTACTGCTCCTGCCATGCTTTCCAATATGCCTCCATGGACCAGGGTGGATCACTTGATGATAATGGTAGACTGAGGGATCTTCCAGGCCATGAGGTCACAGTCTGCAGTGGAATACAATTTTGTTGCTGCTGAGGACCCATATCCCCTGTTAGATGTCAAGATTTGAGCTGCTAGACTTATTCTGAGTCTAATACATTCCACATGATGGACATACTGGAAGGGGTGATGACAGGCCTTGTCTCTGCTATACAGTGGCTATTCCTACGAATACAATCATGGGTAGACATATCTGTGATAGGTAGATTAGTAATATGAGGTCTGGTAGGTAACTTTCATCTGCCAGATATGTTCTTCAGGATTTGGCCAGATCAGTCATCAGAGGTGCTGCTGTGCCACTCTTGGTGATGGACAGTGGATAACAGCACCCCCACCCACCCCGCCCCAACACGCATGTATGTGTGCGCGCACACTATTCTGTGCCCTTGTTACCCTCTGTGTTCCTTCAGGTGGTGTGCATCATGAAGAAGACTTGATTCAGTAGTTGAAGAATGTCATGGATGGTAATTAAGAAGCAATTTCCTTTCCCATTTTTGATCTAGTGCCTTGGGAGATCATAAGGTCCAAAACCAATGTCAAGGCCATCAAACCCTCTTGACTGTAAACCACTGTTGCGCCATCTCTGATGGGTCTGTCCTACTGGTGAAACTGGTCAAAGCCAGAAATGGTGGTGGAAGAGTCTGGGACCTTTTGAGATATAATGCAATGAGTATAACTATATCAGATTGTTACTTAACCAGTCCATGCAAATTGACTAGTGTCCCCTAATTTCGGTACGATTCCTCAGCCTATTGTCTGACCGATTTTGCGTCGCCAACTAGGCTGGGTGTGCTTTTTCATATCTGATGCCTTAGCCTTTTTATTCTTAGTTGACTTTTCTATTGTGTCTTGATAAAACTGAATGGTTTGCTAGGCCATTTCTGTGGATAGTTAAGAGTCAATCGTATTGGTATGAATCAGGAGTCACGTGTAAGGATAGCAGAAGTAAGGACATTATGGAAAGAAATGGGTTTCGATTGCAGTCTAGCAGTTCATGGTCACCAGCACGGAGACTCTTCTTTTGTTAATCTTAGATTTATTAAATTAATTTAAATTCCCAAATTGCCGCAGTGGGATTTAAACTCCTTTATCAGAATATTAGTCTAGGCCTCTAGTTTACAGTTCTGCTTTGCTACATTTCCCATTGAGAGATAAATGACAGAGATGGTGAATGTTTTATGTCCCAATTATGCTCAAGTTTGCACCCTTACTTGGGATATGAATGTTTATATAAAAAGAAATTGTATGAAAAAAATCTACCAACAGTGTTAAGAATCTTGTTTTATTATAGGCACAGAGCACACAGTTTATATTGTGTCCCTTGTTTTATCAGTCCACTTCCCCACTGGATACCAGCCAGTGCATTAGAAATTGCACTTACAAAGGCAAACAGACTGCTTCCTCATTCAGCGCAGGATGAAGCCTTTTCTCACAGACGCTGAGAACTGTCAATTATTGTACATGGTGAGTTGTGCTCACCAGTAATGTGCACAATGAGTAAAATAAAGCATAGTATTTGCACAACACCTTTTACCACAGAACATCTCAAAGTACCTTAGAGTCAGTGGAGTACTTAGTCAAGTGACTACTGTAATCAAAACCAAAAGAACTGCGGATGCTGTGAATCAGGAACAAAAACAAAGTTGCTGGAAAAGCTCAGCAGGTCTGGCAGCATCTGTGAAGGAAAAAACAAAGTTAATGTTTCGGGTCCGGTGACCCTCACCGGAGGGTGCCAGACCTGCTGAGCTTTTCCAGCAGCTTTGTTTTTGTGACTACTGTAATCAAGATTGGCTCTCGCATAACCCTAACTGGCATCAGTACTCTCTCAGTCAAAGAATGGCCTGAATAGAATTAACAAGATCCTTACGAAAAAGGGGAATTTTTGTTTTGCACAGGTAGGTGCAAAACCTGTGCAAAACAATTGACTGACTTGAAAATATTACTATTGAATAATATTTTACCTTCAAATGTAATTGACTTTTATCTTGCCCAGATAAGTAAAATTGATTATTTTTTCAATATGTAAAACATTGTATAATTATAATTGAAATCTGTTACTACTGACCAAAGCTGGTAAAAGCTGACAGTGCTATTCAGTTTTTGACAGTTTGACGTGATTGTGTGTCCCTGGTGTCTAGATGTCCAGGTTCAAAAACCCTGTAATGAAGATGACACATTACAGTGGAAAAGAATGGTTCTGTGCTGCCCTATTATTGTCAGTTCATCATAGTGTAGCTGTCAGATCATCATACTACATTGTTATCAGATTGATAATCCAGCACCCTTCTTTATTATATGCCATTTTTTTTTGCCTGAGAGTTATGGGCCCTATGGGTCTGATAAGACAACGCAACAATTCTGCTCCTTCACATATGCAGACAGGATTAAGCAACAGTGATTTGTTTTGAATTATTGAGGATCAGGAATAAAATTGGTTCAAGACTGTGAAATTGACTAATTTGGATAGTTTGCCAATCTTAAAAATAACTATTTGCAAGATTGTGTCATTTTTGCTCAAGATAAATGTCAGTCCAAATTGCCAGCTCGATGTGCTACCTTATTTATTAGAATGTGTCATCAGAATGACTGCTGCTGTCCCTTCCAATGCAGGATCCTCAGGGTTCCTGACCTCATAATTGAGCTTACATCAATAAATCATCATTTTGTTTCAACAGAACCACAATACAAAGTAACATTTTGAATACAAAATCAAACCAAGGTTCCAGTTAAGCATAATGGACATGAAAAAAACGAGCCTCGCTGTGGAGTTATCTTTCAATTCAGTTTCCACAGACTGTTGCCAATGGGCACTTGTAGACACAAATTGTTTACAAGAATCCAGCAACTGTTAATACACAATAGTGATCATGAAATGACCTTGTTATTTACCCTCCTCATTCTCCCCAAATGTAGTTGCAAACTTCCTTTTTCGTCAGCAAGCTCCTCAGGAGCCAAAAGCCACGTTTTCTTTTTCCATACAACAGAATTCAAGAAATGCAGGTAACTTGGAAAAAATTGCCATGCAACACACCCTCAATATTGCATGAGAACATCATCTCAGATTGCATGGTTCCACTAACTCAAAATCCAGAATTCTACCATGAAGCGACAATTGAAACAGACTGCACAACTCAACAATATTGTTCCATTGACCCATTACACAACAACTTAGTATGTATTCTGATTTCCTCTCACTTATCCAGGTTAATGCTAAGAACTGATGACAATTCAGTGTTAAGATTTTCGTAGAGGCCATTAACTTTTAAAACAAAGCTGAAACCTTCACTAAATAGCTTAAAAATAGACACGAGATTCCATGTTTTAAGCCCTTTGCTGTAAGAAAACTAAAAGCAATATGTTTAAATAAGGTGCAGGGCTGGATGAACACAGCAGGCCAAGCAGCATCATAGGAGCAGAGAGGCTGACGTTTCGGGCCTAGACCCTTCATCAGAAAAGGGGGAGGGGAAGGGGGTTTTGAAATAAGTAGGGAGAGAGTGGGAGGCGGATAGAAGAGGGATAGAGGAGAGGATAGGTGGAGAGGAAACAAACAGGTCGAAGAGGCGGGGATGGGGCCAGGAAAGGTGAGTGTAGGTAGGGAGTTAGGAAGGGGATAGGTCAGTCCAGGGAGGACGGACAGGTCAAGGGGGCGGGATGAGGTTGGTCGGTAGGAGATGGAGGTGCGGCTTGGGGTGGGAGGAGGGGATAGGTGGGAGGAAGAACAGGTTAGGGAGGCAGGGACGAGCTGGACTGGTTTTGGGATGCGGTGGGGGGAGGGGAGATTTTGAAACTTGTGAAATCCACATTGATACCATTGGGCTGCAGGGTTCCCAAGCGGAATATGAGTTGCTGTTCCTGCAACCTTCGGGTGGCATCGTTGTGGCACTGCAGGAGGTCCAGGATGGACATGTCGTCTGAGGAATGGGAGGGGGAGTTGAAATGGTTCGCGACTGGGAGGTGCAGTTGTTTGTTGCGAACCGAGCGTAAGTGTTCTGCAAAGCGGTCCCCGAGTCTCCGCTTGGTTTCCCCGATGTAGAGGAAGCCACACCGGGTACAGCGGATGCAGTATACCACATTGGCAGATGTGCAGGTGAACATCTGCTTGATGTGGAAAGTCTTCTTGGGGCCTGGGATGGGGGTGAGGGAGGAGGTATGGGGGCAGGTGTAGCACTTCCTGCGGTTGCAGGGAAAAGTGCCGGGTGTGGTGGAGCTGGAGGGGAGTGTGGAGCGGACAAGGGAGTCACGGAGAGAGTTGTCCCTCCGGAAAGCAGATAAAGGTGGGGAGGGAAAGATGTCTTTGGTGGTGGGGTCGGATTGCAGATGGCGGAAGTGTCGGAGGATGATGCGTTGGATCCGGAGGTTGGTGGGGTGGTACGTGAGGACGAGGGGGATTCTTTTTTGGTTTTTATTGCGTGGACGGGGTGTGAGGGATGAGGTGTGGGAGGTGCGGGAGATGTGGGAGACACGGTTGAGGGCGTTCTCGACC
>NC_063352.1:23699556-23700149 GCF_021869965.1 Rhincodon typus | reverse complement strand
CGGACAAGGGAGTCACGGAGAGAGTTGTCCCTCCGGAAAGCAGATAAGGGTGGGGAGGGAAAGATGTCTTTGGTGGTGGGGTCGGATTGCAGATGGCGGAAGTGTCGGAGGATGATGCGTTGGATCCGGAGGTTGGTGGGGTGGTACGTGAGGACGAGGGGGATTCTTTTTTGGTTTTTATTGCGTGGACGGGGTGTGAGGGATGAGGTGCGGGAGATGTGGGAGACACGGTTGAGGGCGTTCTCGACCACCGAGGAGGGGAAGTTACGGTCCTTGAAAAACGAGGACAACTGAGATGTACGGGAGTGGAATGCCTCATCCTGGGAGCAGATGCGGCGGAGGCGAAGGAATTGGGAATAGGGGATAGCATTTTTGCAGGAAGGTGGGTGGGAGGAGGAGTATTCTAGGTAGCTGTGGGAGTCGGTGGGCTTGAAATGAATATCGGTTTCGAGGTGGTTGCCCGATATGGAGACAGAGAGGTCCAGGAAGGGGAGAGAGGTGTTAGAGATGGTCCAGGTAAATTTAAGGTTGGGGTGGAAGGTGTTAGTGAAGTGTATGAACTGTTCGAGCTCCTCGTGGGAGCACGAGGCGGC
>NC_063352.1:23609209-23699456 GCF_021869965.1 Rhincodon typus | reverse complement strand
GGTGGGCTTGAAATGAATATCGGTTTCGAGGTGGTTGCCCGATATCGGTTCGCAACAAACAACTGCACCTCCCAGTCGCGAACCATTTCAACTCCCCCTCCCATTCCTCAGACGACACGTCCATCCTGGGCCTCCTGCAGTGCCACAACGATGCCACCCGAAGGTTGCAGGAACAGCAACTCATATTCCGCTTGGGAACCCTGCAGCCCAATGGTATCAATGTGGATTTCACAAGTTTCAAAATCTCCCCTCCCCCCACCGCATCCCAAAACCAGTCCAGCTCGTCCCTGCCTCCCTAACCTGTTCTTCCTCCCACCTATCCCCTCCTCCCACCCCAAGCCGCACCTCCATCTCCTACCGACCAACCTCATCCCGCCCCCTTGACCTGTCCGTCCTCCCTGGACTGACCTATCCCCTTCCTAACTCCCTACCTACACTCACCTTTCCTGGCCCCATCCCCGCCTCTTCGACCTGTTTGTTTCCTCTCCACCTATCCTCTCCTCTATCCCTCTTCTATCCGCCTCCCACTCTCTCCCTACTTATTTCAAAACCCCCTTCCCCTCCCCCTTTTCTGATGAAGGGTCTAGGCCCGAAACGTCAGCCTCTCTGCTCCTATGATGCTGCTTGGCCTGCTGTGTTCATCCAGCCCTGCACCTTGTTGTCTCAGATTCTCCAGCATCTGCAGTTCCTACTATCTCTGATTCATGTTTAAATAAGTCTTTCATGGGACCTCAGCATTGCTGGTAAGGCCAGCATTTGCTCCCACCCATATTCCTGTGCTTGAAACTGAGTGGCTGGCTCGACTATTTAAGAGAACACTAAGAGCCTTGTAGAATGTTGTTGTTCTGGAGTCACATGTAGACCAAATCAGATAGGTTTCCTTCCCTAAAAGATATTAGTGAACTAGATGGGTCTTTATAGCATAAGAACATATGAGATAGGAGTAAGAGAAGGTCATTCAGGCCCTCATACTCAGTGTTCAACAAGTCAATGTTCACCTGACAGATGTGATCTTGCTACAGAAGCCTTGGCTCATGGCTGCAATGTGGGTCTGTGAACTTGGCCTGAAATTATATCATTGAAAGCTTTTTAATTAAGTGTTATAGAGGGTAGAGGAACTATTGATTATTTTCAGTCAGAAATATTTAATTTGGAAGAGACAAGTACACAGGATTAGAAACTGGAATAAGTAAGAAACCTATTCTAATTTTTAAAAAATATATCTTGGGATATGGGTATCAGCAAAGTAAACATTCACTACCTATCTCTAGTTGTCCTTGAGAGAATGGTATTGAACAATCTTCAGCTGCAGTCCATGTGTTCTCAGTTCCAGGATTTGACCCAGCAGTAATGAACAAGTAATAATATATGTTCAGCGCAGGACGGCGTGTGACATGGAGGTGATGGTGGATACTTCCAGATCAAGGTTGTCCAGCCTTTTCATGTGAGTGGGGAAGGAGGTGTGACATTTCAATTTTTTTCTCACTCTGGAGTAGTAAGCAAATTTCAGTGTTCCAGGGTCATGCTCTTGGGGGCATAGGTTTGAATCCCACCCCAGCAGGTAGTGAAGTTTGAATTGAATAAATTTGGAATTTAACAAGCCAGCTCAATAGCTCACATATAAACCTTGTTGCCTTTTTGGTTAAGCAGCAAAGCGAGAGAGATAAGAAAAAAAGCTCAAGCTCAAGGCCTGATCATGTGGGAAAGAGGAGGGACTGGCAGTAAGCTAAAGAGTTAGAACATAGAACATAGAACATTACAGCGCAGTACAGGCCCTTCGGCCCTCGATGTTGCGCCGACCTGTGAAACCAATCTGAAGCCCATCTAACCTAAACTATTCCATTATCATCCATATGTTTATCCAATGACCATTTAAATGCCCTTAAAGTGGGCGAGTCTACTATTTTTGCAGGCAGGGCATTCCACGCCCTTACTACTCTCTGAGTAAAGAACCTACCTCTGACATCTGTCTTATATCTATCACCCTCAATTTAAAGCTATGTCCCCTCGTGCTAGTCATCACCATCCGAGGAAAAAGGCTCCCACTGTCCACCCTATCTAATCCTCTGATCATCTTGTATGTCTCTATCAAGTCACCTCTTAACCTTCTTCTCTCTAACGAAAACAGCCTCAAAACCCTCAGCCTTTCCTCATAAGACCTTCCCTCCATACCAGGCAACATCCTGGTAAATCTCCTCTGCACCCTTTCCAATGCTTCCACATCCTTCCTATAATGCGGTGACCAGAACTGTACGCAATACTCCAAGTGCGGCCGCACCAGAGTTTTGTACAGCTGCAACATGACCTCATGGCTCCGAAACTCAATCCCTCTACCAATAAAAGCTAGCATACTGTACGCCTTCTTAACAATGCTATCAACCTGGGTGGCAACTTTCAGTGATCTATGCACATGGACACCGAGATCTTTCTGCTCATCCACACTACCAAGAATCTTACCATTAGCCCAGTACTCTGTATTCCTGTTACTCCTTCCAAAGTGAATCACCTCACACTTCTCCGCATTAAACTCCATTTGCCACCTCTCAGCCCAGCTCTGCAGCTTATCTATGTCCCTCTGTAACCTGCAACATCCTTCCGCACTATCCACAACTCCACCGACTTTGGTGTCATCCGCAAATTTACTAACCCATCCTTCTACGCCCTCATCCAGGTCATTTATAAAAATGACAAACAGCAATGGCCCCAAAACAGACCTTGAGGTACACCACTAGTAACTGAACTCCAGGATGAACATTTCCCATCAACCACCACCCTCTGTCTTCTTACAGCTAGCCAATTTCTGATCCAAACCGCTAAATCACCCTCAATCCCATGCCTCCGTATTTTCTGCAATAGCCTACCATGGGGAACCTTATCAAACGCTTTACTGAAATCCAAATACACCACATCAACCGCATTACCCTCATCCACCTGTTTGGTCACCTTCTCGAAGAACTCAATAAGGTTTGTGAGGCACGACCTACCCTTCACAAAACCGTGTTGACTATCCCTAATCAAATTATTCCTTTCTAGATGATTATAAATCCTATCTCTTATAATCCTTTCCAACACTTTACCCACAACCGAAGTAAGGCTCACTGGTCTATAATTACCAGGGTTGTCTCTACGCCCCTTCTTGAACAAGGGGACAACATTTGCTAGTCTCCAGTCTTCTGGCACTATTCCTGAAGACAATGACAACATAAAGATCAAAGCCAAAGGCTCTGCAATCTCCTCTCTAGCTTCCCAGAGAATCCTAGGATAAATCCCATCCGGCCCAGGGGACTTATCTATTTTCACACCTTCCAGAATTGCTAACACCTCCTCCTTATGAACCTCAATCCCGTCTAGTCTAATAGACTTTATCTCAGTATTCTCCTCGACTACATTGTCTTTGGGTTCAATTAATGCTGATCTGATGGGGAAAATGAGATGGCCTCAGAATTGATGTGGAAACAGCGGGGAGAGGCTTGCTGCATTCTGTCTGGATTTTTCTCTTCTCCAGCCTGCTTTATGGATAGGATTTGGGAAGGGTGAAGGAGAAAGGAGGGTGTGTCCGTCTCAATCTCTTTTTGATTTACTCAGTCACTCACCCAGCCACTGTCAACATCCTGAGCATTACCATTGTCCAGAACCTGAACTGGACTACCCATATAAATGTTGTGGCTACAAGAGAAGGTTAGAGGCTAGGAATCCTGCAGCAAATAACTCACCTCCCAACTATCCAAGACCTGTCCACCATGTAGAAAACTCAAGTTGAGAGTCTAGTGGAATGCTCCCATCATACCTGAATGGGTGCAGCTCCAAATACACAAGAAGCTTGACACCATCCAGGATAAAGTAACACTTGATTGCCACCACATTCACAGACATTCACTTCCTCCATCATCGATGCTCAGTAGCAGCGGTATGTACCATTTACAAGATGTACACCAAGGCTTCTCCAGCAACAGTTTCTAAATTCACAGCCACTGCCATCTAGAAGGAGAAGAACAGTAGCTACAACTTGTGTAATTTGTTGGAGGGGATTCTGAGGGACAGGATTAACATGCATTTGGAGGAGCAAGAACTGAATGGGAATATATTAAGGGAGAAAGAGTAACTAGGGAGAGAATAGGGCTCATTAAAGATCAACAAGGCTGTCTATGTGTGAAACCACAGGAGATAGTTGAGATACTGAATGAGTGTTTTGCGTCAGTATTTACTGTAAAAAAGGATATGGAAGTTAGAGAACTTGGGGAAATAAATAGTGATATCTTGAAAAGTATCCATACTACAGAAGAGGAGGTTCTAGATGTATTAAACTGCATAAAGGTGGATAAATCTCCACAACCTGATCAGGTGTATTACAGAACTTTGTGGGAAACTAGGAAGAGATTGCAGGGCCTGTTGCTGAGATATTTGTATCACCCACAGCAACAGGTGAGGTGCCAGAAGACTGGAGGTTGGCAAATGCGGTGCCATTATTTAAGAAAGGTGATAAGGAAAATCCAGGGAACTATAAACTGGTGAGCTTGATATCAGTAGTGGGTAAGTTGTTGGAGGGGTTTCTGACGGACAGGATTTACATGTATTTAGAAAGGCAAGGACTGATTAGGGATAATCAACATGGCTTTGTGCGTGGAAAATTGTGTCCCACTAACTTAATTGAGAGTTTTGAAGAAGTGACAAAGAGGATTGATAAAGGCAAAGCAGTAAGGTGTTCAACAAGGTTTGCATGGTAGACGGGTTAGCAAGGTTAGATCACATGGAATCCAGGGGAAGTTAGCCAGAGGGATACAAAATTGGCTTGAATGACACAGAGGGTGGTGGTGATGGGTTGCTTTTCAGATTGGAAGCCTGTGACCAGAGGTGTGCCGCAAGGATTGTTGCTGGCTCCACTGCTTTTAGTCATTTACATAAATGATTTGGATGTGAATATAGGAGGTATGGTTAGTAAGTTTGTAGAAGACACCAAAATTGGTGGTGTAGTGGACAGTGAAGAAGACCATCTGAGTCCAATGGGACCTTGATCAGATCGGCCAATGGGCCAAGGAGTGGCAGATGGAGTTTAATTTAGATAAATGTGAGGTGTTGCATTTTGGTAAAGCAAACCAGGGCATATCTTATACGGTTAACAGTAGGGCCCTGGGGAGTGTTGTGGAACAAAGAGACCTAGGGGTGAGATGCATAGTTCCTTGAAAGTGGAGTTGCATGTAAACAGGATGGTGAAGAAGGTGTTTGGCCTTCATTGGTTAATGCATTGAGTATTGGAGTTGGAATGTCATGTTGCAGCTATACAAGGCATTGATGAGGCCACTTTTAGCATATTCCTTACAATTCTGGTCACCCTTCTATAGGAAGGATGTTGTTAAACCTGTGAGGGTGCAAAAATGATCTACAAGGTTGTTGCCAGGACTGGAAAGTTTGAGTTATCGGGAGAGGCTGAATAGGCTGGGTTTTTTTTCCTGGAGTATTGGAGGCTGAGGGGTGACCTGCTAGAGGTTTATGAAATCATGAGGGGCATAGATAGAGTGAACAGTCAAGGTCATTTTTCCTATGGTGGGGGAGTCCAAAACTAGATGGCATAGGTTTAAGGTGAGAGGGAGAAGATTTAAAAGGGACCTGAGAGGTAACTTTTTCACGCAGAGGGTGGTGCATTTATGGAGTGAGCTGCCAGAGGAAGTGGTGGAGGCACGTAGAATTACTATTTTAAAATGCACCTGGATGGGTATATGAATAGGAAGGTTTTAGAGGGATATGGGCCAAATGATGGCAAATGCAACTAGGTCAGATTGGGATGTCTGGTCAGCCGTGATGAGTTTGAAGCAAAGGATCTGTTGCCATGCTGTATGACTCTCTAACTCTCTTCCTCTATTGCAACTGCAAGGTCTTCTCCCAAGCCACTCACCATCCTGACTTGGAAATATATTTCTATTCCTTCACTGTCACTGGATTAAAATCCCAGAAGGTCCTTCCTAACATCATGTGGGTTTCCACTCTTCAAATGGATTGCAGCAATCAAGAAGGCTGCTCATCACCACCTTCACAAGTATAATAATTCCTGGTCCAGCCAATGAAGCTGACGTCCCTTGCACTTTTTAAAAAAAAAAAAAGTCCTCGCTCACTCAGCTAACCAGCCAATCTCTCTCTCTCACTCGCACGGCCATTCATTCACTCACTCCATCACTTGCTCATCCAGCACCCACCCACTCACTCCTCTCGCCACCCACCCAATCAAGTTCTGTTCATACATCACTCTGCTGTTTGTTCTGCATTGGCTCCTGGTTAAGTAATGCTTCAGTTTTAAAATATTCATCCTTCTATTTTCAACCACGGCATTTCCCTTCCCCATCCTGGAATATCCTCTACTTCTACAACCCTCCAAGACCCCTACTCTAATTCCGGCTTCTTGATCACCAGTAATGTTTATTGCTTTACCTTAGCAACTGCCATGATCCCAAGCTCATGAATTCCCTCCCTAAATTTCATTGCCTCTCCCCCTCTCTTTCCTCCTTTTAAGATGCCCCTTGAAACCTACCTAGTTGTCCAAACTTTTCGTCATTTGCCTTAATATTTCCTTATAGCACTCAGTGTGAAATTTTGTTTGCTAGCATTTCTTTGAAATCTTTTCAGTAGCTTCCTACAGCATAAGTAGTTGTTGATGAGTCTGAAGAACAGGTTATGCAATCTGGTGATAAAATGTTTGCCCAACATTTTCCGACACCCATTGTCAGGTTCAACTGTCCCTACGTCATGACACAGTTACATCAACAACGTGCCTTAATACCAACCTCAAAAGAGCAAAATCGATGTGTACATAGGGCATTTCCCTCTTTCTAGCCTCCTGGCACCTGTGCTCTTTGGATCTGTTTCATAAGACTTTGAATTGAAGTCCTGTCTGCCATCTCAGATGGATGTAAAAAAAACCTTTGTGTTACTTCATTGAACATGGGGGTTTCTCAGATTATATTCACATCATTAAAAACAGCACATCTGGTCTTAAAAATACTTTATTAGTTAAAAAGTACATTGGGACATGCTAAAGTTGTAAAAGATGCAATAAAAATGCCATATTGGGCGTAATTCTGGGTGGTTTTATATTTTTGTCCTGCGTTCTTTGGCCTTAGGCATCCCAATGTCAATTGATTCGCCTCTACCAGAGCATATACAGTGTAATCACACGCTAATTCAAGACCAGTCACCTGGGATTTTAAGCCATGCCATCCTTAGATATTTGCTCTATTAATAAGGAATAAAAAGTTTAATAGGCAGGTACTGAACAAAATCTTTGTCAACTCTTCAACTGATCCCTGAAAGGGTTAAACAACTTCTCATGGCATAGTCTGATGTCTCTGCCTCTCCCTGTTGTGCAGAATCAAAGACAACTGACTGAAATCCCATGTGTTTTAATTTAAACCTTGCCTTCTTAGTTTCATGTTTTTCTGTTTGATTTTTCTTTTGCTTACATGGCCCATGAAAGATCTGTGCTCTGCATTAAATAGGACTAGCTTCGATCTTTTTTTTGATTTGTAGCTTTTATCTGCTGGCTTCCTCATTTTAAGAACTGTTGCCCTCTCCCTTCTCTTCCTCTCTCAGATGAGAGGGTAAGCCACAGGCATAACTGTGTGGGCTATTAAACTATGGTAATTAAAAAAGTATATTTTTATGATTGTTAATACATAGATTAGATTGATTTGTAATATTGTGACTGCCTGAAGGCTGTACTGCTTGCATTTCTTTCCAATTAGATCCGGATATTAGATTTTGACATTGACTGCATTTGGTTGTAATATAGTAATAGAGTAACTGGGCTGTTGACGCAGATGTCACAGATAACCTTAGCACAGATTCATTTGCCCATATCTAATAAGCTTTGCTTCATTCTCTAAAACTCTCCTGTCTTTCTCCTGTTTAACTACTGACAAGCAGTCCCATAAGCTACATTTTGTTCTGACAACTTCCTTCTTCTTCCACTCCACTCACACTGTGTAGGCACAAAGAATAATTAGATCATTAACTTTATTTTTTTCATGAATATCAAAAGAACAGAGCCATTTTCCATTCTTACTACAGTGCATTAAACACTGGTTCCTGATTTAGCATATGTTGCTTCACGATTTCAACATTTGAATTGTGTTGTCCTACAGTATAAACCAATTGATGTTTCACTTTGGTTCCTGTCTAATATGAAGAGAGGATTTGGCACTGAAGAAATAATTTAACTTTTGACACAGGGCCAAATAGCTTGACACTTAAATTAGAAAACTGTTGGTGAGCTATTTAAAGTTATGAACATCTTTGATAGAGTAAACCAGACAGAGTATTTCTATTTGTAAGAGCAAACTGGAGGCCAATAAAAGATGCTCAGCAAGAATTCAGGTAAAGAACTTCTTTACCCAAAGTTGTGAGAATATGGAACTTGCTTCCACAGGGAGTGACTGAGGTGAACACAGCAGGTGTACTTCAGGAAGAGTTGGTCATGGATTTGACGATAACGCAAATAGAATCAATTAAGCAAAAAGGGAGGTGATTCCAATAAAGCCCAAAAACCTACATAAGCTGGTTGGTTAAATGGCTTTATTTGACTTCAGTATATTCATATATTGTCATCTGCTTTTCTACTTCCACGTCGGGGTTGAATCAGAGTTCTGAGAGAAAGGAGCCAAGTGACTATATATAAGATCATTAAAGGACTTAGTTACAAGATTTGAAAGGGTATCGTCAGATGTAGCTGGCATTATTTTCAAGTTTTAGAATTAACATTCAACTGTATTTTTGCTTTTGTGAGAATTTGCAATGAAATGGACTAACATTCTAACCTGCCCTGTGTGTTCTGCTCTTCCAAATAAAGGGTCAATAATTTGGGGTGGGCAATATGCCTGGAACTACAGTCCAAAATGAATTTCCTCCAACGTACTAGCTTGTCCACTCAATGTACAAATTTATGCATTTTGGATCATAGGTCTGCCTTTAGAAAGTGTTGTTTGAAGGTAGCACCAACAAAGAGAGTTCAAATTGTGACACAAACCACAACTAAACTTGAATAAGATTTGATAAATCAAAAAGCACCAGTCAGTTGACTGCAAACTTGAATTTCACCTGTTTAAGGGTTTCAGAAGAAAGGATTGCAAGAGATCAGAAGTCAGGAATCAGAAGATATGGGGAAGGAAAAGTTTGTGAAAAATGACTAAGGAGTGAAAAAGATGACATGAGACAGAGAAAAAGTTATTGCTCACTGCCCTCAAGGATCATGAATATCCTTGTTCCAGGTAAAGTCTGATAAATGAACTTGCTACCAATCCAAGAATTTCCTACAGTTGGCCCTACCCACCTGTGCTAACAGTTAAAGATGACCAGAAAGGCTTGTTGAAAAGATAGCAGTTGACAGATGCACAATCATCTTTGGTGAATTTCAGGGTCCTAAGTTGCATAAATCATCATTCCCATGATGTGGACAGAATGAATAAATGTGACAGTAGCCAATTGCCCATGCTGTCTAATGGTGAATCAAGACATTTTAAGGAAGGGAACAAAATAATATTTATGCATGTAACAGTTGGCCTCTTAGGCAAGATACACCTTCTACCTTCAAGTATCTCAGCTCTATGACCAGATGAAAACCCACAAAGCACAATTCTAGGTATAATCTACGAATAAAATGGAGGAGAAAGTTCTTGGTTGTAAAAGTTGTTTGTCTCTGTTTAATTAAAGGTGAAGACCCACTATTTTAACTTCTAGACAACCTGCCAGCACTCTTTCTTACACCTGCTGATTCCTTTTCTAAGCAACAGCCAAAATATCATTTTATCCTGATAGCTAATGAACTCAAAGATGGTTTGCTGAAATTAAATACATGTACCAGCTTCCGGCATCTAATCTCACATGCATACAATTGTCTCTTTGCTGAATATCATGCAACATTTTTAGTAGTGGAGTCTGTGAAATTTTGATATTAACCTTATGTCATTAATTCCGTTGAAGTTAATGTGCCTCTTTACTGGTAGTTCATTTATTTCAGGAACCACATGGTCAGGATAGAATAAATTCAGATTTAAAAAAACCTTTTGTAAACACAGGAATTAGTTGTGATGAGAGGAATATTTTTCAAAACAAAATAAGCACAACTACCAGTAGTGAATTATTGAGGATTTATCCTCTCCAATACAGCTTTAATTTTCAGCATGTGTCACAGTGTGTTTCGGGGACGTAATTCAGTACATTAAGAGGCTGTGTCACATCTTGTCTGTCTGTCATGCCAAGGTCATGTCTATATTAAAACCTACCTGTTAGCACAATGCTCCTCTTAATTGGCCACCCCTAATTATCACTGCATTGCCTAAAGAATCCACATTAATTTTTAATTGGACTGTGAAAAGCAGCCTAGAGAGAGCTAAGAAGCCCACCTCCCACCCATTACTCACAGAAGCCTTGCCAATCATCCACTGACACCGACAGAAGGAATAGAATGGCAAAGAATTCTTAATGTGTGTTTATGAACTATGTTCAGGAGAAAGCAGAGGAGGGGTGAGATTAAAAAACCTTCTGTTTCTGTGAAAACAGACTTGCCTTTACATGACAGCTGTAAAGCACGCGGCTGTGCATTTGTGATGCAGCCCCAAGAGCAAAATGCATCAATTTGTATAATATTGGTGTGCCTTTGGTTCTACTGTGTAATTGAGAAATCGCACCTACGTGAGCTCTCTAGATCACCAGAGGCAATGGTATACAGTATGCCAGTCTGCTGTGGTATGGCCTGGTGCAACAGAATGAAAATCGACAAATATTCTTACGTGACAGCAAATTATAATACATACACAGCGGCAGTCATTCAAGAGCTTCTTAAGCTGTGTGGTTCAGCGGAAGTGTTTGTGGACTAGAGGCGTGCAGAATGGATTTAATGTTTGCACCTTCTTGAATTCTCATGACTTAATTAGCTATAATGATATTCTAGCAAAAATAAGAGAGGGACTGATTTACATATGATTCCAAATTGTTGGAGTGGAGGAAGGAGCACCCCTAGTTCCTTGACATTTGCATGGCTAGCTGCTTCCGGAGAGAAGGGAGTGTTAGAGTGGGGATAAAATGTAGTGGCTCATCAGTACAGCCAAGGCAGCAGGTCATGGGCTAGCCAAAGAAACTGTTGGGTAGTGAACAAGCTTGGAAAATTGGTGGTATGATCTTCCCAGAGGTGCAGGAAGGGCATTTATGGTTCTCCTTCCAACCTGCTCCAGGCTAAAACATGCTTTATGTTATCTTAGTGGCCTTCAGCTGCCTCTTTAAGATATGCTGGTTTAGCCACTCCAGCATAATTGGACAGAGCTTGTGTAACATGGGGAACTGGCTGTCTATATGTCAAAAATGTAACAATTTTCTACGCATACCCTTATAGAAAACAAACCTTACAGTGAATTGGTGCTAATTTAGTGAAAATAAATTCCTGTATCAAAATGAAATATCTTTACATTTGTTTACTGTTTTATTAATAAAGACTTGACTATTAAAATAAATAGTTCAGACTGAAGAAAATATGCATGATTAGCTGTGTTGCTATCTCAGTTAAATTTTGAAACTACCTTTCTCTTTATCTGGGCACATTTCACAAGAAAATAAAGAAATAATTAAAACTAAAAAGTATTTCATCTTGTAAGCAATGGATCCTATTGACTTTGTTGTATCCTCTTCATCTTTTGACTTAAATAAAATCAGACGGGTCTTTGTAGTAAAACGCTCATTATAGCCAAAGGCGCTGCTTCCTGGAACAGGAAACCATGTGATCAGATGTGCTTTTCTCCTCCAAACTCTGATCCTCAGTCTGTCATTGTGTTAATGAGCTGCTTACTGCAGCAATCTGCAAAAAGTCTTCAGCATCTTATTGAGCTCTTTTTCTGCGGGTCTGTTAGAGGAGCAGCCCAACCAATCCCTGGAGTCTGTTCTGCCACTCAATTAGATCATGGTCAATGTGTATCATAATTCCATTTACCAACTTTAGTTCTTAATATCTTAATATCTTCCCTAAAACACTGTATTAGAATTACAATCTCAGGTGGATGCAAACATTCTACATCACCATTTTGAAGAAGAGCAGATGCCCTCGGTACCCTGATCAATATTTATCTTTCAACCAACAGGTCATTGAATTTATTCAAGGCTGAGTTTGATACTTCGATTTTTGATAGGCAGTTTCTAGAGTATGTCCAGAGTAGTTTCGTTTGGCAATACGTCATTGATGCAATAAAGGAACAATCAATATTGAAATGAGCAATGAACCTGCTGTAGTTGGTGACCTAGTTGTTTGTGAGCATTTGTCAAATAGTGATCATAACATGATCGAGTTTCATGTAGTGTTTGTAAGAAGTAAGCGAAGATCAGATATGAGAATATTGGATTTAAGTAAGGCAAACTTTAATGAGGCAGAGATTGCCAACAGTAAACTGGAAAGCTCTGCTAATAGGTAAAACAACTGAGGAACAGTGGAGAATGTTCAAAGAAACATTTTATGCTATTCAAAAGCAGTTTGTATGCCTGAGAAGCCATGGACAAATAAAATCAGCCATGGACATCTAAGGAGGTGAAGGACAGCATAAAATTCAAAGATAGGGCTTATAAAATTGCAAAGAACAGTATAGATCCCACAGAATGGGACCAACAAAGGGCCACAAAGCAGTATATATGAGTAGCTGAAAAGAATTATGGAATGAAAATTGCAAGACACATAAAAGAAGAGACTTTATAGTTATATCAAGGATATCGGCTGATTAAGAGTACTATAGGCCCACTGAAGGGTGAGAGTGGCGATATTGTCAATTGCAAGGCACATAAAAGACAATAAGAAGAGATTTTATAGTTATATAAAGGAAATCGGCTCGTTAAGAGTACTATCGGCCCACTGAAGGGTGAGAGTGGGGATATTGTCAATGACCATGGGGACATGACAGATGTGCTGAACAATTATTTTGCTTCAGTATTCACAGCAGAAAATGAGGATAGCTTGCCAGAAGTCCCAAAGAAATTAAGAGGATCAGGAACACAGTCTGAATAAAATTAGCTTAAAGAAATCATCAACAATAGAGAAATTAATGGAACTGAAGAGTTGCATATCCCCAAGACCCAATGGTTTCCATTAATGGGTGTTAAAGGAGGTAGAAGAGTACATTGCCAATTCCCTTACCATAATCTTTCAGAGATCCCTGGATTCAGGATTTGTACTTCTGGATCTGAAATTTGCTCGTGGCACTCCACTCTTTAAGAGGAGTGACAGAGGGAATTACAGGGAACCAGGGAGTTGCAGACCAATTAGTCTAGCATCGGTGGTGGGGAATTTGTTGAGAGTCTATAATCAAGGATAGAGTAACTGATCATCTTTAAAAAAATCAATTAATCAGGAAGAATCAGCAGGTACTCATGAAGGGTAGGTCATGCCTGATAAACCTCAGAGTTTTTTGAAGAGGTGACAAAGGTGGTGGACAGAGGTAACCTTCCTCACTGTCCACTATACCACCAATTTTGGTATCATCCACAAACTCACTAACCATGCCTCCTCATTAGAACATTATCTTGTTTCACTTCTGCAATGGCTGCTAAGCTCTGCTGCTGTATAGAGGGTGAGTTGGCATTGAGAGTGTAAAGGCAAAGGCTAGCAGAGGCACAACTTGTTATAAATTTGCACAAGGTTGGCATAACTGTTGTAAGGGACTCTGGGATTCATAAATCGGCACATTATTGGTATTAAAACTCATTGGGTGTATTTGCGGGCATGAGATGGCACAGGGGTATGAGGTTGACATGGAAGGCTTAAGAGGATATTGGGAATGATTGAGGGTGTGGGTTGGCGTAGAGGTTGAGGGCTCATTGGCAGCTGAGTGGGAACTTAAGTTTCCTTGGAGACTACAAGGTCAATAATGATGGGTGAAGAGTCATGGATTGGCATGAGTTTGCATGTATGGACCAGGAGACTGGATGGGCATGTGAGGAACAGAAGAGATGATGTGCAAGAAAACAACTGGGATGATGTCTCCGAGAACTAAGGCAAGCCTTAGATGACCAGCCTGCCTCAGTGCTTGGCGGCCTAGGGTGGCACAGTGGCATAGTGGTTAGCACTGCTGCCTCACAGCGCCAGGGACCCGGGTTCGATTCCAGCCTTGGGTGACTGTCTGTGTGGAGTTTGCACGTTCTCCCCGTGTCTGCATGGGTTTCCTCCGGGTGCTCTGGTTTCCTCCCACAGTCCAAAGATGTGCAGGTTAGGTGGATTGGCCATGCTAAATTGCCCATAGTGTTCAGGGAGGCGTAGATTAGTTGATTTATAGGGAGATGGGTCTGGGTGGGATGCTCCGAGGTTCGGTGTGGACTTGTTGGACCAAAGGGCCTGTTTCCACACTGTAGGGATTCTATGATTCTATATGGCCATCTCTGGTCTCCATTTGTGGGAGAGGATGTTGTGCATCCCTCCCCCTCCCACCCAGAATGAAGATCTAGCTATTGGAGGAATCTTTTCACGAGAAAAGTGAAGAAAATCTTGTCATTTCTCAACTTCCGCTACCCAACCCAGAAATGAAGATTCAGGCCCTAGTTTCAACTGCATTTTGAGGGAGAGAGTTTCAACTTTCCAATCCCCTTTGTATGAACAAGTGCTTCATAAAGTAACTCCTTAATGATCTAGTTCTAATTGTAAGGCTATACCCTATGTTCTTGACTCCCCACTGGTGGAAGTTCTATCTCTTTTGTTTATCCTATCAAATCTTTTAATCATGAGTATTTAGCAAATTCTCTTTAGGACTTTACTCTTGAATCTGTTTCGAAGACCTTTTCATGCAGTTCATTCTAAATTGTAACAGCTAGCTGTGAAAATCTTCATCTCTTTCTTTCTTTTGCAAATGATTCAAATTACTTCAAATCTGTTTTCTTTAGCTACCCACCACTCCCGTTGAACATAGTTTCTCCTTAGTCAAAGTTATTATGAGCTTTGAGGAAATACCTCTTTGCTGCAAGAAGAACAACCTGTTTCTCTCATTTTTAGGTGAAGTGGAAATTTGTCAGCTCTGATACCAATCAAGTAAATCTACTCCACACACTTGCGAAGGCTTTGACATCTTTACTCAAGTGTGGTGCCTGGAGCTGGCTACAGCTTTCTTCCCAGGTCCTTACTGGTGTTTTTTAATATTATAGAAATCATATAAAATTTCAGAGCACAAACAGATCCTTCAGTTCATTTGGCCCATGCTAATGTTTATGGTCCAGTATCGTCTCTTCCATTATACCTTATCTCACCCTATCAACATTTCCTACTATACATTCTACCTTGTAGTTTCATTAAATTACATTGCTCTATGAGAGTAAGCTTCTGAAATCAAAAAAGACACATTTATTTTAACATGAGAACATTCCTTCAGTCTGACTTGAAATTCCCAACAAAACTTGTATTTATCTACAGCTTTTAATATTCTAAAATATCCTAAGGCACTTTGCAGGAGTGTCATTATTAAATAAAATTTAACGCAGAGCCACTGAACTAAATATTATGATAACTGGTCACAGAGAGTGATTTCAAGGAAAGTCTTAAGTCGAGAGAGAGGTGGATAGGTTTGGAGAATGCTTTGCAGAGTTTATGATTCCAGCACCATTGCGAAATGGTGGAGCTAAAATAAGTGATATACAAAAGACAAGAATGAGGGAGGATTGAGATCACAGCGGATTGTAAGGCTGGAGGAGATTACAAAGGTCAGAAGACCCGTAGCCATGAGTGATTTGGAAACAAGGAAAAATACTTACATTATAGCTGATAATCTAATTGATACCATGTCGTTTGAGATGCTTGTTTAAGGTAAGGGTCTGTTGATAAACCAATATGATTACGAATGTGGTTTTTCTGAAATATTGGCCATGCCTTTAACTAATGAGGATTATTCTGTTGAGATTTGTTTTCCCAAATAGCAAAAAACAACTGCTTTGAAATTGCCATTGTCACAAAAAGCTTTTACATCAAATGAACTTTTAACAGTGAGGGGGAGGTCAGTTTTTGTTTTCAAATGCGCGTTTTTGATGGTTCAGTGAGTATTCCAGTGACCAAGTAAACCAAGCATATCAAGAATGTTCCAACTTTCAATGGGCAATGTCCTTATTTAGCCGATCTCATTCAGGCAGTCAGAGAGGTACTAAAGTTAGCCAAAGTAAACTGGAGGTAGAAAGAGCTGAGGCCATGTGTTTTGGCCATGGTTAATGTTCCTGGCTACTATCCAGTCACCTGTAATGGAAATGTTGTTGAGTCAATATGAGGTGAGACAGAGCAGCTCAATGATGCACCCACTCTTGATTAAACATTCTGCCCACATGCCTTATCAATATTGGCAAATGAGAAAAAGAGTACTTAGGCAAGGTACCGAGAATTAATCAATACTCTAAATCATTCAGTTGCAAGGAGCTGATGTCTTTGGAAAAGGCAAGGGACAACATCGGTAGATTGATTTAAAAATTCAGTGAAGCCCATTACCTTGACAGTGACGTTAGTTTGAGAGTGTGGGGATGCTCACTTGGCAGCAAATTGAATCCATGAAAATACTTATTTTTGTATCTCAAAAATACGCAGAAAATTACCAAATTGAAATCAGTTCAGAACAGGGGCTATAAATAAAATGTGGTCAGTAATAACCTAGATAAGCTTTTTTATCCAAAGGACTGTTAGAATATGCTACCATGTGGAGTACTGAAGCAAATAGCATGTATGCATTTACTGGGAAACCAGGTAAGCACATGACAGGGAAAGGAATAAAATGACAGGCTGTTACTTGAGATGAAGTCAATTAAATTGGATTATATCAAATGGATTGTTCCTGCGCATTCCATTTATTCGACTGTCTGGTATGATGTTGGATTATCCTTGATCTGAAATGGTTGTGGTTTTCACCACCAAATCCGATCCATTCCTCTGTACATTATAATTAGCTGTTCTGAATCCTGCTGGAAAGCAAAGTTGGCTCAATTGTCAGAAACATTTGTTGCAATTGTCTTTGAAGGGATAGATTATCAACTTCTTTGATATTTAAACAGCTCTTTATGAACTATGTTGTACTTTTTTTTTGCCAAGGCTGGAGGGAAAATAGACCTAACTCATGAAATGCTCTATATCAGAATTGGTAATCAGATAAGTAATTAGCTTTTGGTCTCCCAATTAGCATTGATTTGCATTTGAGAAGATTTGTTAAAAACGCGACCTTGTTTTTAAGAAATGTATTTTCAAAACATTCCAAGTGCCTGCTACTGAGGGTTATTCTTTGTGTCAAAGATATTAACTGCATTGGTGTCAGGGGCAGTTCGGGCTGTAATGTCTCATCGAATAGTGCTGAATAGAGGAGTCAAGCTGCTGGTTGTCACAACATTGCTTTTGCTTCAGGAGTATTCTTGAAAGCTCTGTCCTCAGACTGAAAATGTATGATGGCCAGTATAACGTTTTCTTGGACTCCAGGAGAAACAGTAGCAGCTTTACGGGCTCGTGGTTGTACGTGCCCACGTGTGCACCCACATATTTGGTTGCCGAATTTGTGCTTCTGTATAGATCTAAGGATGAGAGCTAGTATGTCAACCAAATGTCATCATTTTTTCCAACAGTTCTCAATACTAAAAGGTGCCCTCAACTTTTTCAGTCCCTTAAAGCTTCATTCAGTTCCGTCTGGAACAGTTAATAGGATAAAATTAAAATGCTCCTCATTCAAGAACAAGTGAACAATTGTTTTAAAAAAAACAGAATATGCTGCAGATACTTGGCCAGTCAGGAAGCGTCATTAGAGATATAGAATCATGGTTCAGGTTATAGCACAGCAATCTTTCATTCATCAAAATTTCCTCAGTCATTTAATCTGAAGTGATAACTGTTTCTTCATCAACTGATGCTGCCTGACCTGAGTATTTCTGATGCTTTTTTTAAAAAAATTCACATTTTCAGTATCTGTGGTACGGGTGTCAGCTATCTCAATTGGCTGGATGATTGGTTTGCAATGCAGAGTGATGTCAACTTTTCTGGGTTCAGTCCCTGCACCGGCTGAAGTTATTGTGAGGAACTCTCCTTTTCAACCTCTCCTGTTGCCTGTGGCATGATGACCCTAATGTTAAAATGCCACCAGTTGCCTCTCTGTCCACCACCTCGTCCAACCCACCCCCGCAATAGGAGACCAGCCCTACTTTGAATTATCAGACCACAGAAGGAGGGCATTTGGCTCATTGAGTGCAAGCTGGCTTTCTTTGCAGAGCAATCGAATCAGTCCCATTGCCCCACTTCAAGAATCCATCCAGTTTCCTTTTGAAATCAATCTTTGTCTCTGTTTTGATCTCCCTTGTAGGAAGCAATTTCCAATACAACTTGCTGTGTGATGTGCTTCTCACAAATCCCTGTTATTTCTTGCTCAAAACCCTAAATGTATCCCTTAGACACTGTAACATCAGCTAATGTGAACAGCATTTCTTTGCCTACCTTACTCAGATTTCTCATAATCTTTCATATCTCTGTCAAATTGACTGTCACTCCAATGAGAGTAACCCCAGTTTCTCCAACCTAACCTTTGGAGAAAGCATCCCTCAAACCTGAAACATTATGCAACAGCAGCTATCAAGAATTGAAAGCATTACATTGTGAGGGCTGCTGGGTTGTGGAATAGGATATCAGACCATGATATTTGTCATCCTGATGTTGATACTAATACTAAACACCTTACATGGATAACAGCATCTATTCATTTGCTGTTCAATGTATTCCTCACTGTGGAATGCTGATGTGGCATCTTCGGCATGGAGCAGCTCCCTCAAGAGTGCTTGCCCCCACCTTTGTCTTAGATTTCAGGTGAGCAAAGCTAAACAGATTTCCATCAGTTCTGTCATGTAAGCAGATGCTCACTGTGGATGAGCTGAAGGCTAATGGCAGCAGTAAAGAGAAGAATATGTTAAAGAATGACAGCACCAGAAGAAAGCCCAGTTTGACCCCATGACAGATTTCAAATAATTCTAGTATTGCTCATCATAGCTGACCTTGCCATCGTCGACTTTGTTGTCATGGAATGAAGAGATTGTATTGATCAGTTTTGGTGGATAGTCAGTCTTTTTCCCAGCAGCCAATAAACTGCCTCTGATCATGTGGTCAAATGTTTCTCGTCACAACTGGTGGCTGAAAACAACAACTTCCCAGCTTATTATTCAACACCATCAACGACTTAGAGGCAGAGTTCCTATTATTATTTAATTTACATTTAATAGCAATCATAAGAGGCAGGTTATTGAAAGGAACTGATACAACATTTTGTATGTGTCATTTTATTTGATTTAATTTTCTGAAAGGTGAGAGGAATAATTTATTTGGCATGCCTATTATAATGGATATCTGACAAGACGTTAATTAGGTCTTCCCCAACGAAGGGAACAATTTTTATTCAATACACTCTTGGAATAAGGGTGTTGCTGAGAAGATCAGTATTTATTCCCTATAAAAACCAAAAGAACTGCAGATGCTGTAAATCAGGAACAAAAACAGAAGTTGCTAGAAAAACTCAGCAGGTCTGGCAGCATCTGTGAAGAGAAATCAGAGTTAATGTTTCGAGGCTGAGGAAGGGTCACAGGTACCGAAACATTAACTCTGATTTTTCCTCACAGATGCTGCCAGACCTGCTGAGCTTTTCCAGCAACTTCTGTTTCTATTCCCCATCCTCAGTGGCCCCTAGAGACGACTATGATGGACCTGCTAGAAGCACTGCTGATTGTGACAATTTCTGCACTCCAGATAGTGGACATGTCTACATTGAGATATGTGGGATTAGATTTTTGTCATCTTCTCTGAGAAGATGCTGATTTACTGGTGCATGTCACCTGCCTGCCATTTCTCCTAGTTCCAAAATCAGTTGAGGAGGATTGCTGCTTTCTTTTTGGTTTTGTCCCACTTTCCTTGCCTCTCCTCCCAGTTCTTGCCTGCATGCTTCTACAGGTTGAGGCAGTCTCAAAGATAATTCTTCAGTGTCTAAACCAAGCAATATTGCATTATCAGCCCATTGTATGCATCCACTTCCTTTGAACATGCTAAATATATAATGAATGGCTCAGTTGATATTGCCAGTTTATACCATCACCTAAAGTAAAATTAGTCCCATTATGCATGGAATTGAATTTATATTCTAATCAATTTTTTTCTTGTTCTCCAGTCAATTTATTACTCCTTAGTTTTTGTTTCTCTTTCACATTATTTCCACAAGCTGCTCAGCATCTTTCCCACCTCATCAATTCAATCATTCTCTCTCGTCACTGTAAGTTGGAACATAAGGCTCCAGTTGTGACTTCATCCTCGCTGTTGCTTTATTGCTGTTTTAGAAAGACTTGATCAAAAATAACCAAATGAAGCCAAAATCAATAGCAGCATTTTTAAATTTCATTAGTTCCTACATTGCGGTAAGATTGCAGTTCTTAGAGGATGATTGTGATGACAAGAAGCCACCTATAGGCACTGGTGCAGTTATGCCATAAACCTTGCAGATCAATAGCTGAGTTAGTATGTAAATAGGCTGCACTACATTGATTTACATCAGAGGCCAATCATTTACTTATCTCATTGTTGAATCTTCCTGCACTGTAGGAGGAAACTGAGACCCTCATGCTTGATTTTTAGAAAAATAAGTAAGTTAAAAGTTCAATGTAACAGTTCTCTGTATAAAGTAGTTAAACGTTTCAAATTACAGTCATTCTCTAACCATGGGCCTGCAGTTGCTCCATGCTGGGCTTTCCCCATGAGGGCTTGATCTCTCTCCACGCTGGGCTCGATCTCTTGATCCCCGTGCCTCCATGCTGCCACTGACTGCAATCTTCTCTCTCCAGCAGTGGGGTCGATCTCTCGATTCCCACACCTCCGCACTGCTGTCTCACCCCTGACTGCCATCTGGACTCATCAGCTGCCTCGCCACAGGCCGCGCGACTCCCACCCTGGTGCCTCGCCGGGCCCCCAGCTGCTTCCATGATGCAGCTGACAATGGGTTTACCACAAATTTGCAATGGGTCACACCACCACACTGTCATGTAAGTTTTTTTCAAAGGAGAGGGTTACACTATCACTCTACCAGCTGAAGAGTGTTATTTCTAGAATGAACAAACCTGCTCGTGGTATTGACGTACTTGAAGTCTGATGAATGAAGCTGTTTGGAAAAAGGTATTTCTGTTCCCTGTTTCACCATACTGCAAAACAGGATTGGGATTTTCAATATCCACTATTGGCACTTAATTAATCATAAAAAGTTGTAATATGAGGGCAATAAATAATTAAAAGCACTAATAAAGTTGTAATTACTGTAATCAGTTAACAGTTGCTACTGGAATAAAAAGTGCTACAACAATGTTGCAGGCATCAATTAAGAATTTTTACTCCCTTTTTGTAAAACAAACATGACTTCGGTATGTTTTTTGCCATTATTTAGCCTTCAGACAAAAATACAGAAGACAGGATTGCACGAGATGTTATCATATCTCATTACAGTTCATGATAGGAAAAACAAGTTCATAGTTTGAATGATGCCTGGGCTCATTCATGTTTTCAGAATGCCACAAAGATAAACCTATGTAGTGTTATTCGATCTTCCTTACATTATTTGCAGGCCGTCCATGTTATGGGCTGGAGCACAGACAAAAAATGAACGAGATTCAGCACCAAAGACTAGACATAGTGGAACACAAAGCCAAAGATGGAGCATGAATATTTACTGGGTCTGGGCCTGAGGAGGGAAGCAGAGGCTTTATTGGGACTAAATTAGGCAGAAATATTCTTGGAGTAGAAGCATTTCAGAGGATGCAGACTGATGAGAGATGCTTAGACCCCAAAAATAAATGAAAAAAAACACAGAGTGCTGTCAATAGATAGCAAGCCAGACAGCAACTGTGAACAGAGAAGTAAATTTAATATTTAAGATCCATGACTTTTCGCTGGAACTGGATAGCCATGGTCTCAGACATAAGGTAACAATCAGCTGAATTGTGGAACTTATAGTTAAGAGCTGCACCAGTGCATTCTGGAAGGGCAGTCCGCTTCCTGCTTGATTGAACCCTACCAGTCATTTTACACCAACCTGGTCAGTTCTCTTTAACCCAAGTCCCCAGAATACCTGACAAATGGGACAGGCCTGTGGAAAGAGATGTTGGTAAGGCAGCTGCATTCTAGG
Organism: Rhincodon typus; assembly: GCF_021869965.1. NCBI lineage: Eukaryota > Metazoa > Chordata > Chondrichthyes > Orectolobiformes > Rhincodontidae > Rhincodon > Rhincodon typus. The sequence continues at coordinate 23,677,308 of NC_063352.1, read as the reverse complement.
ATATCCTTGTCTGAGATTTCACCCTACTTTCACTTGTGGCAGTACAGGAGAGGTATGTAACTCAGTGTGGGCAAATTGCATAACTAATACCTTGGGGTTGTGAGGTGCAGAATTAAATAGAGGGGTCAATGAGCACTATATTCTGAAAACAAGACTTTTGAAATGTCTGCACTCATCATCCTGAAATTGGACACTTGATATATTTGATATTTGGTGCTAAATGGCTGTTAGAGAAGGAAATGTTGTCCTAATACAGATTCCACATTCTTACTTCAGTGGAGTTTTTCCATTAATCACTCAAACTCTCACATCACTTAAATCATATTACGTATTGCAAAGTTGATAGAATGATAGCCGTGAAAGTGGCTATTCAGTTCAATTGGTTTAACCCTTCTATCTTTATCCTTCTATTCCTTTCTTCTTTGTATTTATTTAGATTCATATTAAATGCATCTGTGATATACACCACAGCCAGCCTTTTTGGTTATCAGTTCCACATCCTAACCACTTTCTGAGTAAAGATGTTTCTCCTGAATTTCCTATTGGAAATAATAGTTACCTATCATATTAATGGCCCCCGTTTTGGTTTCCTCACAAGCCAAAACTGGTTTTAGTTATTACGGTTCTTTTCGGCCTATACACCTCAGCTCTCTCCGGAATGTTACATTGTTAATGCCAGCTCATCTTACCACCAACGAGATTTCTGGACGTGAGTGCTTAATATACTTTATTATTGTTCCAGTGCTGCTCAATTTTAGATTGATATGGCAGAGAGGAACCGGAGTAAGTCTCTAGGGTCTAGCTTAACATTCAAGTCTTTAAAATAAGCTGAGACAGGCAGGTGAATAGTGTTAGGAGCAGATTACTGTTCCTTTTGTATAATATTCCAACAAAAAAAATGTTCAAAAGGAAAATCTATTCCTTTATCTTATCTTTGTTCACCTACATGCTGCTCAAGTAGGATTCTGAATTCTTTTCAACAATATGATGCAGGACTGTAGTTTGAAGATAATGTTGGTCACTTCTTGAGAGAATAAAACTATGTTTGTGAATTTTGACTCAGGACAAACTAGGAGGTGCTAAGCAGGGCTTTGAACAGGATTTTTGTTTTGTTGTGTAAAATATCAATCAGATTATCAGAAGTCTGCTCATGAGATAAGTCTATTTCCCACATTTGTTTGCCACTATGTGCAGACATTAGTTATTAAGATTTATCAATGATTTTGCATCCACTGCAAAACAAAGAACACATTAAGTGACAGTATTTTGACCCTAAATTGAGAGCATGTAATTTAGGCTGACACTTCAGAGGAACACTGCATTGTTACTGGTGCTATAGATTGGATGAGTTAAAGTGACGTCCTGTTTGTCTGATCTGTAAGATTCCATGAGGTCATTCAAAGAGCAGATATCTCTTCTGGTGTCTTTAAGCAACATCAATAAAAAATTCTCTGATTAATTGTGGAATCTCGCTGTGTGTAAGTTGGCTGTTGAATTTGTTCATGTATGATTGTATCCCAAATCTAATTCACAGACTGTAACATTGAGACATCATGACAGCATAAAAAGGTGCTATATAACTGCAGATTTCTTCCTCCATGCTATTATCCATGCTCAAACTCTCTCTTACTGTGATTTGGATTTGAATATCTGCACAATAAGCCTGGTCATTGTGAGAACAATCCCCCTCCCCACCTCCCTTGCTGATTATACCCACCTAATCATCAAAGGACAGACCACTTGTAACAAACCACAGGGACTAAAGACACATTAGTCTACTCTCAATCATCAGTAAAATGATGGAAAGGGCTATCAGTAGTATTATCGAGCAGCACCTGCTCAACAGTGACCTGCTCCAGACGTCATTATAGCCTTGGTTGAAACATAGACAAAAGAGTTGAATTCCAGAGGTGAGGTGCGAATGACAGCCCTTGACATCAAGGCTGCATTCGACCAAGTGTGGCATCAAGGAGTCTTGGCAAAACATAAATTAATGGGAATCCGGGGGCAAACTCTTCGGTGGTTGGAGTCATACCTGACACATAGAAAGATGGTCATGGTTGTTAGAGGTCAGTCATCTCACTCCAGGACATCTCTGTAGGAGTTCCTCAGGGTAGTGTCCTGGGCCCAACCATCTTCAGCTGCTTCATCAATGACCTTCCCTCCATCATAAGGTCAAAAGTGGGGATGTTTGCCAGTAATTGCACAATGTTCACACCATTCATGACTCCTCAGATACTGAAGCAGTCTGTGTTCAAACTCAACAAGATCTGGGCAATATCCAGGTTCGAGCTAACAAGTGACAAGTAACATTCACACCACACAAATGCCAGGCTATGATCATCACCAATAAGAGACCATCTAACCACTGCCCCTTGACATTCAATGATGTTACCATCACTGAATCCCCCAGTGTCAACATCCTGGGGGTTATCATTGACCAGAAGCTCAACTGGACTCGCCATATAAACAATGGCTACAAGAGCAGGTCATGGAATACTGTGGCGAGTAACACACTTCCTGACTCCCAAAGCCTATCCACCATCTACAAGGCACAAGTCAGAAATGTGATGGAATACCCCCCATTGCCTGGATGGGTGCAGCCCCAACAACACTCAAGAAACTTGACACCATCCAGGACAAAGCAGCCCGCTTGATTGGCACTACATCCACAAGCATCCACTCCCTCCGTCACCAAAACTTAGTAGTAGCAGTGTGTACTATCTACAAGATGCACTGCAGAAATTCACCAAAGATCCTCAGACAACACCTTCCAAACCCACAATCACTTCCATCTGGAAGGACAAGGGCAGCAGATATATGGGAACACCACCACCTGCAAGTTCCCCTCCAAACCACTCACCATCCTGTCTTAAAAATATATCAGCATTCCTTCACTGTCACTGGGTCAAACTCCTGGAATTCCCTCCCTAACAGCATTGTGGGTAAACCCACAGCATGTGGACTGCAGCAATTCAAGAAGGCAGCTCACCACAACCTTCTCAAGGGCAACTAGGAAGGGGCAATAAATGCTGGCCAGCCAGCGACGCCCATATTCCACAAATGAATAAGTAAAAGAAGGATCCAAATGCACGATAATGTTGAAAAGACAAGATGAAGGCATTACATCTGAATGTATGTACCATTCACAAAATGGTGGATGATTTGAAGGGGAAGAAAATGACAAATGGATGTGACAATTGTTGTTACATTGTGGTTAGAATGACCGAGACTGTGAACTGAATATTCAAGGATATTTTAATAAGGATAGTCAAAAAGGACAGGAGGCGGAGTAACACTCAATAGGAGAGATGAGAACAGCACATTAGTGTGAGAGAATCTTAGATCAAAAGATCAAGATGAAGAATCAGTTTGGGCAGAGCTAAGAAGCAGCAAAGGGCAACAAACATTGGTGGTAGTTGTTGACAGACCGCCAAACAGCAATGGTAATTTTGGGAACAGTACAAATCAGGAAATTAGAGGTGCATGTAACATGAATAACACAATAATAATGGGTGATTTTACCTTACTTTACCTGTCTGGGTAAACCTAATCAGCCTGAATGCTGTGGAGGATGAATTCCTGAGTATGTACAAGATGGGTTTCTGGAGACAAATGTTGAAGAACCAACAAGAATTGAGCTATTTAGGATTTAGCAGTAGGCCATTGGAAAGGGTAAATTAATAACTTTTCTGTTAACTTTTTTGGGAAATAATGACCATAATTTGATAGAATTTTGCATTAAGTTTGAAAGTGGTATAAGTCAATCAGAGACTAAAATCTTCAATCTGAATGGAGAAAATTATGACAGCCATATGGTTATGATGTATAAGGCAAATGCACTTAAAGTAGACAGGTAATGGCGAATACCTGAAGAAGTAATGCTTGATCTACCACAAATGTACCTTCCTTTAAGTCCACAGTCAGAAAAAAATATATCAATCATGGTTCACAAATGAAGATTGTTATCGGTCAAAGGAGCCAGTGTAGACTTGATGGGCTGAATGACCTAATTCCACACTGTAGGGATTCTATGATTCTAAACGACTGATAATGTTGCCAGAAAAGTAATAAGTCTGAGGCATGGGAGCAAATTAGAATGTAGCAAAGATGACCAAGAAACTGTAAAAGAAAGGGAAAAGAGAATATGACTGTAAACTAGAGTGAAACATTTACAGAGGTATTTGATATGGTGCCACATCAAAAGTTATTGCGGAAAGTAAAAGCTCAAAGCGCAGGAGGTAACATTTCAGCGCGGATAGAACATTAGTCGCTGGCTGGCAGAAAGCAAAGAAAACATAAATGGGTCTTTGACTAATTGGCAGGATATGACAAGTGAAGTCCTGAAGTGGTCTGTGTTGGTGCCTCAAATTGTTACAATTTACATCAATGAGATGAAGGAGGTGAAGGCACCAAGATAGATAGGAAAGTCTGTTGTGAATAAGACATGAGGTTGCAGTCAGGTATTGACAGGTTGAGTGGTCATGCATCTGGCAAATTGAGTATAAAGTGATAAAATGTGAAGCTGTTCACTTTGGCAGGAAGAGTGAACATGCAAAGTATTTAAGTGGAGAATGACTGCAAAATTCCAAAGTGCGAGGGATTTAGGTGATCTAATGCATGAATTCACAAAGGTTAGTATGAAGTTACAGCACACAATTCAGAGGGTGAATGGGATGCCATCATTTATAAAAGTATGGATGTTATGCTTAGTTGTACAAGATATTGATGAGACCAAATATTATATACTCCATGCAGCTTTGATCTCCTTAACTAAGGAAGAATGCAAATGCATTGAAAGTGGTTCAGTGGACATTTGCTAGATTGATACCTGAAATGAGTAGGTTGTTCTATAAGTATAGGTTGGACAAGCAGGAATTGTCTCCACTAGGAGTTTAGAAGAGTGAGGGATATTTGATTTGAGTGTATAGATCCTGAATGTCTTAAGATGGATGTCAGAAGACTGCTTCCTCTTGTGGGTCAGCCCAGAACTAGGGGGCACTGTTGCGCTGTGAACCTGAGAGTTTGTTTGTTCTTTTGTCATAATGCAAGAATGTGAAGAGCTGGCAGCCACAGAACACTTTCGAGCTCCAAGCAGTATACCATAATTGCTCACATACCATGTTACCATCTGAGTTGTTCCCTTAGTGGATGCATATGGAAAGGAACAGGTATCAACCTCATTCCTCCCCAGTCTGCATCCCTTGCTTCCATACATTTCCTCAAGGCTCAAAGGCTTTGGCAGCGAGTGGTTGCTGTAAAGTAGCTCTGTCTCGACATGGTTATTAGTGCAGGGACAGCTGGACAGTTCTTGGAAATAATATGAAAGAGACATGACCAGAAGTAGCTTCACTCCCACCAATCAATTCATCAGTACAGAACCATATCAAAGCTAAATCCAATTTCTGTGATTTTAATTCTGTAGATAGAGTGGTATTAAACAGAACACCTGACAAGGTCCTGCCATAAACAAGTTATTTTCAATTTTGACCACAACTCACTTGTGGCTTTGATGGTCGTGAATCTCTTGTCAAACATAAGCCACAATCCTGGACTGGTGACCACATAACCTAACATTTTGCTTAATCTAGAATTTACTAATCTCAGAAATACAGAATTTCATGTCGTACATCTTCTGAACATACTTGTAGGATTGGTGTACAGTGTCTGAGAGGGATTAAAGGAAGATTAGTAAAAAAACATCAAAATGAAATATTTTAAACTAACCAATTTGTTCACTGTTCTGGTGATTGATTTATGTTTCATTCTCTGTTTTCCTGCAGGCCGCCAACAGCCTAGGAGCAAAGATGCAGCTTCTGGAGACAGATTTCTCCAATTCCCTCACTGAGCTGATCAACCTTCACCTGCACCATCAGAACAGTATCCCAGCATTCCTCAGTGCCATCACCCTTGATCTCTTCAGTCGCCAAACATGCGCCTAGCAGACCAGGAAAAGAGCTTGCATTTTTGTGATTAAAGACAACTATTTTTAATTCATTGTTGTGTTGCTTTAGGGTAGTGTCAATTAGACACCAATTCACCACTTAGTTAAATTTGCGGTGGGGGGCTTGCTTAATATGTTTTCTGAGCTGTTGTTTTTGATTTAGTTGTGTAGTTTTAATTAATGTGTTCTCCTTCATTCATCGTCTGGCAGCTCGAAAGGGGAGTGAGCAGAGCGTGAACTCCACAGCTGCTGATACCAACGCAGCCTTGGGGGGAGATTCCTTTTCATGCAGGGAGCTAGACAGATGCCTGTTTCTCAGATGGAGGGACTTCAGAGTGAAGGACATGATTAAGAAATGATGGAACTCTTCTCACCAGTTGTTACAATGCGAGTATTTAACTGCTGAGCTGTATTGCTATCATGCTGTACTTGCCAACATTCCCTGCACAAATCAGGGCACCCTGTTGCTCGTACAGCTCTTCAACCAGAAAACATCTATCAAGACATACTTGGTGCAGCCCCTCATATAAAGAAACAAACCGATGTCAAATCAGTCTTCTCTCTAATGGAACGAGGCAAGGGTTCCCTGGCTTTTCTTATTCAGTGCATCATAATGGAAGCCATGGTGGCTGGACCAAGTTAATTGTGACAGGAAAACTGCCACACACACCACCCATCCTGATTAAGTAGGAGGACAGACGCTGCTGGCAGAACTCCCAGCCACCAACATAAGTCATCAATTAGGCTCATTAATGAGCCAAATGACACCCATTATGCATAAGTTCACCGCAATATACAGGTGATTCTAGAATTAAATGGAGCCACATGGATCTCCTATGTGCTCAGAAGGCCTCCAGCAAACCCTGTCTCTTAAGGTGTGGGCCCTGGACCTCAGACTTATGTAGTGCCCTTAGCAACCACTCCTACCACTGGGACTGGGGGCATGAGAAGCTGTGGTGGACCAGGAACTCTCAGCAGTGAAACTTCTACTGTTGGGTACCTGAATCCTGGGGAAATCCTATAGGCAGCCAATTACATGCCTGATGGGCCCTTGATTTCATCAGGCCTCGCCCACAGAACCAGTGGAGTTTCCTGCACATCTCCAACCTTTAGGAAAGATCCCTCCATTAGCCCAACAAAATCCCAACCCCTGTAACACGTAATAACAGCCAGTAAGATAATTACTAAGGCATTGAGTAAACATGAGTGGAGAGAATATTGCCAGAGCCTTTTATGAATTGTGGCTGATTTAGAAATCCAGGTGAACAATTCACAGTGTCAGTAAACCTTGGTGATTTTATTAATTTTGAATGCTTGATTTTAGGAAATAATATTTGATAGCTATTGAATTACTTTCTTTGAAATTATATATTTTGCCCCAAATATTCCCATGACCTCTGTGGATCAGCATTTAATTCAACAGGGATGGGGAAGCTAAATACTATTCCTTCTGTCCTCATTTTACACCTAGTTGTACGCAAGTCCAACACGACATAAATAACCAGTGATCAAGTGGAAATATCAGCTGTTTATTCCTTTCCCAACTGAAGGCACAAGTGTTTAATTTTTTCCTTATTGAATAAGTCAGCAAACAAGTGTCAAACCTGCTGCATTAAGGCAATAATTGAGCAAGAAAGGGAGTAAAGTAATCTACATTTCTCATAGGTTTCATATCTATCTGTCATTACCAATGACTCTACAAAGATGGAGTTGATGTATTTGATCTGTGAGAAGTTCAAAATGTTCATAAACCACTGATATTTTTTGCAAATAAAATATGCTGAATATTGAAATGTTGAATGAATCTTATTTAAGTAAAAAAGCACAATTGAACACCTGAATGGGTTATTAGCTTTTTAATTAAAAAGACACTGAACAGATTATTAGATCATTAGATAGATCTCTTGGCCTGACTATTTTTCCATCATACATCCACTGTTGTCAGTGACTTGGTTTGTGTTTCCTTTCCTGTAGTGGGCCCCTTCCAGCCAGTTATCAAGTCATAGAGTCATAGAGACATACAGCATGAAAACAGACCTTTTGGTCCAACCAGTCCACGTTGAACATAATCCCGAACTAGTCTCATCTGCCTTCTTATGGTCCATACCCCTCCAAACCTTTCCTACTCATGTACTTATTCAAATGTCTGTTGAACATCGTAAACATTGGGCTGCTTTTATAAGCACAGTTTGGCACAATCTTGAACTGTCTTAAATCTCTTGTGTCTTGTGATAAATGTTTTAAATATATTATTATTTAGAAACTTTCATTTCTACGAAGGTAGTCTTTTTTTTTAAGAGGCAGAAACTCATTTTCTACAGGGGTCAACACAGTACTTCCAAGAAATTGTGACTTAAGCTAAATGACTAGATGAGTTACCTGATGGGATAATGGTTAAGGTGTTTACTAAACTGACCTTTTACAACCCAGATAGTGACAAATGGAGAGAGACCACACGCAAGTGCAGTTTAGAAGAAATGATACATACCAGCTGATTTAACAGCCTAAAAGTTGTGAAAGTAATTGGAAAAAGCTCTGGATATTTTTCCGTAGATTTCAGTGAGAAAGGTCAAGGAGTAAGCCTATGTCTGTGTGTCTCAGAGTCACAGGAACAGAAAGAATCATATCTGGTGGATGTGAAGAAATTCACTGAAAGAACACTGCTTGTTATCGCATCAGTTGAGTAAGAAATTTTATAGGAAAAAATGGGAGTGATATTTCACAAGAATTGTGTATTCATGAGGGATATTGCAGCAGAAAAAGAGTAGAAATTTTTTGCTTTTTATGGTCAATTTTTTCCAAACTGTTCTATACTACGAATTTATTGTTTTATTTTGTGAAATAAACTTTGATTTATTTTTGTTTGAAAGAAATTGGCACCTCTTGGAGTCATAGAGCATGGAAGGAAACCCTTCAGCCCATCGTGTCCATACCAGTGATCAAACATCCGTCTATTCTAATCCCATTGTCCAGCATTAGCCTGTAGACCTGTATGCTATGGAGTTTCAAGTGTTCATCTAAGTAGCTCTTTAATATTTTGAGTGTTCCGGCTTCTACTACCTTTTAACTGGTGAGTTCCAAATATTCACAACCCTCTAGTTGAAAAACTGTTTCCTCAAACCACCTGCTCCATACCTTGAAACTCTGCCTCCTGGATATTGACCCCTCCATCAAGGGGAACGTTTCTCCCTATCTACCCTGTCTATGGCCTTCAGCATTTTATACACCTCAGTGAGATCCCCAATCAGCCTTCTCTGCACTTAGGAAAATAACCTCAGCATTTCGAGACTGTTCAGAGTTAAATTGTGCCATCTCCAGCAACATCCTGGTGAATTTCATCTGCACCTCCTCAAATCCAATTGCATATTTCCTGTAGTGTGGTGACCAGAACTGCATAAAGTACTCAAGCTGCAGCCTAACTAACATTAAATACAGCTCCACCGTAACCACCTTGCTGTTGTATTCATTGCCTTGACTAATGAAGCCAAGTATCTCAAATGCCTTCTTAACCATCTTACCTATCTCTCCTGCTACCTTTGAGTATCTGTGGTCGTTCACACCAAGATCCTTCTCATCCGCTGTATTTCCTAGGGTCCTACCATTCAATGTGTATGCCCTTGCTTTGCTAGTCCTTGTTAAATGCATCACCTCACACTTTGCAGGATTAAATTCCATTGCCACTGTTCTATCCATCTGACTAGCCAATCTACATGATCATGTAGCCTAATGCTTTCCTGCTTGTTATCTACCAGACCACCAATTTTCATGTTATCTGCAAACTTACTGATCATACCTGTTAAATTCATGTCTAGATCATTAAGGTACTTAACAACAGCAAGGGACCCAGCAGGTGAATCCTGCAGTATGCCACTGGACACAGACTTCAAGTCACAAAACACCTACAACCATCACCCTCTGCTTCCATATTGGCCCTGGGCTCTTCATTTTGTTTTGTCTTTCCTAGTTTTGAATTGCTATTGGGATGGGTGAGAGGTAAAGTGGGCGTAAGAAGTTCTCATCATGATGATCTGGCTATTCTGCTATGTCACAAGTCAGCTGATTTTTTTTTCTGTTATTGTCAATTTTGTGTGTCCGTGCATCTTAGAAAATACTGCATACCTGCCCTGCACAACAGAATGGTCTAATCCAAACAAAAGTCACTTCATTATGTTTGCTTATTCCGACTGCTCTGCTGGTGCAAGCAAATCTCGCCTACCTTGTTTCGTATAGATGAGCTTGCAGTCAGTGCCGTTCCCTTTTATTATCATTAGTATACTCTTAATCTCTTTGATATCAACACTTAAGAGTGCGTCTCTCTTCATTTCTGCTTCGAACAGCTGTTCTGTCGGTGAAACTGAAATACAACACAACAACATATGACACAGGAGAAAACCACTTTAAAAATATTCTCTCAACGAAAGAAAACGGATATATATCTTTTGAAATGGTTTAAGAGGGTAAACATGGATCCACTTGTGGAAGTCTCTAAAATTAGGGGACATAAATTGTAAATGATTGCTAATAAGTCTAATAACTAAATCAGGAGAACTTTTTTCACCCAAAATATGGTTAGAATCTGGAACTTGCGACTACAAGGCATGGTTGAAGCAAATTGTATTGGGAAGCTTGATAAGTAAAAGAAAAGGATGGAAAGATAGAGTGAAATGTGGATATGCAAGAAGTGCTTCATGGAGAATACAACTTTAGCATAGACCAAATGGGCTGAGTGATCTGTTTATTTTGTGCTGCACGTTCTATGTCTGTATAAATGCCAACAAGACGACTCTGGGTTTGCCTTTGATACCCCTTTTAGAGTAATAGAGTAATACAGCATGGCAACAGGCCCTTCGGCCCAAACTGGTCCATGCTTACCATGGTGCCCACTCAGTTTGTTCCAATTGCCTGCATTTGGTCCATATCCCTCCAAACTCTTCCCATCTACATACCTATCCAAATGTTTTTTTTAAAAGTTGCTATTGTACCTGCCTCAACCACTTTCTCTGGCAGCCCATTTCCATACATGAACCACTCTCTGCATGAAGAAGTAGTGGGGAAAATGCTTGAATCTATCATTAAGGAAGAAATAGCAAGACATCTGGATATAAATTGTCCCATTGGGAACACCCAGCATGGGTTCATGAAGGGTAGGTCATGTTTAACTAATTTGGTAGAATTCTTTGAGGACATTACTTGCATGGTGGACAATGGGGAACCTGTGGATGTGGTGTATCTGGATTTCCAGAAGGCATTTGACAAGGTGCCACACCAAAGGCTGCTGCATAAGATAAAGTTGCACGGTATTACAGGTAATGTATTGGCATGGATAGAGGATTGGTTGACCAGTAGAAAGCAAAGAGTAGGGGTAAATGGGTGTTTTTCTGGTTGGCGGTCAGTGGCTAGTGGTGTGCCTCAGGGATCAGTGTTGGGACCTCAATTGTTTACAATTTACATAGATGATTTGGAGTTGGGGACTAAGTGTGGTGTGTCAAAATTTGCAGATGACACTAAGGTGAGTGGTAGAGCAAAGTGTACAGAAGACACTGAAAGTCTGCAGAGGGATATAGATAGTCTAAGTAAGTGAGCAAAGGTCTGGCAGATGGAGTACAATGTTGATAAGTGTGAGGTCATCCATTTTGGTAGGAGTAACAGCTAAATGGACTATGTTTTAAATGGTGAAAAATTGCAGCAAGCTGCTGTGCAGAGGGACTTGGGTGTCCTTGAGCATGAATCGCTGAAGGTGGGATTGCAGGTGCAGCAGGTAATTAAAAAGGCAAATGGAATTTTGTCTGCCATTGCTCAAGGGATGGAGTTTAAAAACAGGGAGGCTATGCTGCAGCTGTATAGGGTCCTGGTGAGGCCACACCTTGAGTACTGTGTGCAGTTTTGGTCTCCTTACTTGAGAAGAGATATACTAGCACTGGAGGGGGTGCAGAGGAGATTCACTCGGTTGATTCCAGAGTTGAGAGGGTTGGATTATGAGGAGAGACTGAGTAGACTGGGATTATACTCATTGGAATTCAGGAGGATGAGGGGCGATCTTATAGAAACATATAAGATTATGAAGGGAATAGATAAAGTGGAGGCAGGAAGGTTGTTTCCGCTAGCAGGTGAAACTAGGACTAGAGGGCATCGCCTCAAAATAAAGGGAAGCAGATGTAGGACTGAGGTCAGGAGGAACTTCTTCACCCAAACGGTTGTGAATCTGTGGAATTCCCTGCCCAGTGAAGCGGTTGAAGCTACCTCACTGTATGTTTTTAAGGCAAGGCTAGATAAAGTTTTGAACAGTAAAGGAATTAAGGGTTATGGTGAGTGGGCGGGTAAGTGGAGCTGAGTCTCAAAAAGATCAGCAATGATCTTATTAAATGGCGGGGCAGGCTCGAGGGGCCAGATGGCCTACTCCTGCTCCTAGTTCTTATGTTCTTATGTTCTAAGTTGCCCCTCACAACCTTCTTAAATCTTTCCTCTCTCACCTTAAACCTATGCCCTCTAGTTTTCAATTCCCCATCCCCGGGAAATAAGCATTCATCCCATCTGTCTATGATTTTATAGACCTCAATAAGATCACCCCTCATTCTCCTATGTTCCAAGGAATAAAGTCCTATCATGGCCAACCTCTTGCTATAACTCAGGCCTACTAGTCCTGGCAACATCCTCGCAAATCTTCTTTGCACAATTTTCAGGTTAACTATGTCTTTCCTATAACAGGGTGACCAAAACTGTACAGAATACTCCAAGTGCGGCCTCACTAACGACTTATACAACTGTAACATAATGTCCCAACTCCTATACTCGATGCCTTGACTGATGAAGGCCAGCATGCTAAATGCGTTCTTCACCACCCTGTCTACCTGTGACGCTGCTTTCAATGAACTATGTACTTGTACTCCTAGGTCCCTCTGTTCCACAACAATCCTCAGGACCTTACCATCTACTATACAAGTCCTACCTCGGTTTGACTTTCCAAAGTGCAACACCTCACACTTATCTGTATTGAATGGCATTTGCCAATTTTCAGCTGACTTCCCTATCTGAGCAAGATCCCTCTGTAATTTTTTATAACCTTCCTCGCTATCAACGATACCTCCTAATTTTGTATCATCCATAAACTTACTAATCATGCCTTGTACATTCACATCCACATCATTTATGTAAATAACAAATAGTAAAGGTCACAGCACCGATCCCTGTGGCACACCACTCGTCACATGTCTCCAGTCCAAGAAACAACCTTCAACCACCATCCTTTGCCTCTTACCATAGAGCCAATTTTGAATCCAATTAGCTAGCTCTCCCTGGTCACCACGCAACCTAACCTTCATGCCTAGCCTGCCATGCAGGACCTTGTCAAAGGCCTTACTAATGTCCACATAAACAACATCCACTGCTCTGCCGTCATCTATCCTCTTCGTTACCTTTTCGAAAAACTCTAAAAGAATTGTCAGACATGACTTCTTGCACATAAATCCATTGCTGACTATCCATAATCAGACCTTTACTATCCAAATGTTGGTTGATCCTATCCCTCGGTATCCTGTCTAATAACTTGCCTACCACTGATGGCAGGCTCCCTGGCTTATCTTTGCTACGTTTCTTAAACAATGGAACAACATTAGCCACCCTCCAGTCTTCTAGAACTTCAGCAGTGGCGAAAGATGAAGCAAAAATCTCTGCAATTTCTTCCCTAGCCTCCCACAATATTCGAGGATGGACTTGATCAGGCCCAGGGGATTTATCCAATTTAATGTGACCTAAGGCTGCAAACACCTCCTCTCTGGTAGTATGTATGCGGCCCAAAACAACCCCACTTGTTTCCCTTATTTCCTTAGCACCCATGATTCTCTCCTCAGTAAACACTGAGGAGAAATATTAATAATCTGCCCCCATCTCCTGTGGCTCCACACTTAGACGGCCATGCTGATCTTTTAAGGGGACCTATTCTCTCCCTAGCCACCCTTTTACTCTTAATATAGCTATAAAACTTCTTGGGATTATCTTTAAACTTAACAGCCAGATCCATCTCATACCCTCTTTTTGCTCTTCTGATTTTCCTCTTAAGTGGGGCCTACAATCCCAACAGAGTGAGTGTCCCTTCTTGTTTCTCAGTTCTAACCATATGGCCTCATTTGCTGACCCCTTAAGAATATCCTGTCTAAACACCGTTGTTATGTCCTCCCTTATCAAAAGGGCAGCTCCCCCTCCTCGCTTACTTTTACTTCTGTCACACCTTAGCCTCTCTATCCTGGAACATTGAGCTGCCAGTTCTGCCCTTCTCTCAGCCATGTTTCTGTTATGGCTATAATATCCCCGTCCCCAGAACCAATCCATGATCTGAGCTCATCTGCTTTGCTAGTCAGGCCTTATGTGTTGAAATAAATGCACCTTAAACCAGAAGGCTTTTCCCCTGTGCCCCTGGCTATCCTGAATAGTAAACTTGCTCTCGATAGCTAAGGTATTTTCCCCTGACTTCTCAATGGCCCCTCTCGTATTCAGAGTGCCAACCCCTTGCCAAACTAATTGAAACACTCCCAGGTAACAGTAGCAAATCACCCCGTGGGGATATTGGACCCCCTTTGGTTCAAGTGCAACTTGTCCCTCTTGTACAAGTCACCTCTGCCCCAGAAGAGATCCCAGTGATCCAAGAACTGAAATCCCTGACCCCTACACCAGCTCCTCAGCCACGCATTCATCTGGCCTGTCTTTCTATTTCTATCCTCACTGGCGCAGGGCCCTGGGAGTAATTTGGGGATCACTACCTTAAAGACTTCCAGTTTAACTTCTTATCTAACTCCCCATACTCATTTCACAGGACCCCATCCTATTTTAGTTAAGACTGTAAAAGAAAAGGGAGACTTGAATTTCACTGACATTTTTCCCCACCTCAGAATAGACCTAAGCACTTTACAAACAATTAAGCACTTTAAAAGCAGAGAGCTTACTGCATGTAGGAGGCCCACGTGGAGAATAAATGCTGGCATGGAATTATACCAAACAGCCTGTTCCTGTTAATTTCGTGGTGTAGTTTAAAATAAAGGAAGCTTCAACGCAAATGGCGTAAGTGTATATCTGCACTATTGAGTCTGGGAACCTTTAAGGCCTCCTTAAGGACTGTAGATAGGCAATAGCAGACATTTAAAGAACACATGGATGAACTTCAGCAATTGTTCATCCCTGTCTGGTGTAAGAGTAAAACAGGGAAAATGGCTCAGCCATGGCTAACAAGGGAAATCAGAACTAGTGTTAAAGCCAAAAAGGAGGCATATAAATTGGCCAGAAAAAGCAGCAAACCTGAGGACTGGGAGAAATTTAAAATTCAGCAGAGGACAACAGAAGGGGAAAATGGAATGAGAGCAAGCCTGTGGAGAACATAAAAACTGACTGTAAAAGCTTCTATCGATATGTGAAGAGAAAAAGACTGGTGAAGACAAATGTAGATGCCTTACAGTTAGAATCAGGTGAATTCATAATGGACAGCAAAGAGATGGCAGACCAGTTGAACAAATACTTTGGATTTGTCTTCACTAAGGACAGCACAAATAACCTTCCGGAAATGTTGGGGGACAGAAGTTCAAGCATGGAGGAAATCCTTATTAGTCAGGAAATGGTATTGGGGAAATTGATGGGATTAAAACCTGATACATCCCCAGGGCTTGATGGTCTGCATCCCAGAATACTTAAGGAACGGCCCTAGAAATAGTGGACGCATCGGTGATCATTTTCCAGTATTCCATAGACTCTAGAAGAGTTTCAATGGACTGGAGGGTAGCTAACATAACCACACTCATTAAGAAAGGAGAGAGAACACCGGGAATTATATGCTGGTTAACGTGATATCGGTGGTGGGGAAAATGCTGGAGTCAATTGTTAAGGATGTAATAACTGAACATTGGAAAGCAGTGACAGAATCAGTCCAAGTTGGTATGGATTCACTAAAGGGAAATCATGTTGACAAATCTGCTGGAAGTTTTTGAGGATGTGACCAGTAGAGTGGACAATGGTGAATCGGTAGATATGTGTCTGGATGTTCAAAAGTGTTTTGACAAGGTTCCACACGAGATTAGTAAGCAAAATTAAAGCTCATGGTATCAGAGGTAATGTATTGATGTGGATAGAGAACTGGTTGGCAGACAGGAAGCAGAGAGGTGGAATAAATGGGTCCTTTTCAGAGTGGCAGGCAATGATGAGTGAGATACTGCAGGGCTCAGTGTTGGGACCCCAGTTGTTCACAATATACATTAATGATTTAGATAAAGGAATTGAATCCAATATCTCCAATTTCCAGATGACACTAAGCTGGGTGGCAGTGTATGTTGTGAGGAGGATACTTATAAGCTGCAGAGTGACCTCAACAGTCTCGGCAAATACTTGGCAAATGCAACATAATGTGAATAAATGTGAGGTTTTCTACTTTGATGGCAAAAACAGGAAGGCAGATTAGTATCTGCATGGTGGCAGTTTAGGAAAAGGTGAGGTGCCATGAGACCTGGGTGTCATGGTGGAACAGTCGCTGAAGGTTGGCATGCAGGTGCAACAGGCAGTTAGAAAAGCTAATGGCATGCTGACCTTCATTATGAGAGGATTTGAGTATAGGAACAGGGATGTCTTGCTGTTTTGGTCTCCTAGTCTGAGGAAGGGCACTCTTGCTGTTGAGAGAGCCCAGTGAGGCTTCACCAGACTGATTCCTGGGATGGCAGGACTGACATACAAAGAAAGCCTGGATCAAATGGTCTTGTACTCGCTGGAACTTAGAAGAATGAAGTTAAAGGGGATAAGACCATAAGACATAGGAGCAGAAATTAGGCCATTCGGCCCATCGAGTCTGCTCTGCCATTCAATCATGGCTGATATGTTCCTCAACCCCATTCTCCTGCTTTCTCCCCATAACCCTTGATCCCATAGAAACTTTTGCTTTTATTTATTCATTCATGGGATGAAGGCATCGCTGACTAGGCAGCATTCCCCAGAGGGCAGTTCAGAGGCAACCACATTGCTGTGGGTCTGGAGTCACATGTAGGCCAGACCAGGTAAGGATGGCAGTTTCCTTCCCTAAGGGACATTAGTGAACCAGCTGGGTTTTTCCCCCAACAATCGACAATGGATTCACAGTCATCATTAGATTCTTAATTCCAGATATTTATTGAATTCAAATTCCGCCATCTGCCGTGGCGGGATTTGAAACCAGATCTCCGGATTATCTGAGTCTCTGGATTAATAGCCCAGTGATAACACCACTAGGCCATCACCTCCCCAACATATAAAATCCTGATGGGACTCGACAGGCTAGAAACAGGAAGAATGTTCTCGGTGTTGGGGAAGTCCAGAGCTAGGTGACACGGTCGAAGTAAAGGAGTAAGTCATTCAGGACTGAGATGAGGAAGAATTTCTTTACTCAGAGAGCTGTGAACCTGTAGAATTCTCTCCCACAGAAAGCTGTTGGGGCCAGTTCATTAGATATATTCAAGAAGGAGCTGAATGCGGCCCTTGTGGCTAAAGGGATCAAGGAGTGTTGAGAGAATGTAGGAGTGGGATACTGAAATTGCATGATCAGCCATGATCTTATTGAACAATGGTGCAGCCTCCTAGGGCCGAATGACTTATTCCTGCACCTATTTTCTGTGTTTCTATGTTACCCAGTATGATCATCAGAACCCATAGAATAATGCAGGAGGCCATTTAGTACATCAAATCTGCACTAGCTCTTTCAAAGAGTAATTGAGCTCTTCCTATTCCCCTACAATTTTCCCATATCCCAACAATTATTTTATCCTTCAAATACTTCTCCACTTGCCTTTTAAGGGCTACTATTGTAACTGTAAGCACCACTCCAAGGGACAGTGTATTTCAAATCATAACTACCTATTCCCTAAAAAGCCTTTTCTGGTTCTTTTGACATTAACTTAAACCTATGCCCACAGGTAGCCCATTTTGATTGTTCAGCTTATACATGGACATGTTTGGGCTCCTCATCTCGATTTAGTTCTCTCTGCAGGTTTCATGATGCAATTTCAGGGTCAGAAAGGGCCTGAGGAAACCTGTGTCATGTGGGAGACAGTCACCCAGCACTGACTGTCCCCAAAGTTAGTAGTCAGAACATTAACACACCATCCAATTAAGGATAGCATTTGAGCTCTTGAAATTGGAAAGCCAATAGGAGGTTACTAACGGATACATTTACTGACATAAATGAGAAGGTGCCTCAATATGGAGGTGTCCTCACTCCAATTCTTTGAGCTTTAAGATCGCCCTTAGCCACTGTTCCACCATATCAGAGGGGGAAACCTTCCTTTGTGCAGTTTGCACCTCTAGCTGAATACAGGCAGTCAGGAGGACACTGCTTGCACTGCAACTCTCTGGTGTGCCAATATGTGTCTTCCTCTGGGCAGCTGGTCTAGTCCCTGTCACATCAGTGACAACTGGATTTGGGCGTGTTTTTCCATTGATTGCTGTAACAGAATGGAATTTTACCATATACCCGTTCAGGATTTACTTCTGCTTATCCAAAATTGCATCTCGTATGCTAAGAGTTTGAATCTCAGAGTACCTCCAAATTGGAGTGTGATGTTACTGTGTGTTGGGACAGGTTAAATAGAAACAGACAGTTGTAAGATATTGAGGAGCTTAGATCAAGGTGACACACAGGGCAGAGAATAAATAAATAGCAACAGAATCTGGACAGTGTTTGAAGCACAGGAACAGGAGGAAACTATTCAGTTCCTTCATTCAATCAGATGATGGGTAATCTGTAACTCCACTTTTTGCTTGGTTCTGTAACTGCCACTACCCTTATCTAACAAATAATTATCATATTATCACAGAGAGACGACCAGATTTACGCTATTCTTGCAATGATGTGCTTCCTGACATCTCACAAAATGATCTAGCTATAATATTAAGGTTATCAGCTTGGCTTTGGTTTCTACCTCCAGAGGAAATAGCTTTTTATCCATCGTATCAGATCCCATAACCATTTCAAGTGGATCACACTTTAATTTTCTGCACTGAAGGGAATAGAGGCCCACGTCTTTGCAAACTATCCTTACAATTTAACCCTTTTATCCCCAGTAGCATTCAGGTCAATACACTACGTCCCTTCAAGGCCAGCTTGTCCCTCCTGAGGTGCAGTTCCCAAAACTGAAGGCAATACTTCAGATAATGTTTAACCAAAATGAGACAATGCCAACATTAAAGATAGGCAAAAAAAAGGAGGAAGAAAGAGAAATAAGATTATTGATGTGTTTTTGCCTCCAGCAAAGAATTTCACCTGATGCAGAAATGCTTATAATGTCCCATAATATGAGAAACTGGGTATGGATGGTATTGAAGAATCCAATATGACGTTTATTACAGCTAACCATTTATATACAGTCATAATATTTCTCAGATATTGAAGTGCCTGGGCGAATATTAAACTAACAGGTTACAACAAAGGAACATGCCTCTTTTAAGCAAATTATGCTACAAGTGAGCCCCATTAAGACAGAGTTTGAGATCTTTCCAACGTAAGATCACATATTATGATAGTAATGATGCCATGACCATAACACAATAGTTAACACTCTGATTTATGTAAAAGATAAACACTGAGATGGAGTGGAGTGGTTTGAATGAACTGCTGGTTTGCATGTTGTAATTTCTGTGTAACTGAACATAAGTTGAGTCAACTGCTACAACTTACATCAAATCTGAATCAAAAGCCATTCTTGATTTGATTTATTATTACACAAGCACCTGGGTACAGTCGGTTCTGATTTAAACCAATAGTTCTGTTCTTGTGCGATCTCGCATTATAAGAAAATCGCGCAATAGCCGCGCCGTTTAAACTAATGGGGCCGCAATCACGTGATAGTCAATACAGATAAGGAAAGTTCATGTCCTGCAAATAGCAGTCTAAATTCTTCAATCACGTTAAAGCCAATTCGCGTTGAAGAAACATGAGTTATAGCAGAACTGACTGTACCGTGAAACATTTTGATTTGTATGAAGACAGACCATACCATACAAAGTGCGTAAGGGTATTAGAATAGAGTGAGGAATTCAATATTATGGCTGCAGAGAAAGTGCACTAAAAATGAGGTCAACATTAAATTTGAAATTTGGGAGGTTCATTCAGAAGTCCAACTCTCATGATGTGTTGGAGTACAATCTTCTGTCCCCTACTCAGCTTATTTTTTTTAAATATAAGCTCCCCCAACTCCTAGCCCTGTCAACTTTTTACAAACCTCCACCCCGGTGATCTTACAAATCCTCACCCCCAGCTCAGTGATTTCCCATTCACAGATTGAGAATGACCAGCGCAATGGCAGCAACCTTTCCTCTCACTCTCCTCACCTCGGACCTCGCACTAACTCAGCATGAGGTGCTGCCTGGCACCCAACTGTTTGTCTGCACTCCACCACAAGCAATCTAAGGCCAAACAGCAGTGCCTGGTCTCCAGTTGTCTTGGGTCTTCCTTTGCCACTGGACCAAGACCTTGCACTGCTGAATCCGTGTGGTAACCGATGTGCAACGGCTTCCCCATATTAAAAGAACACTCACATAGGCACCTTCCACACCCTCAAGATGAAGTTTGGGACATGGAACGTCAGGATCCTTATGGATAGTTCCGCCAGTGACAGACCAGAACGCACCACTGCCATCATTGCTCGAGAACTCGGGTGTTTGAAATTGATATTGTCACCTTGAGTGAAACTTGCCAGGCAGTAGAAGGACAGCTCAGAGCATGTTGGTGGATACACCTTTTTCTGGAAAGACAAGACCGAAGAAAAGCACCACATCCATGGAATCAGCTTCGCCATCAAAAACGAACTGGTGGACCAGTTCAAAGTCTCCCCCTGTGGAATAAGCAAACCTCTCGTGACGCTCAGATTCACCCCTGCTTGGAACCAGTATGTCACGGCATTTAATGCATATGCACCAACAATTGATGCAGCAGCTGAGGACAAGGAAAAGTTCTATTCCAACCTTGACCAACCTCTCTCACAAGTTCCTACAGTGGACAAACTAATCATCTTCAGCAACTTCAATGCCAGAATCGGTAATAGTGCAAACGTTTGGGGTGATGTGATCAGGAAAGAGGGAGTTGGGAAGCAAAACTCCAACAGCACTCTTCTCCTGACCAAATACCACAAACAAAGCCCCTCATGACCGACACACTGTTTGCCAAAGGGACAAATACAGACAATGTGACAGCACCCATGCTCCAGACTCTCTCCTTGACTACATCATCATCAGGGCGGGGGATCAGAAAGACATTAAAAATCACATGCGCCATGACAGGAGCTGACGATTGCTGGACGGATCATCGCTTGATCTGAGCCAAGGCCAACATAAACACGGCCCGCATTAGTGGAGACAACAGAAGCAGTGCCGCAAAAAGTTCAACATTGAGGCATTTAAAGACCCGAGAAAAATAGTCTCATACAACCAACTTCTCACAAACTAGCCACCCTCGGTGACACTGATTCACGGGATCCCCACAGTCTCTGGTCCGCTCTTAAGTCTGCCATCATCAATGTCTGCAGAAACTCAGCTGGTCACTCAACCAGGAAACACCAAGGCTGGTTTGATAAGAATGATCATGAGATCCAGGAACTATTAAGCCAGAAACGAATAGCATTTCTGAGTGTAAAACAACAACAGCATTTGGAAGGGAAAGGGCAGACATACAGGCACCTTAGGAAGAGATGCAGAAACAAATCTATAACATAAAAAAAGTGGTGTGTGAAGAAAGCACTGGAGGCCCAATGATTTGATTTGATTTATTGTAGTCACTTGTACCTAAATACAGTGAAAAGCTTTGTTTGCGAGCAGTACAGACAGATCATAGCAAAAAAGGACAGTCAGAACATAGTGTGCTTAGACAGAGTGAGGTATATAGGTTACACTGCACAGGAGATGTGTGAAGCAAGATCAACATTAACGAGTTCAACATTATTTGAAGTTAGAGAGTCCATACATCAGTCTAATAACGGCAAAGAAGAAGCTGTTCTTGAACCCGTTAGTGCCTGTGTTCAACCTTCTGTATCTTCTGCCTGATGGAAGAGGTTGTAGGAGTATATTTAAGACAGAGATAGATAGGTTCTTTATTGTCAAAGGGATCAAGGGTTACGGGGAGAAAGTGGGAGATGGGGTTGAGAAGCTTATCAGCCATGATTGAATGGCAGAGCAGATTCGATGGGCTGAATGGCCTAATTTCTGCTCTTATGGTCTTATGGAGAGTATTACCAGGATGTGAGAAGTCTTTGATGATGTTGGCAACCTTTCCACAGTGGTGCGAAGTGTGAATGGAGTCCATAGATGGAAGGTTGTCTCCTGTGATGTTCTGGACTATGCACATAACCTTCTGTAGTTTCTTACAGTCCTGGGCAGAGCAGTTGCCATATCAGGCCGTTATGCACCTGGATAGTGTGCTTTTTATGGTGTATCTGTAAAAGTTGGTGAAGGACCTTATTGACATGCCAAATTTCCTGAGCTGCCTGAGGAAGAAGAGGTGTTGTTGTACCTTCTTGACTGTCGCATCTACGTGGGAAATCTAGGACAGACTTGTCGGTTATTGTCATTCCTAGGAACTCTGAAACTCTGCTCTGTTGATGTAGATGGGGATGTGTTCTCCTCCCTTCTTTCTGAAGTCAATGATTACACCTCCAGTGTGCTAGCACAGCCTTCAGCCACCTGAGGAAAAGGGTGTTCAAGAACAACAACATCAGATCCGACACCAAGATCGTGGTTTACAGAGCTGTGGCGGTTCCCACCCTCCTATATGGCTCTGAGACACCTCTAGGCACTGGAGCAGAACCACCAACGCTGCCTGAGCAAGATCCTGCCAATGCGCTGGGAAGAAATACGCACCAACACCAGCGCCCTCGACCAGGCCAACATCCCAAGCATTGAGGTACTAACCACCCTTGATCAGTTGCGATAGGCTGGACACGTCATCCGCAAGACCGACATGAGACTCCATAAGCATAGAACATAGAACATAGAACATTACAGCGCAGTACAGGCCCTTCGGCCCTCGATGTTGCGCCGACCTGTGAAACCAATCTGAAGCCCATCTAACCTAAACTATTCCATTATCATCCATATGTTTATCCAATGACCATTTAAATGCCCTTAAAGTGGGCGAGTCTACTATTTTTGCAGGCAGGGCATTCCACGCCCTTACTACTCTCTGAGTAAAGAACCTACTTCTGACATCTGTCTTATATCTATCACCCCTCAATTTAAAGCTATGTCCCCTCGTGCTAGTCATCACCATCCGAGGAAAAAGGCTCCCACTGTCCACCCTATCTAATCCTCTGATCATCTTGTATGTCTCTATCAAGTCACCTCTTAACCTTCTTCTCTCTAACGAAAACAGCCTCAAAACCCTCAGCCTTTCCTCATAAGACCTTCCCTCCATACCAGGCAACATCCTGGTAAATCTCCTCTGCACCCTTTCCAATGCTTCCACATCCTTCCTATAATGCGGTGACCAGAACTGTACGCAATACTCCAAGTGCGGCCGCACCAGAGTTTTGTACAGCTGCAACATGACCTCATGGCTCTGAAACTCAATCCCTCTACCAATAAAACCTAGCATACTGTACGCCTTCTTAACAACGCTATCAACCTGGGTGGCAACTTTCAGTGATCTATGCACATGGACACCGAGATCTTTCTGCTCATCCACACTACCAAGAATCTTACCATTAGCCCAGTACTCTGTATTCCTGTTACTCCTTCCAAAGTGAATCACCTCACACTTCTCCGCATTAAACTCCATTTGCCACCTCTCAGCCCAGCTCTGCAGCTTATCTATGTCCCTCTGTAACCTGCAACATCCTTCCGCACTATCCACAACTCCACCGACTTTGGTGTCATCCGCAAATTTACTAACCCATCCTTCTACGCCCTCATCCAGGTCATTTATAAAAATGACAAACAGCAATGGCCCCAAAACAGATCCTTGAGGTACACCACTAGTAACTGAACTCCAGGATGAACATTTCCCATCAACCACCACCCTCTGTCTTCTTACAGCTAGCCAATTTCTGATCCAAACCGCTAAATCACCCTCAATCCCATGCCTCCATATTTTCTGCAATAGCCTACCATGGGGAACCTTATCAAACGCTTTACTGAAATCCAAATACACCACATCAACCGCGTTACCCTCATCCACCTGTTTGGTCACCTTCTCGAAGAACTCAATAAGGTTTGTGAGGCACGACCTACCCTTCACAAAACCGTGTTGACTATCCCTAATCAAATTATTCCTTTCTAGATGATTATAAATCCTATCTCTTATAATCCTTTCCAACACTTTACCCACAACCGAAGTAAGGCTCACTGATCTATAATTACCAGGGTTGTCTCTACTCCCCTTCTTGTACAAGGGGACAACATTTGCTAGTCTCCAGTCTTCTGGCACTATAGGTATGTCAGGAATAAAAGAATGACAATGACAATGACAACATAAAGATCAAAGCCAAAGGCTCTGCAATCTCCTCTCTAGCTTCCCAGAGAATCCTAGGATAAATCCCATCCGGCCCAGGGGACTTATCTATTTTCACACCTTCCAGAATTGCTAACACCTCCTCCTTATGAACCTCAATCCCGTCTAGTCTAATAGACTTTATCTCAGTATTCTCCTCGACTACATTGTCTTTTTCCTGTGTGAATACTGACGAAAAATATTCATTTAGCACCTCTCCTATCTCTTCGGACTCCACGCACAACTTCCCACTACTGTCCTTGACCGGCCCCAATCTTACTCTAGTCATTCTTTTATTCCTGACATACCTATAGAAAGCTTTAGGGTTTTCCTTGATCCTACCTGCTAAAGACTTCTCATGTCCCCTCCTGGCTCTTCTTAGCTCTCTCTTTAGGTCCTTCCTGGCTAATTTGTAACTCTCAAGCGCCCTCACTGAGCCTTCACGCCTCATCTCTACATAAGCCTCCTTCTTCCTCTTGACAAGAGATTCAACTTCTTTAGTAAACCACGGTTCCCTCGCTCGACCACTTCCTCCCTGCCTGACAGGTACATACTTCTCAAGGACACGCAGTAGCTGTTCCTTGAACAAGCTCCACATTTCAATTGTGCCCAGCCCCTGCAGTTTCCTTCTCCATCCTATGCATCCTAAATCTTGCCTCATCGCCTCATAATTGCCTTTCCCCCAGCTATAACTCTTGCCCTGCTTTATATACCGATCCCTTTCCATCGCTAAAGTAAACGTAACCGAATTGTGGTCACTATCACCAAAGTGCTCTCCTACCTCCAAATCTAACACCTGGCCTGGTTCATTACCCAGTACCAAATCCAATGTGGCCTCGCCTCTTGTTGGCCTATCTACATACTGTGTCAGGAAACCCTCCTGCACACATTGGACAAAAACTGACCCATCTGAAGTACTCAAACTATAGCGTTTCCAGTCAATATTTGGAAAGTTAAAGTCCCCCATAACAACTACCCTGTTACTTTCGCTCCTATCCAGAATCATCTTTGCAATCTTTTCCTCTACATCTCTGGAACTTTTCGGAGGTCTATAGAAAACTCCCAACAGGGTGACCTCTCCTTTCCTGGTTCTAAACTCAGCCCATACTACCTCAGTAGACGAGTTGTCATCAAACGTCCTTTCTGCCAGCAGGTGCTGTATTTCCAGCTCTGAAATGGCAGGCATGCCCCCGGTGGGCAGAGGAAGCGCTCCAGCGATACCCTCAAGGCCTCACTGGTGAAGAGTGGCATTCCCACAGTCACCTGGGATTCACTGGCCTAAGACCGTCCAAAGTAGAGGAGGAGCATCTTGGAAGGCGTTGCGCGCCTTGAGAGTTGCCATCGGGACAAAATGGAAGCCAGGCAAAGACAGTGAAAGGAGCACACTGCCACAGCAATGCCCCACCCATCCATTCCCTTGACCACCACCTGCCCCAAATGTGACAGAGACTGCGGTAGCTGTATCAGTCTGTACACCCACCAACGCACTCGCCCTGAGAATGGAAGACAGTCGTTCTTGGCTGTGAGGCACCGCTAATGATGACGACTCATTTTATTCATCTGATAGCTATAATATTGGTTTTCAAGTGAAATGTTTCCTTCTAATAGATGCGATTACTTTGTAATTTCACTGTTGGCGTATACTGCTGAAGAAAATGCAAATAAACTATATATCCACAGATACAGTGTCAAACTGACAAAGTAGCATCAAATGCATTCCCTACGGGTTTTACTTGGCGTCACAGATTATCTTGATGTTGTATTATGGCATTTTTTTTCCAGATCAGACAGGCCTGCACTTTTAAGATAGTTACATGACATACAACTTGTGATGTTACTACATAAAGGTACCCACCTTGGCTACAGTCACTATGGCTAACAGAGTCAGCCTTCAGTCAGTCAGCTATGTTGGGTGTAATGGATAGTAATATCAGTAAGCACCGTATGTCTGTGATATTGTAGCTGTGTAAATAGTTCATATTGCTCGCAAGCTTCAATACATCTGCTAAGTTTCTGTGGATTTGTGGGTTAACATTTAGAAAGCCACAAAGCACAACACTTTAACTTATTCTTTTTGTATTCAAACGTATTGTATAAACATTAACAAATAATCAAAAAAACATAATTTCCCCAAGTTTAACAGTGCTACATCAAAATTGCTTCTGTGGGGCTGAACATAGCACATTCTTAAGCAACTAGACAACTGGAAGAGGTACCTTTAGTCACTTTGTACTCTAATGATTTGATCCAAGACCATATTCCTTCCCTACCCCTCCTAATAGTGTTTCTGAATTGTCCAAATGTCTCTTGTCTACAAAAAGAATCAACCTCAACTGATTAATGTTCCTGTCAGTCTGTGCTTGCCAAGCTGTGGAAGGGACATCAACAGTGCTATTAAGCAGCAGTTGTAAAAGAATACCTGCTCACTGATGCACAATTTGAGTTCTGCCAGGTCTACTCAGCCCTGATTTCAGTACAGCCTGGGTCCAAAAAGAGACAAAAAAAAGTTGAACTCCAGAGACAGAGAAAACTCTACTGTTGGAGTCATACCTGGCACAATGGAAAATGATTGTGGTTGTTAGACGTCAATCATCTAAGCCTCACAATATCACTGCAGGAGTTCCAAAGAGAGATCTAGATTCAATCATCCTCAGCTGCTTCATTCCTCCATCATGAGGTCAGAGTGGGATGTCATCCTAATGACTGCACAATGCTCAGCACCATTAGCAACTTCTCAGATACTGAAACAGCCTGTTTCCATGTTGTGATAAAAGAGTACAATGTATTCTAATCATTTGGAATTTGATTTTGTTTTAAAATAGAGCCAAGTGGAGCTTTTGCTTCAGTTCTGTGACAATAACTTTGTTTTTAAGGTCAGAAAGAAATTTGGAATAGTGAACTAAATACATAATTTCCAGGAAAGCATCGGATTTAAGTTGAATACCTAGCAAGATACCTGTGAAATTACTTGATACAGTGTTTACAAAGCTGAACTTTATGACACGGAGGAAAACAAGTAGTCAGGAGCCACTATCCTGGTAGTTTTATGGTACAATGAAAATAGAATTTTTGATTAATTATGGCAATGGATCTCTATAATTATTCAACTACAGACCCAGAGTTGATGTGGAGAACTTTGGAAACTGTAGGTCCAATATTACCTTTTGCTTTCCAACCATGTTACGCTTGCCATATCTTGTCTCAAATTTCTCACTATTGGATTTCACAGTATTTCCTAAAAGAACTGCATTTAATTTGCATTTGTATAAATTCATACTGTTCACACCACTTCTCCAGGAAAACTGCTCCAGAGATTGACTGAAACATTGTTCCAACAGATTAGTTTTGAATTTAAACCCGTTCAAGAGGGCATAGTGGTTAGTGCCCAGGTTCAATTCCACCCTCAGTTGACTGACTGTGTGGAGTTTGCATGTTCTCCCCGTGTCTGGATGTGTTTCCTCCGGGTGCTCCGGTTTCCTCCCACAGTCCAAAGATGTGCAGGCTAGGTGGATTGGCCATGCTAAATCGCCCAGTGGTGTCTAGAGAGCAGTCTAGGTTGATTAACCATGGTAAATGCAGGGTTACAGGAATAGGATAGGGGTGTAGATCTGGTGGGATGGTTCTGTGTAGACTCAGTGGGCCAAATGGCCTCTATCTGCACTGTTGAAATTCTATGATATGGGAGTAGTGGTAAAGGCCCATTGAGTTCGCCCTACATTCAATAAGACTGTGACTCATCTGATAATCCTCAACTTCACTTTCGCGCCTTTTCCCTATGACCCTTCATACCCTTACAGATTAAAAATCTATCTCAGCCTTGAAAATACACATCAACACAGGGTCGACAGTCCTCTGTGGGAGGGATGTAGGGACTGGAGGAAGTGACAGTTTATGGAGGGGTGTAGGAGGCTGGAGTGAGTAACAGAGTTTGGGGAGGGTGTAGGGGCTGGAGGGGGTGACAGAGTTTGGGGAAGGGGGAAGATTGCAAAGGGATGAGAACAGCTCCTGTCAGAGATGATGTCAAAAAACTGGGGGGGTGTTGCATTTACTCCAGGGAGAAAACAAATCCCAACTCTTCTCTGTCTTAAATAGATGACCCCTTACTTTGAAATTATGGCCTCGGGTCCTGAACTCTTTCACAAGGGGAAACAACCTCTCTGCATCTAATCTGTCAAAACCCCTAAGAATCTTACACATTTCAATCAAGTCTCTTCTTTCTTCTGACCTCCAGTGAGTAAAAGCCCAAACTACTCAACCTCTCCTCGTAAGAAAATATCTATATACCCTGAATCAATCAAGTGAATTGTTTGGTTTGGACATAGTAAAATTGTTTCCGATTGTGTACATTAGCCAATCTCCTTAGGATTCCAAAGACAACAATCATATCAATTCTTAACCTTCTCTTTACCAGTAAGAACATGCCTACTTTACATAATAATTGCTCCTCTTAATCCAATCCCTCCAACACTCAATCAGTCTGGTTGCCCTCTTCTGCATCTATTCAATATCTGCAATACATCTTTTTACACTGTAATGACCAGAACCGTACACAGTATTTTAAGTGTGATCAAATCAGTGATTTATAAAATTGGAAGAATATTTCAGTCCTTCAGCTCAATATTAACATATTAATATTTCTGAGCACTTGATCTGACTACAAATGAAAATGCACAGTTTGATTCTACCAAGGACTAATGGGATTAAATCATTTTTGGCTTTTAAAGGCTGAAAGCAGTATGTGGTAGTGATGATTCTACACTGAAGACCTGCCTAAATTTAGCATTAGAATCACAGAAAGATACCGCAGAAGGGGGCTATTTGGCCCATTGTCCTTTGCAATCTTTTTGAAACAGCTATCCAGATAGTCCCACCTCCTCTGCCTGTCCTATGCCATTTTTATCCCTTTCAAATATTTATTCAATTACCTTTTGAAAATTCATATTGAATCTGCTTCCACTACCTTTTCATGCAGTGCTTTTCAGATAATAATGCCAACATTTAAAAAAACTCATCCAACATTTACCTTAAATATTGTATGCTCTGGTAACTGACACCATTGGAAGTTTCTCCTTATCTGCATATCTAAATCATTCATGACTTCAGACATTGCTATTAAAACTTACTTTAGTCTTCTTTGCTTAAAGCAGAACAAATCATATTACTCTCTTCTCTTCTCATTACTATTAAATCTCAGTTTCGTTTGAGCTACGAAGATGAATAATGTAAAATGAGAATATTTATAGTGGAGAGAAACATAGACTTTAGCACAAAATCTAAGGTGAAACTCCAGTGCAGTGCTGATGGAGTGCTGCAATATCAGAAGTTCGATCTTTCAGATGCGTTTGTCTTCTTGAGTAGAGGTAAAGAATCCCATGGCAATATTCTAAAGAAGAGCTGGGGAGTAACATCACAAAAAACAGATTATTTGGTCATTTATTTCACAGCTGCTTGTGCTTGCCATGGGCAAGTTGGTGGTCTCATTTCCCATATATCAACGGTGAGTACACTTCAGAAGTGCTGTTTGACTGTACAGCACTTTGGGATTTTGTGAAATCATGAAAGACACTAAACAAAGACAAGTCCTTTCCATCTGATGTTGTGTCGCTGAGGCATATTAATGATGGATGGGGGAGCAAAAGGTGGCTTTACCTCTATAACGTAAGGCTTCTTCTATTTGAATTAAGTGTGATTGATGGTGATGCTGGACATGGGAAGTGTAAAATCATTTTATTCTCCAATAATTGACACCCATCACACTGTCTTGGAGGGAGCAAAACAATGAATTTGACTTTGTAAAAGGAAACAAAATAAATCCAGTAAGACCCATCTTTGAGGTAGTGATCTCTGTGAAACACTTCCAACAAAGAACATTCTGCTGATGGGCGAAACATAGCATTAACGCCTCGCTATTCTCAACGGGACTTTTGTTTTCCCATTGAAGACCTGTTATTACTTTATGTCAAATCCTTTGAAAAAATATTCTTAACAGAGATTTAGTAGCAGCTATTTGACTCTCATTAAAATAAATGGACATTTATGATAAAGAATTTGTCTTCAAGGCAGAGACCTGCATAAAGGGTAGAAATCAGTATTTCTACCACTCAAAGCAGCTTGTATTACATTGAAGCTCATTGCATCCAATTCTGCTATGCAAATCTAAATGTACCTATTTTTCCTCATACCCTGAATCCATTAGAGAATCACAAAGCACAGAATTAGACCATTTGGCCCACTCTATATATTACGTCTCTTTGAAAGATCTGGGTAATCAGTTGCCCTCTTTCGCTCCCGTCCTGCAATTGTTTATCTTTTCAATTATTTATCCAATCCCCTTCTGAAAGTTACCATAAGATTTGTATTGCCAACTCTTTCAGACAATGCAATCCAGTTAGGCAGAATGCAGTGTATAGAATAGAAATATCATTTTCCTTGTAGTTCTGGGCAATTTTTTAATATAACTGTGGTTTCTGAGTACAAGTAACAGCAAATGATACTTTTGCTGTTTAAGCTTTTGAAATTTCTGCTTTATGTTCAATGCCATCATTTCCAAAGAGACTGACATCTCAATATGAAACTACTGTTAATCAAATGCATGATTACTGCAAAGAGGGCAATTATTGATCCCCTTGGGTAATGCAACACCAAGGACATGTTACAGAGGATGAAACAGCTTTCAGATTGCGCCAACAGGGTCTATTATTAGAAATTACTTTGAAACATTTGAAAGAAACCATTCTATAAACTTAATTGTATGCAATATATATTTTTAACTGAACCCAATCAGTGGATAAAATGAAGTGATTGGATCAGTTGCCTGGGATACAGCTTGCCTGATTCTACTGTACATTCAATAGATAGTAGAGTGTGGGGACAAAAAAAAATTAACACTTCAAAACGTAGTAACATTGTTTTCTACCTCTTTGTTCTTCAAATATTCTTACACTTTATCATGAAGGCATTGGATGGCATTAGTGAAATCAGTGATCGTTGCCCAAATGTGTGCTAAATGATTTGCACTGTCAGGTTTCACGTGGCACATTGTAGACAATGTCAATTCTATCATAACCTGGCACCTGGACATCTTTACTTTCCACTCAGAGACTCTGGTTTGAAGAGGAGATAGAACCTCAGCTGATTTATTTTTCCAACTCTAGCCAGGGGTACTGACGCCAAATGTTATTACTAACTGAGATAAAATAATCAGAGCACGGCCAGTGTTGAAAGCTGGAGCTTTTCTGATCTGTTTGGCATGGTATATTTCCATCTGTGTCACTGGACAAATGAACCAAACCTTCTTTTTCCGTCTTTAAACTTAGAATCATAGAATCCATACTGTACGGAAGCAGGCTATTCAGCCCATCAAGTCCACACTGACCCCCCGAAGAGCATCAGCCCAGACCCCTGTCCCTACCCCACCCCACCTGCTGCTTCCCTACCCCTGTAATCCTGCATTTCCCATGGCTAATCCACCTAGCCTGCACATTCCCAGGCACTATGGGTGATTTAGCATGGCTAATCCACCTAACCTGCACATCTTTGGACTGCGGGATGAAACGAGAACACCCAGAGGAAACCCATGCAGACGTGGGGAGAATGTGCAAACTCCCACAGACAGTGGCCCGAAGCTGGAATCAAACCCAAGTCCCTGGCGCTATAAGGTGGCACTGCTAACCACTGAGCCACGGTGCCACCAACTTGAATGACTGAAGTAATTTTTGCCAAAGTTGCTCTCTCCAACTACCTCCCACATTTCTTTATTCTCATTTTGAATATAATAAAATATTTGGGGAGTATCAAGGGAAACCGTTTATGATAGCCCAAAGGGGAGGTAAGTAGCTATGTACAGGTACCACTGAGTTTGGTGGGTGGTATATGACCAGTGGTAGTACTCCCATTTTTATTGAAATCAGATACTTTGTGTGTTTCATTGAACAAGGTCACAGCTGAGACCCAAGACTGTCACAATATGTCTCGTTACTAATTTTTTGAAAAATATTTTTTTCAAACACAGTAGAAAGGAATTTGTGTTGATTAGGTCACCTTTGGAGAACCATGCATTTTCCATATTCTAAAATATATGTAGAGGCACTGCAAAGAGAGCAAGAGATGAGAGAGTATTCAGAGAAGAAAAGCATGGAGAGACTGGCACTCTTTGCCTGAGAGCAGTGAAGAATAGAGCTCTTTACAATTACAGAAGGGTTTCATAGGCTAACGGTAGAAAAGGTTATTCCAATTCTGGAGTAACCAAAATCAGGGGCCATATAGGGTCTATCCTGTGGGCAGCACTAACGCGTTTGTAACTGCAGTAAAGAAATCAAGAGAAATTCCTTTATGTGGAAAGTGGCTAGAACGTGAAGCTCACCGATTATGTAGGGCTGAATTTTACACTGGAAGTGTAAAAAGATCCGTGGGAAGCCCTCCTCCACTTGGTCAGCTCACCCTGCAATCATCTAACATTAACTGGCCCTTTAATTGAATGAAAAGAGGGGCATTCCAAGAGGTAGACCCGCATCTGAGAGCTGCTGGCTAATCAAAGGGCTATCAGCTGTCACGTTCCAACAGCGCCCCTGGGATCAATGGCCACTGCTGGGTCTTCAGCCAAACCAAAAGAGGAGATGCCAGAGGTAAGCTCAGTGTATCACAGTGCCCAGGCTGGCAGGCCCAGAAGGGGTGGGGGACCAGCAACGCGTTAGGGTAAGTGCAGAGGAAAAATGATGTAAGGGGAAGAATGACTTTAGGGGCGTATGGAGTGGGAGTGGGGCTGATCAGAATGCCCAAATAGAGGTACCACCCTCCCTTGCCTGGTAACCAATCCACCTGGAATCATCTGCCAGGCTAGACATTTGATGCCAAATTTCTCTGTTGCTGGTAAAATCAAGGAGGGCAAGGGTGGGTACATTGCAAGCATGGCACCAATGCTTTTTTTTTAACAAACACCCATCCTCCCCACCCTGCTTACCATTTACACTTGGGAGGCTATAAAATTCAGGCCAAGGGCTGAAGGCAAATGGCATACATGAATTAAAGGGTAGGAAGTACAATTCATGAGGGAGAAACAAATAGAAATATATGTTAAGGTGAAATGAAACATCATGAGAAAAAGCTGAAGTAAACATTAACACCAGCATCGACTAGTTGAAACAAATGTCCATCGTGTAATGCTTAAATCTATATCTCTTAGATACCTTCGTTCCAAGATGAAATGCACAAGGTGTTCCAGTCTCTCATCTCAAACTCCTAAGCCATAGGTACAACCCTGTATCTCTTTTCTACAGTACCTTCAGGCCTCCATGTCATAGTTGAGTGAGATACAGAAGGTGCACATTCACCAGAGTATTGTACAGTTTGATTATGAATCCTTCTGACTTGCATTTAATTGATTTGACAAATAACTCATATTTCTGTTGACCAAGTTGATTGCTAATTAGCATTTTTTGATTATGTTTACCATCGTGCCTGCCATCAATTCTCGGGTCTGCTTTCACCACATTGATATTTTTACCCACTCTCTTCAATAATTTTAATGCCATTCACAGAGTATATTTTTAGTTTAAAACCTGCTTGCAACACTAACGCAAAAAAAATTAATTTGCCCACGATTTTGCTCAGATGCTTCGTCCAACACACTCTAATTTATGACTTGATTCCATTGCCTCTTTTCAGTATGCATTATCAGTGTATGTGACCATTTAACAGTTTCAGATCATAGATAGCTGTAGAATAGAATCAACAATGGTCTCAATGCTTAGTTCCAGGCATCCCATGTGTTTTCCCAATTTCATTCTTCTAATGAGTAGTAGTTGCTTTCCACCCTTCCACCATTTTCTTATCCTTTCAAGGGGCCCATCCTGAATCTGCACAGCTTTTGAGCTTGACTAATAACCCAAAGGGAGGTATTTTTCTCTACATGCCTTTGAGGCCTACAAAACATTACGTATTGGGTTTTCCATTGTTCACTTGGAATGTTACTTTCTCACAGAAGATAATGTTAGTCAGACATGAATCTTTAACTTCCAGATTTTTGTTAACTGCAGTTTTACTAGGTTTAATTATACAAATACTCTTCAATTTACTCCTAATGATCAGTGTCATTACTTTGATCAGAATGGAGGTAAAAATTGGTTCTGTCTATTTAATCCTGCTTGACCTGTTTCTGATCTACTGGCACCTTCCTATTGCTAATGATGCCCCCAGAATAACCGCTTCACATTTCTCCAGCTAAATCAATCTGGTCATTAGCTCATTATAATTTTTGATGATTTATAAATTGGTTTCTTCATTAAAACAAATGACTTAAAATCAAAAGTACTTCATTGGCTGTAAAGTGCTTTGAGTTGTCCTGCCATTTTTACACGGGCTTTAAAAATGCACATAACGGGGTCTTGTGTCATAGTGATAGTGTTCTTACCTCTGAGCCAAGAAGCTTACTTCAAGTCCCACCTGCTCCAGTGGTGTGTAATAACAATGCTGAACAGGTTGTTTAGAAAATATGTACAAATGCGTGTGTTTCATTTTACTCACATTCAGCAAACAAATAAATACCATATATTTATCCCCAGTGGTTTGTTTGTTTTGAGCCTATTAAGTTTAGCAAAGAATTCCAACTCATTAATATCAAAATCCTTAATGTCACTTTGGTTAACTGTGTTCAGAGAGGGCATGCTGTTTATATTTTCCCTTTGAGGGAGAAGTCATTTCGAATATTGACTATGTTGTGATCATCAGCAGTTCCATTTCCATTTGTATCTTTAACTGTTCTTACCTTCTCCTCTGCCCTCCAACTGTTACCATAGTGAGGTATTTCTATTATCACCATATTTCATTTCTACTGCGCTTTATCCTAAGTCACATCTGAACATTTAATTAGGTTATAGATTTTCTTCGTAGTAAACCCTTCTCCCCTAAAAATGTTTTTTTTAAAGTTCATTCTCCAGATTGCCGAAGAGCAAGATTGTGGTGAGTTGCCTACAACTGAGTGACTTGCTAGGCCATTTTGGAGGACAGCAGAGTCACCCACTTTGCTGTGGGTCTGGAATCACAAAAAAGATGCCAGTTAATTGAATGAAAACCCTGAACAATTATAAAAAGACAAATGTGACTGGAATTATATTGACTATTCACATCTCAAACGCATTAGCACAGAAATCACTCTGAAGGGTTGATACTTTGCAGGCAAATATGGAAGCCATATTATACACATCAAGCTGTGTGAAATAGCATCAGACAAATGATCAATTCATTTGTCATTATTGATTTAGGGACGGATATTGACTAGGGAGAGTTCAATATTCTTCTTTGGTTAGGATAAACTGTAAGCTTTTGTTCCTACTTTCCATGGTCTGTCAGGTTTACTCTGGATCTCAATAGCCCAAGTCAGTTCCAACAATGGGATATATCCACATGTTCTTTATTAAAGCAATGTACACAAGACACTGCAAAAATAGTAACATCACAAGGTTACTTGCACAATACTTACAATCACAAGTGACCAGGTTTATGTGGACTTGTTTAAGGACCAGAGTGAAACAGGTGATCAACCTGTTCCAGCTCAAACTCCAGTTACTGATCAGACAATTCCCATTCCTGACTTAGCTAGTTATTGATCTGAGGCACGTTCTCTTATGCAAGCAGCCTGTGTGTTCAAATCTTGACATTGTCCAGTCTTCAGCAACTGATCCATTTGATCGATCACAAGATTGTAGCTCTTTTCACGGTCCAGTTAATATTTCCTCTTATTAGGAGAACTGCTTGTTTTGAATGGAAGGAGACTCATCTTTTGCCTTTAATGAACCTTGACCTTAGGCCAGCTGGTTCTGACTGCTTATATAAGCCTTACTAGGCAGCTTTTGTGCCATCTAATCAGCCATATGATGTTTACATAGCGTAATGTAATCACAATGTCATCAACCACATAGATGACAAATGGTCAGCAATTCGCATCTAACGTTCTGTGTATGGTTTTAACAGAACTCAGCCACACATACTGTGTCACCAGTTAAACACATCACCTATTGAGTTGTAAACACACATATCCCTTCAGAAAATGCAGAAACCATTTAAGACATCATTCAACTGATTAACCTTATTCCTTATCCTTAGACTGTGACCCCTAGTTCTGAACTTCCCCAACATTGGAAACATCCTTCCCGCATCTAGTCCCATCGGGATTTTATACATTTCTATGAGATCCCCCCGCATTCTTCTAAATTCCAGTGAGTACAAGACCAATTGATCTGGCCTTTCCTTATATGTCAGTCCTGCCATCCCAGGAATCAGTCTGGTGAACATTCGCTGGACTCTCTCAATAGCAAGAGTGTCCTTCCTCGGACTAGGAGACCAAAATTTTACACAATACTCAAAGTGTAGCCTCACCAAGGCCCTGTATAACTGCAGTAAGACATCCTTACTCCTATACTCAAATCCTCTCACTAAGGAGGTCAGCATGCCATTAGGTTTCCTTACTACCTGCTGCCAACCGTCAGCGACGGTTTCACCATGACACCCAAGTCTCATTGCACCTCACCTTTTCCTAAATGGCCACCTCTCAGATACTAATCTGCCTTCCTGTTTTTGCCACCAAAGAGGATAACCTCACATTTATTCACATTATGTCGCATTTGCCAAGTATTTGCCCACTAGGCCAGACTGTTGAGGTCAATCTGCAGCTTATAAGTATCCTCCTCACAGCATACACTGCCACCCAGCTTAGTGTCATCTGGAAGTTTGGAGATATTGGATTCAATTCCTTTACCTAAATCATTAATGTATATTGTAAACAGTTGGGGTCCCAACACTGAACCCTGCAGTACCTCACTCGTCATTGCTTGCCACTCTGAAAAGGACACATTTACTCCAACTCTCTGCTTCCTGTCTGCTAACCAAGTTCTCTAACCGTGTCAATATGTTGCCTCTGACACCAGGAGCTTTAATTTTCCTTACTTTTGAAAGTCCAGACAACATCAACTGCTTCACCCTTGTCCACTCTACTGGTCACATCCTCAAAAAATTCCGGAAGATTTGTCAAGCCTTAGTAGTGAATCCATACCGACTTGGACTGCTTCTGTCACCCCTTTCCAAATGCTCAGTTATGCCATCCTTAATTATTGACTCCAGCATTTTCCCCACCACTGATGTCAGGTTAACCAGTGTATAATTCCCTGTGTTCTCTCCCTCCTTTTTTAAAGGACTCTCCCTCAAGAGAGATGAACAAGATTACATTGTTTTTGCCTTGAATGGGCCTTGAAGCAATAACTTTATCACTCTGAGACTGAGTACTATTAGTATTCAAGTCAAGTACTCCGTACAAGCCAAGCGTCTAGTTGGCCAATTAGTCCTTCAATCCTGCTCTGTCATTCACTTAGATTACGGTGACTTTCACACTTACTTTATTTGTCAGTCTTCCCTCCATATCTCTTGCTACCTTACCTAACAAAAATGTATTGATCTCCATAGTGAAAGCTCCAATCATCACAGAAGCCACAATTTTTGCAGAAGAGATTTCAATACATTATCTTATGTGTGAAAATGCGATTTCTAATTTCCTTCGTAGATAATCTACATTTTATTTAAGGACCATGTCCCCTTGTTCCTGATACACACACACACACGCACACACGAAATGGTCTCTTTGTATCTACCCTTAGAATCATTTGAACATTTTAAGCACCTTGATCAGATCGCCACCCCTCAAGTAGATGTAGAGAGATGGACAGCTTAATGCCAAAGCAGCTGAAGGCTTGACTGCCGGTGACATGCATCAATGAATACAGTCCAGCACTGGTGTGGTGATAAGAGCTTTTAAATGATCAAGAGAAACAGTAAAAAAAGACTTGTATGTTATTTGGTAGAAAATCTTGTTAGATCAGAAATGTTAATGGTTATGTTTAGTTGTTGGAATTACCAATCATTCCCCAGTGACTACACTTCAGACTAATTCATGAGTAGCATTTTCTGAAAGCCTTAATAAGGTGCTAGGTAACAGATTGTCTTCATTTCTTCTCTTTCCCGTTAATCCCACCGTAGTTTAAGATTTTAAAATTAGCTGTGATGATTTTAGGTTTTCTGACCCAAGTGTGTCTGTTGGTGTGTGAATGAGAGGGGGAAACATGTTCACAAGAGAGACAAAGGGATCTGCTTTGTCGATGACAAATTAGAAAAAGGCATTGATTATTTTTTCACAGCACAGATGCTGAAATATTTACAATGTCTGCCTTGGAAAAGGAAAGCTGTAGTGAAAGAATGACAGACAGAGAGAGAGAGACACAGAGAGAGCGTATAGTCCACAGGATCAAACAATACCTGCAACTATGACAGCAGTCAACATTCTATGGGGACTGTCTGTAAGCCACTAAACAGTCTATAGTTCTTTTCATGTCATGTGCAGAGGGCCCTTTGTGAGCATTTGATTCCCCTATGCCACAATATTGCTGCCTGCAAGCTGTATTTGGTCAGTTGATCATGAAATCTAACAGGATTCTGTCAGTGACTTACTCACAGAACTGTCACTAAATTCAAGTCTACTTATTTTTTTCATGTGGGGCAATGTTCAACAACGCTGTTACCAAAGGGTCAAAACAATGCAGTCCCGTCTTTAAAATGGCATTTATAGCTTTTTGAATAACAATTGATCAAGCAATTTCAGTTATGTAGAAAGACTGAAGAATCTTAAAATGGCTACAGAAAGGAGGAGGCCACTTGGTTTATTAAGTCCATGTCAGCTTTCTGCAGGAACAGTCTAGCTCCTAGTGGTTCCTGATCTTTCTCTGTGGTTTTCCTTTTGGTGTTTTATCTTTTTGAAAACCATGCTGAATCTTCCTGCACCACACTCTCAGGCAGTGCATTCCAGATGATAATGACTTGTATAAAAAGGCTAAATAAAAACCGCAAGAACTGCAGATGTTCTGAGGAAGGGTCACTTGGCCCGAAACATTAACTCTGATTTCTTCTTACAGATGCTGCAAGACCCACTGAGTTTTTCCAGCAATTTCTGTTTTTGTATCTAAAAAGGCTGATCCTCATGCCACCTTTGAATCTTACACCAGTCACCTTGACTTTATGTCCTCCGTTCTTGACACACCCTCTAATGGGAAATGTTTCTCTCTATTCTCTAGTTCACTCATGATTTTGAACCCCTCTATCAAGTCTCTTCTCAACATTCTCATTAAGGAAACTAACCACAATCTCTCTAATCAATCCACATCATTTAAGTCCCTCATCCCTGGAACCACTTAATGCATCTTTTCTGTACACTCTCCAAAGCCAAAGTGTGCAGTGCTCAGCATTAGGCGGAATATTCCAGACTTTATCTGTAAAGATTAAGACTCCATATAGCTTTACAACAGCCTTCACAATTTGTCCTGCCATCTTGAACAATTTGAGCACACATACTGCTTTGTTCCACTCCTTTTAGAATTGTACTTCTAAGTTTATTGAGTCTCTTCTAGTATAATTCCTATCTCTATTCATACTTCTGTACATTAGATTTCACCTACCATTTGTCTACCCAATTCTCCAAACTGTCTGTCCTCTTGAAATCTATCCTCCTGACATGTAAATACATATGGAAGTTTTGCAACATCTACAAATTGTGAAATTCGGGTGTGTATATCAAGTATAGAACATTAACATATATACAGAAAAACAGAGGTTCTAGTACTGATCACTGGGGGAGGCACATTATATACTTTCCTGATGTTCAAAAAAAAACAACTGTTCATTATAACACTATGCCTCCTGTCACCTTTATCAATTTTGTACCTTCACGGTACTTCAATTTTGCTGCCAAGCCTAGTATTTGGCAAGAAGCAAGATTTAATGGAGGCTTTCATGAAGTAAATGAGGAGAAACTAATAATTAGCAAGACTATGATGACCAGAAGACAGAGATTTACAAAATTACCATACATATCAGGGAGGAGATCCTATTTTCACACTGTCGTATGAGAAATGTACTGCCTGAAAGGGCAGTGGAAGCAAAGTTAATTGTAAATTTCAAAAAATAATTAAAAATTGAAAAGAAAAAATGCATTGCTATGGGGAAACTGCTGAGGGAAGTGTGAATAATTGGAAGGCTCTTACAAACAACTGGCACAGGCACAATGAGTCCCGCAGCGGCATCCT
Source organism: Rhincodon typus (assembly GCF_021869965.1). Lineage (NCBI taxonomy): Eukaryota > Metazoa > Chordata > Chondrichthyes > Orectolobiformes > Rhincodontidae > Rhincodon > Rhincodon typus. Next base: position 23,636,774 of record NC_063352.1, on the reverse strand, counting down.
GTGTTGAGTAATTCTGTGGTTGATTACATTTTGCAGCTAATGGATCTAATATCATTAAGTGGAAGTTCTAAAGTAAAGTTATGGGTAGACGACTTCCTTTAGTCTCATTCCTGATGAGCAGTTTCACTTCTTAAAAGTGGAATCACATACAGCATGATTCCACGGACTAAATGTCAATTTAACGATAGCACTCATAGCCAATACTACCCCTAGGTGGAGCAACACACTCAGAGCATTGCTTTTAAACTCACACCCAAAGCAAAATACTTGTGTACTGTAAACGAATGTAACTAAAATCATTAGTTTGGGAGTGACAATGTACTTTTTTTTGGTGAACACACAACATTTTAGTCAGAGTTGATATGAGAAAACTATTGCATGTTTGAATCAACCTGCAATTAGTACTATGCTCGTTTTAAATCAGAAATATTTTATTTGAAGAAACTTTGGAACTCTAGTCACAGTGGATTAGAGACAAACATTGCATATTTGATTGAAATGAGCCTGCAATTACTACTGTGAATGGTTTCAAATACCTTCAAGAGCTTTTAGAATAATAGTGTACTGTTACATTTGCAGTTGAATTCTGCAGCTGTAATTAATGGAGGTGTCCTATCCCCTGCATTGGGAACACACAAATTAAAAAGCAACATCATTAACAAGCTTAACAGTCACATGAATAGGAGAAGGCAAGCCATTCAAGAATTTTTGTCCATTCAATGAGATCATGCCATCATCATAATTTAATGCCATCTATTTGCCTTGGCTCTGCATCCATTATTAATGCTAATTTAGTCTGAATGGACTCCAACTACAATAGTTTCTAGGGTAAGACAAATGGGAAATCTAGAAATAGGGACACAATTTCAATACGAGGTGCGTAAGGCATGAATGGGGTAGGAAGTGGAGATCAAGACCCACTATTCCTAGAGTTATCACAACACATACATTTCTTTTTCACCGAGGTTGACAGAAAACATTGATCAAGTTTCTGTACTTACCAAGGATGACCATTATGATTAAATAGATTCTAGCTATACATAAATAATTCTGAACTGTCGCCACTAATTAAAACTCTAACTCCTTTAGAAAACTCCCACTTTACACACTTGAGTAGAGCGTTTGTGAATTGGAAGGCAGGATGTTAGAATTTGTTTGTTAAAATGATAGGGGGCAAAGTGCATGGTCCGTTTAAGAGGTGATGTGCTTTTCTAAGCTTAGAGATTAAAAAAAAGTCTTCGAGCAGCTGCAGATGCACAGACAGTTCTGAAATTGAAATATATGTATTAATTGGCTGTGTGGTTGACCACGTAGGCTTGTTTTAATGTTAAGGCAACCACCTTGAATATCAGCCAATTAAGTTAAACCAGGCACTTAGAGACTGAAAATCAATTGAATTTAAATCTGATGGTGTTGACAATCTAGGACCAATTCTATTGTAAGAAAATTGACAGATCATTAAGGGTATATAAGGAGAGGGTTTTTGAAAATCAGTGTGAGAGCGAACTGCCATCAGAAGAGTAAAACTCTGGCTCTCACATAAATCTTTAAGCTCTCTGATTAAGCACCATCCAAAAGGTCCCATAACACTCTTAGCTAATATTCCTGACACAAGGATTCGACAAAGAAAGCATTTCTGACTTAAGAATAGCTGAAAATGCATGGACTATTCTGGAAGATGCATCCTGACTATAGTTTGAGAGTCTAAGTTTTAATTTATTTTTCTTATTACTTTGGTTTATATAAGTGGGACTGGTGTTTATGAGAACTGCACACCATTAGAATTTTGTTTTATTTGGGAATAGTTAGTAGTTGGGGGGCAATTGTTTGATTTGTTAGTAGTCCTGTTAATTTGATCACTGTTAGAGTTAGATAAATAAATTATTACTTGTTACTTCTAAAGTGAGTACCAGGGATTTTATTTCATTTAACCATCTTCTCTGTGACAGACTGGGGGCTTGGGTCCTGGATCTGGCCAGAACGATTTGGACAGATTTGAACAGATTTGGGGTAAGAAAGGTCCTAGCAGATTTAAACAGACGTGGCGATTAGCTTGAACAGGAGAGGGAATTGTTTGCATTATGGTTACAGGCAGAGGAGAGACAAAAAGAAAAAGAGAGAGAAGAAAGGGAAAATGAAAGAGAAGAAAGGGAGAAAGAGAGAGATTTTGGACTTCAGCAGTTGCAAATTTAGTGGGATAGCCAACTTAAAATTATGGAAATTAAGGTAGAGGATATGATTAGTGAGGAAGAGAGTGATGATGAGCAGATCCATTGTATCCAAAGACCTGATAGGGATAGATATAAATATGTCAAAACACTACCAAAATTTGATGATAAAGATGTAGAAGCCTTTTTCATTTCCTTTGAGAAATTGGCTAAACAGTTGAAGTGGCCAGAAGATATGTGGGTAGCCATAATTCAGAACATATTGGTAGACATGGCTAGTGAGATGTTTGCAGCGCTGTCAGATGAGGTGTCAAGAGAATATGAAGGAGTAAAACAGGCTATTTTGTTTGCCTACAAATTGGTACCAGAAGCTTATAGATAACGGTTCATGAATATAAGGAAGGAACCAGGTCAGATTTATGTCGAGTTTGAGAGGATTAAACATAGCAATTTCGATAGATGGGTGAGAGCATTAATGATAGAAAAGACATATGAGGATCTTAGAGAAATTATTCTGCTGGATGAATGCTCTAGAAATGATAAGAACTCATGTTGAAGAACAGAAAGTTACCAAATTAAGAAGAGCTGCGGAGATGGTGAATGAATACGCATTAGCGCATAAATCGAAGTTTAGCTTCTTACAGCAATTTCATTCCGTGAGGGATAGAAATTGGGAAAAAGGGAGATCCTTCAATGAGAAACAAGAAGTAGATCACACTGGGAACAGTTTACCACATGTGAAAAACAAACCCAAGAGGGTTGAAAAGAGGTGAAAGGCCTCAGGTGTTTCCACTGTAATAGAGAGGGACACAAAGTCACAGCGCTGGTGGTTTAAGAGAGGCATGGGGAAAAGGATGTGGTAAAAGAGGTTAAACCAATGGGATTAGTAGAGATAGTGGAAGAAATCCCAAGAGAAATTGAGAAGCTGCAGGAGAGTGCACAGCTTAGTGACGGGTTGGGTAGTAAGATAGTGCCCAATCTCTTCAAAGACTTCACCTCTGCAGGTAAGGTTTATGCAGGAAGAACACAAAGAGAAGGTAAAGAAGTTAAAATATTGAGAGATGCAGGAGCTGGTCAGTCTCTGATATGAAAGTATTTGCACTCCTTTTGAAATGTTACCTGGGAGAGTGATAATCTGTGAAATAAATGGAGAGAGATTTAATGCTCCCCTGTGTAAAATAGGGCTAGAAAGTTCAATCGAGACTGAAGAAGTGACAGTGGGAGTGATTGAAAGAGTGTCTATTCCAGGAATACAGTTTGTTCTTGGAAACGACCTAGCAGGATCAAAGGTGGGAGTGATATCTCCTTGTAGTGGAGAAACTGAAGGAAAACCAGGGAATTGAGGAGTTAAAAGAAAAAAACTACTTTGGAATTTTTCCAGATTGTGTGGTAACAAGATCCAGCTGTCATAGGTTAAAGCAAGAGAGGAAAACCAAAGAGAAAGATGAAGAAGAAGTTGAGGTCCAGTTCGCTGACGCCCTGTTTGATGAAATGGTAAAGGAAAAACCTAAACAAACAGATAGAAGATCAGACAGAGCTTACAACAAAAAGATGAGACAATAAATGATTTATATCATAAGGCTTACTTGGAAAAGGAATCAGAATGTATTCCAGAATGTTATTACCTTAAGGATAGAATCCTAAGGTGAAAATGGAGACCTTGGCAGGTTAATGCAGAGGAGAAATGGGCTGAAGTTCACCAGATTGTGTTGCTGGTAGCATACAGACAGGACGCATTGCGGGTAGCACACAAATTACCTGTAGGTGTAGGAGGTCATCCAGGAGTGAGGAAGACTTAAGCTAAAATACAGAAGCATTTCTATTGGCCTGGATTACGTAAAGATGTTGTTGAATTTTGCTGTACTTGTCATACGAGTCAAATGGTAGGAAAGCTACAGGCAGTAATAAAACCAGCGTCTTTGATGCCAATTCCCGTATTTAAAGAACCATTCATGCGGGTTATGGTTGAATGTATAGGTCCCCTCCCTAAAACCAATCATGGGAGCCAGTATTTGCTAACCATAATAGATGTGTCTACCAGATTTCCAGAGGCAGTTCCATTTTGGAACGTCAATGTAAAAAGGGTTATGGAGGAGTTGCTTGCTTTCTTTATCCATGTGGATTACCCGGGGAGATTCAATCAGACCAAGGGTCCAGTTTTACTGCCAAATTATTTAAGGAGGTCATGGATTGTGCAGGCATCCAACACCATAAATCAAGTGCATACCATCCTGAATCCCAGGGAGCATTGGAAAGGTGGAATTGGACTCTTAAGACCATGCTGATGGCTTATTGCCAGGATTACCCAAATGATGGGGATAAAGGTGTCCCATTTATATTGTTTGCTATTAGACATGCTCCAAATGAATCAACTCAGTTTACTCCATTTGAACTGATAATCGGACACAAAGTAAGAGGGACTTTAAAATTACGGAAAAGTTGATAGATCTGAAGTCAGAGACCGTGAGGATTACATATCTGAGGTGATGGAAAGATTAAACAGAGCAGGTGAATTAGCTAGACAACATTTGATAGCATCTAATGAAGCAAGAGGCAAATGAGAATTCTAAAATTTGTACATTTGCCCCTGGGGATAAAGTAGGAGAACCCTTCAAAGCAAGCTTTAGTGGTCCCTAACAGCTTGAAAAGAAGTTAAGTCAGGTGAATTATCTGGTAAAGATGCCACTTAGGAAAAATCTTTATCAGGTATGTCATGTGAACATGCTGAAACCTTACTATGACAGGGAAAGGGAACTGTAGAAATGGGTATTAGATACTGCCACTCAGAATGAGGAATCAAATCCAGATAATGTGGATTTTGATGTGCCTCAGAATAAATTAAATAATGAGGAAATCCTTAAAAAATGGGATAGGATAGTAAGCTATCTGTCTCAGGAACAGGTAACTGAATTAAAAGGCTTGTTGCAGCACTATGAGGATGTACGGTTGGTTCTGCTATAATGCGATAGTTACATTCCTGTGCAACATTGTATCATAGAAAATCATGCTATAGAAATAACAGAGATAGTAGGAACTGCAGATGCTGGAGAATCTGAGATAACAAGGTGTAGAGCTGGATGAACATAGCAGGCCAAGCAACATCAGAGGAGCAGGAAAGCTGACGTTTCGGGCCTAAACCCTTTCTGAAGAAGGATCTAGGCCCAAAACGTCAGCTTTCCTGCTCCTCTGATGCTGCTTGGCCTGCTGTGTTCATCCCACTCTACACCTTGTTATCATAGAAATAACAGGCCTAAAGGAAAAGCGGTGCGAGGGGCAGACACCAAAAAATATCACTCAAAATCACACAAAGATCACTCAAAAGCCTAACACAAAGGGTAGCGCAATTTGAATAAATGTTTAGTTCATAAATAATAAGGAAATAAAAGTAAATTTAACACCTTACCTTGAAAAAATGTCAAGATGACTTGATGGGGGAGAAGGTTTTGAGGTTGTTCTGTTGTTAATGCAGGGGCTTCCAAAACATCAATAATAAGGTCAGAAAAAATTTGCCATGTCATTCAACCTCTTTTGCTTGACCTAAAGTAGATGCCTAGAGTACACTTTCAAGGTTCATGGGTTTACAGACTGATACATCACCACAGACTTAAGCTTTAAGTCTCCACTGGTATTGGCACCCAGCAGCACAGTTGTATGATCCTTTGCCACCTTAAAGCCTGGAGTGTGTGCTTCATTCATAGAAATGTATGTTCTTGATGGCATTCACTTCCATATAAACTTGTCTCATCCAAATTGAACAATTGATCTAAGTTGTAGCCTTCTTCGTCAATTAATTTTTTTTACTATGGGAGGAAATGCCATCTCATGCTCCTCGCCTGCATTGGCAGCTTCACCACATAACTTTATGTTATGAAAAGCATAGCCGTTCTTAAAACCAGCAAACCAGCCACTGCTAGCACTAAAAACAGGCACTTCTGCAGAATTTTCAGCTTTTTTTTGTTAAATCTTTATAAATTGATAAGACTTTCTCTTTTATGGTTAGAAAGGTGGTCCCAGATTGCTTTTTCATTGCGTATGCTCAGGACAAAGCCCGTGAAATGATTATGTGATGTCGATGCGTAATCCTTCACGCACCAATGGAATCACGTTATAGACAACACGAGTTCACGTTTTAGAAATAGCGTTCCCCTATTCGTCAGTCATGTTATAGCCAATTCACGTTGTCGGAATACACATTATAGCAGAAACGACTGTATGTAGAAATAGAATGAGGAGAATTGATACTACAGTACATGAGGTTGACATAGGGAATGCTGTTTCAATAAAACAACACCCCTACAAGCTTAATCCTCTCAAAGCAGCACAGGTACAGATGGAAGTGGAAGCGATGCTCCAAGAAGACATCATCGAGTTGAGTCAAAGTGAGTGAAGTTCGCCGAAAATATTGGTTCCAAACCTAAAGGTACTCAATGGTTCTACATGGATTATTGGAAGATCAACACAGTGACTAAATCAGACTCATACCCAATTCCAAGGCTGGAAGAGTGTGTGTACATCGCAAAGTTGGATTTACTTCATGGTTACTGGGAAGTACCTTTGTCAGAGATGGCGAAAGATGTTTCTGCATTTGTAACCCCAAATGGGCTCTCTCAATTTAAGGTAATACCCTTTGGAATGAACAACGCACCAGCCACTTTTCAAAGACTTATGAACAGTGTTGTAGCAGGATTGACTCGTTGTGCTGTCCATTTAGATGACTTAGTGATCTTTCGCTGCTTGTGGAAAGATCACATGGTTCATTTGGCAGAGCTCTTTGAAAGACTACGTAAGGCAAAACTGGCCATAAATTTAGCAAAAATTGAATTCACAAAAGTGGAAGTGACAGTCTTAGGACACAACATCGGACATGGAAGGATGACACCAAGGAACGTGAAGACGAAGGCCATCGAGGAATTTCCAAGACCATCCTTGAAGAAGGAACGGTTATGCTTTTTGGGACTGAGTGGATCCTACTGGAAGTTTGAACCAAACTTTAGTAGTGTAGTGGCACTACTGATGGATTTGTTAAAGAAGAACACGAGATTTCAGTGGACAGGACAATGCAAGGAGGCATTTGAGAATTTAAAAGCAGTGTTAACCACTTCTAAAATGAGTATCATTTCATTTAACCTTTCCCTCCGTAATACATAAAAACAGACACAATTGCTGCCATAGAGTTCACTGAGATAATCCCTTGGCTTGTCAGGACGTACTGCTGCGTGATCTTCCTTCTTTCACTAACAGCCATAGATTTAGAGATATATACTGCACAGAAACAGATCCTTCAGTCCAACTCATCCATGCTGACTAGATATTAAGCTAGTCCCATTTGCCAGCATTTGGCCCATAACTCTCTCAATCCTTCCTATTCATATACCCATCCAGATACTCAGTAATTGTATCAGCGTCCACCGCTTCCTCTGGCAGCTCATTCCATACATGTACCACCCTCTGCGTAAAAACGTTGTCCCTTAGGTCCCTTTTAAAACTTTCCTTCTCACCTTAAACCTATGCCTTCTAGTTTTGTACTCCCCTACCCCGGGGAAAAGACCTTGCCTAATTATCCCATCCATGCCCCTCATGATTTTATAAACCTCTATAAGATCACCCCTCAGTCTCCTGCACTCCAGGAAAAATAGCCCCCAGGCCTGCTGTGTTCATCCAGCCCTGCACCTTGTTGTCTCGGATTCTCCAGCATCTGCAGTTCCTACTATCTCTGATTCAATTTTAACCCCAGTCTATTCAGCTTCTTCCCTATAATTCAAACACTCCAATCCTGGCAACATCGTTGTTAATCTTTTCTGAACTCTTTCAAGTTTCACAACATCCTTCCTATAGGAGAGAGACCAGAACTGCACGCAGTATTCCAAAAATGGTCTAGCCACTGTCCTGTACAGCCACAACACGATCTCCCAACTCCTATACTCAATGCACTGACCATTAAAGGCAAGCATACCAAACGCCTTCTTCACTATCCTATCTACCTGTGACTCCACTTTCAAGAAACTGTGAACCTGCATGCCAAGGTCTCTTTGTTCAGCAACACTCCCCAGGACCTTACCATTGAGTGCATAAGTCCTGCCTTGACTTGTCTTTTCAAATTGCAGCGCCTCACATTTACCTAAATTAAACTCCATCGGCCACTCTTCAGCCCATTGGCCCATCTGATCAAGGTCCCATTGTACTCTGAGGTAACCTGCTTCACTGTCCACTACACTCCAATTTTGGTGTCACCTGCAAACCTCCTATGTTCAATTCCAAATCATTTGTATAAATGACGAAAAGCAGTGGACCCAGCACCGATCCTTGTGACACACCACTGGTCACAAGCTTCCAGCCTGAAAAGCAACCCTCTACCACCACCATCTATCTTCTACCTTCGAGCCAGTTCATGCAGTTCTCCCTGTATATCATGTGATCTAACCTTGCTAACACCTTACTGAAGTCCATATAGATCATGTCCACCATTCTGCCCTCATCAATCCTCTTCGTTACTTCTTCAAAAAACTCAATCAACTTAGTGAGACAAGATTTCCCATGCACAAAGTCACATTGACAATCTCTAATCAGTCCTTACCTTTCCAAATACATGTAAATCCTGACTCTCAGGATTCTGTCCAACAACTTGCACACCACTGATATCAGGCTCACCGGTATATATTCCCTGGCTTTTCCTTATCATTATTCTTAAATAATGGCACCATGTTAGCCAACCCCCAGTCTTATGGCACCTCACCTGTGGTTATCGATGATACAAATATCTCAGCAAGGGCCCAGCAATCACTTCCCTAGCTTCCCACACAGTTCTAGGGTACACCTGATCAGGTCCCAGGGATTTATCCACCTTTATGCGTTTTAAGACGTCCAGCACCTTCTTCTCTGTAACATGGACATTTTTCAAGGTGTCGCTATTTATTTCCCTATATTCTTTATTTTCCATATCCTTCTCCATAGTAAACACTGATGAAAAATACTTATTTAGTATCTTCCCCCTCTCCTGTCGTTCCACAAATAGATGACCTTGCGGATCTTTAAGGGGCTCTATTCTCTCCATTGTCACTCTTTTGTCCTCAATGTATTTATAGGATTTTTTTTGGATTCTCCTTAACCCTATTTGCCAAAGCTATCTCATGTCCCTTTTTTTGCTCTCCTGATTTCCCTCTTAAGTACACTCCTACTGCCTTTATACTCTTCTAAGGATTCACTCAATCTCTGCTGCCTCACCCTGACCTATGCTTCCTTCTTTTCATTGACCAAAATCTCAATTTCTCTAGTTATCCAGCATTCCCTACACCTACCAGCCTTGCCCTTCACCCTAACAGGAACATACTGTCTTGGGACTCTTGTTATCTCATTTTTGAAGTCTTCCAATTTTCCAGCCGTCCCTTTACCTGACAACATCTGCCCCCAATCAACTTTTGAAAGTTCTTGCCTAATGCCGTCAAAATTGGCCTTCAGTCTATCCTGTTGCATCACTAAAACTAATAGAATTATGGTCACTGACCCCAAAGTGCTCCTGCAATGACACCTCAGTCACCTGCCCTGCCTTATATCCCAAGAATAGGTCACGTTTTGCTCCTTCCTAGTAGGTACATCCACATACAGAATCAGAAAATTTTCTTGTACACACTTAACAAATTCTTCCCCATCCAAACCCTTAACACTATGGCAGTCCCAGTCTATGTTTGGAAAGTTAAAATCCCCTACCATAACCACCCTATTATTCTTACAGACAACTGGAATCTCCTTACAAATTTGTCTCTCAATTTCTCACTGATTATTGCGGGGTCTATAGTACAATCCCAATTAGGTTATCCTCCCTTTCTTATTTCTCAGTTCCAAATAACTTCCTTGGACATATAAGGGGATCAAGGGTTATGTGGAGAGAATGGGATCATGCCATGATTGAATGGCTGACCAGACTCGATGGGCTGAATGGCCTAATTTCTGCTCCTGTGTCTTATGGTCTTATGGTCTTATATTGCCAGGAATATCCTCCCTAATTATAGCTGTAATGTTATCTCTGATCAAAAACGCTACATCCCCTTCTCTATTGGCACCCCCCCTTCTATCCTTCCTTTGGCATCTATACCCTGGAACATTAAGCTGTCCAGTCCTGTCCATCCCTGAGCCACATCTCTGTAAGCGCTATGATATCTCAGTCCAATGTTCCCAACCATGCCCTGAGCTTATCTGCCTTACCTTTTAGGCCTCTTGCATTGAAATAAATGCAGTTTGCTTGCAAGTGGCATAGAATGCCTCGACCACACTTATAAGGCCTCCGACCTATCGCTTAAAAGCCACAGCTTACAGCAACCGATGAGTGGAAATAAACTGGCTTTCCTCAGACTTGTGGTGTTTTTTTCTTGCAGCAAAGGGAAGAACAGCATCTTCTTTTCTGGAGGTCCAATTACTTCTGGCCCACATCTGTTCGGCCACCCGACAGCTTATCACGTCGTTGTTGTCAAGTCAAAGGTAAAGTTGCCATTGCCTTACCAAACCATCGGACTGCTGTCTCATTAGTCAGACTGGTGGTAGTTTAACCTGAGGGTCACCACACCTTAGGTGAGGGGAGTGGTTCAGAAGGAAAGTCCTTTGTGGTAACCTCAGCCAGGCAGAAAGCCTCTGCCATTGATAGCTGAGCGCGATTCCACAAACCAATCAGCTAAGTGTAGCTGATCAAATCTCATTTCAAAGGCATGTCCTGATTCCAGTTTGTCTGCAATGAAAGCTCCCCTACTGCTTGAACAAACAGCAGTGTAAGCAGCACTTACAAAGCAGGTAACCTGCCTTTAAGAAGTGCAGTAATCCTATTCAAATCTTGCAAGAACTTGTCTTTTGGCAGAATTATCTCTTGTGTGACAGTCTTGGCTCAGGCATTCCCAGCATACTTTGCTTTTAAAGCAATCCTCTCTCTGTTTCAGTTCACAATTGAAAATACAGAAAAATAAAAAGGTCTTTATCATGTGTCTCATATTTAAGACTGATATGAAGAGGAATCTTTTCTCTCAGAGGGTTATCAGTCTCTGAAAATCTAGACAGCACTGGAGGCTGGCTCAGTGAGTATATTTAAGACTGATTCCAACAGATTTTTGATTGGCAAGGGAGTCAAGGGTTATGGGCGGGCAGGTGAAGAGTGAAGTTAAGTCTACAATCAAATCAACCATGATCTTATTGAATGGCAGAGCAAACTGGAGGTTGTCATTGATCTTCTCATACTCCTGCTCCTATTGCTTTGTGTCATTAAGTTTCAGATTACACACAGAATGCAAATCATTCAATTAACATTCAAAAGGGAAACTGGATTATCTGCTAATTCAACAGAGAGTGCAGGGCCTTGTAGCAGCATGTGACTGCACAAGTGAAATAAAAACAATTGAGAAGGGACGCCAGAAATACAGGCACAGCTACTGAAATGAACAGGGTGTAAAAATTGGCCAAAAAGCAAAGTATGCTGGGAATGCCTGAGCCACGACTGACACACGAGATAATTCTGCCTAAAGACAAGTCCTTGCAAGATCTAAACCCAGACAATTGAAAACCAAAGAGGCACCAGAACACATTAGGAACTGTGAATGGGCAATCCAGCCCTTCCTGACAAACAAACAACACTAGATGCATGGGACAGGCATGGCTCAGTAAAACAAAAGATCATGTGTGTATGCTGGTACAAAACCAGATTTTCAGGCTGAAGAACAGACACATCAAAGGGTTCACTGTTAAGCAAGCCATCGAGAGCCATTAGCAGCATTTCAATGTGATAAAACCAATTACTTCAATATCTCTGATTGGGCAAGTCCTTGGAAAGTTCCCAGAAGGTAGCCAGGAGGGTAGAAGAACCCAGCCCAGCAGGATTCAACTGGAGATAGTAGGAACTGCAGATGCTGGAGAATCCGAGACAACAAGGTGCAGGGCTGGATGAACACAGCAGGCCAAGCAGCATCATAGGAGCAGAGAGGCTGACGTTTCGGGCCTAGACCCTTCATCAGAAAACTATTCTCCAGCCTACCGGGAGGTACGTTGGGATACAGTAGTGACCAGAGCAGCTCACCCTCTGACCAGAGGGAGAATCAACCTGTGAAGAGAGGAACAGACTGAACAATTTGACAGACCAGCAAAAGTTATAAGTATTTGGGAAGTATTTTATGTTTCTAAAGAATCAGATAGTTACAAATACAGTTGTTAAAATTGTCAAGTTTAACTCTTTTGTTGTCTTCAAATGAAATTGCGACCCGGTTCACTCACTGCAGACTCGTGCTGTGTGGTCCTTTCCCAATACGTGCTAAAGTGCCTGGGTAAATCAATACTGTGTACACTGGTCAAGGAGTCCACAGGGTCTTAGAGACACTTGGTTCTGGACAACATTTTGGTGTCGCTGTTAAGAGGCTTGTCGGCTGTGAGTCAGGGAATAGGTCAGGTGAGAGATTGGGGTTGGGCGCTGGAGGCGCAGTCACCTGGGAGGAAGGTGGCAAGGAGTCCACATCTATGGTGTGGCAGACTGGGTGTGGATGGGCCAGTCCAGGGCCTCTTGCTACCTGTAAGGCACACATTATCCCATTCCGGGTTACCTGTTTCTTGAGGGACTGTGAGATAGCAAGAACTGCAGATGCTGAAAGCCAGAGTCAGTACAATGTAGAGCTGGAGGAACACAGCAGGTCAGGCAGTGCCAAAGAAGCAGGAAAGTCAATGTTTTGGATTGGGACCCCTTATCAGGACTTATGATGAACGGTCCTGACCTGAAACATTGTCTTTCCTGCTCCTTTGATGCTGCCTGACCTGCTGTGCTCCTCCAGCTCCACACTGTACCAACTCTTGAGGATCTGCATTTGTTCCTGGCACTTCAAAGCTCCGTGTTAAGGGCTGATGCCTATTGCTCTGTGTTGCAGGCATCGAGGACCAATATGGCCATTTGGAGCTCACTACACTCTTGTTTCTGTCTGTCAATGTACAGTAAGGCTGCTTCCCAGTCCCCAACAGCCCTCCTCTCGCTAGCATAGGCTCTTTCAAATTGTGACTGGAACTGTCCCATATGGATTGGGTTTTCCTGCAACTTTCTGTTTTGATCTTTGTTTAAGAGCTCTAGCCTTGCATTCTTCTCTGTCATAGTTTGTAGATTTTTTCTGGAATGACCAGATCTCAGCTGCCTCACCCCGGGAATCTTCCAGGCAGCAACAATCACTAGGGTAAGCTTTTCTGCTTTCTTCCCCAGTTCTTTATGGGCTTCTTGCCACAGGTCCTGCACTGGGGAACTTTCACCCTAATGCCACACTGCCTGCAAAATTCTGCCCATTTGGACAATTTCTTAAACAGATATTGTTTCAGGGTGTAATGTCATGTTTTGGGTTGGGATCCCTCCATCATTTTAAAAGGTTTACACAATCCGTTAATCTGTTTAAGAGGAAACTCAGCATCTTGTGTAGTTCCCTAGCTTGTGCGTTGTTTGTCACAGTTTAAGGTATAAGGCTCCATTGTGGTCGGTGCCAAGGTCTTGCATGTTCAATTTATACCTTCGCCTTTGTGTGGGGCAGCCACCCTCTCAACAACCAGCTCAGGCTGAATGTGCGAGATGCCAGGTAAGTTTGACAGTTCGAGTTCAGGGGAGATTAAGGGTCACGCCAAGACAATGAACCAGATCACCCAGGGCAAAATCAGGCATGACAGTAAGCAGTAAAACCGCACCCTGTGCAGCACCTAAGGTAACTGGCTGATTGACCAGCTGAGAGAGGGCCTCTGGCAGGCTAGCCAGGGGAAGGCACCATCCTGGATTAGTGATGAACACTTCAAACATTTGTTCCAGGAGAGAACCCACATCAACATCTCCAGCTGTCAGTTATGGTAGTTCACCAAGGTGTGGTATCACAACAACTGCAAGGATACCGTTGGGTGAGCTGCTGGGCTTGGTGCTAGGGATTCCGATTATTCCTAGTGACAAAGTTGGGTTGAGGACCTTTGAAGTCAAAAATATTGGAATTCTAACAGAAGTATTTGACCGGGCTACCATGACACTGTCGCATTTGCTATGGAGAGACAGGGGACATTGATAGCCACCATTCTAAGTAAATGCAAACAAACAGATCATGCCATCGTTTGCTCCTAACCTGTATATCCTAATGAACAGTGATTTAAACCGCACTCTCAGTGATGGGAGCCTGAGAACTGGTGTCACACAGGTCTCATTCAGTGGGGGATGGGGCCAGGGAGAATATTGTGTAACAACCTCACTTGTTAGCTGTCAGTATGGGGATTCCACCTGCAATATCATAAACACCACCTTTTATTTCAACCCAACATTCCTTCATACATAGGCTTAAGAGAGTTAACTGACATACATCAGAGACCAGTGACATTCATCAATATTACTGACGAACAGAGAGATTCTGTCTGGAAATTCTTTGAGAAGTATGACATGGGGATAAAACACCTATGGGAGAAATTAGATGAGGTCCTAATACAATTAACAAGCGCCCACCAAACTTTCAGTTGTGTGGTACTGCGTACCAAAAAAACTACAGTATGAAATAGACAAGATTACGCTTACTAATTGATGGGATGACTTTCGGAACTAGGGCACAAATATTCAGATCCATCCATGGATCCATCTCCTCTCTGATCTAGATGTCATCATAATTGCATTTACTCTAACGTATGTCACAGTTATAACCTTTAAGATCAGTAGATGGAAAAAAACAGATATCCCAACGGCATGACACAGTCACCATGGGCAATGAACATGCCTGAGTTAGAGAACCGTAGAACATGGAACTCCTGGGTTATTTTCTGTTTTCATTGACATACATATGCATTAATTCCTGTATTGCTAAGAATTTTTAATTCTACATTGTAAATAACCATAGAGTGACTTCCCTCATGGATACTGTAATATGGTAATGTGCAATGTTGCAACAATTTACTGCTGTATGTAAGTGTGTAAACATAGTGTGATTATGACATGCCACACTTTACCATCTTAATTGCATGCTCATTTAAATACCTGATCCATATTCACGATGGCTTATCCTATAGGTTGCCTTTACAGCATATCTACGCCATGACAGACCGACCTCAGCTTAGTACCTTTACAGTGAACAATATTCACTAATGCTCTTTTCCTTCAAGAGGAGTGATGTAGCAGCCTGTGACTGCGCAAGTGAAATAAAAACCATTGAGAAGGGAGGCCAGAAATAAAGGCACAGCTACTGAAATAAACAGGGGATTAAAAACTGGCCAAAAAGTAAAGTATGCTGGGAATGCCTGAGCCAAGACTGACACACAAGAGACAATTCTTCCTAAAGACAAGTCCTTGCAAGATCTAAGCCCAGATAATTGAAAACTAGAGAGGCCCCAGAGCACATTAGGAAATGTGAACGGGTAATTTAACCCTTACTGACAAACAAACAACATTAGATCAGGCATGCCTCAATAAGACAAAAGACCAGGTGTATATACTGAGACAAAATCAGACTTCCAGACCTAAGAGCAGACACATCAAAGGAAACAAAAACAAAGTTGCTGGAAAAGCTCAGCAGGTCTAGCAGCATCTGTGGAGGAAAAAACACAGTTAACGTCTCAGGTCCAGTGACCCTTCCTCAGAACTGATGGTGGCTGGGAAAACATCAGTTTATAAGGGTTCAAAAGGGTTCACTGTTAAGCGAACCATTGAGAGCCATTGGCACCACTTCCAGTTGATAAAACCAATCATTCGATACCTCTGATTGGTCAAGACCTTGGAAAGTTCCAGAAGATAGCCAGGAAGGTATAAGGGCCCAGCCTGGCAGGACTGGTGCAGCATAGTGGCTCAGTGGTTAGCACTGCTGCCTCCTGGCACCAGGGACCCAGGTTCAATTTCACCCTTGGGCAACTGTCTGTGTGGAGTTTGCACATTCTGCCTGTGTCTACTGCGTGCTCCAGTTTCCTCCCATACTCCAAAGATGTGCCAGTTAGGTGGATTGGCCATGTTATATTGCCCAAAGCGTTCAAGGATTTGTGGGTTAGGTGTGTTACCCATGGGAAATGCAGGGATAGGGTGGGGTGTTGGTCTGGGTGGGATGCTCTTCGGAGAGTCGGTGTGAACTAATGGGGCTGAATGGCCTGTTCCCATACTGTATGGATTCAATGGACTTGACTGAACCCTACTCTCCGGCTGACCTTGAGGAACATCGGGATACAGCTCACCCTCCAATGACAAAGACACTCAACCCACGAAGAGAGGAACAGACCAAACAATTTGACAAACGAGCAAAAATTACAAGTACCTGGAAAGTATTTTAAGTTTCTAAAGAATCATATAGTTACATTCAGTTGTTGAAATTGTAAAGTTTAATTCTTACTTTTGTTGCCTTCAAATAAAATCAGGACCTGGTTCACTGACTGCAGACTCGTGCTGTATTGCCCTTTCCTCATACACACTAGGGTGCCTGGGTAAATTAACCACTGTGTGCATTGATCGAGGAGTCTGCAAGGTCTTAGAGACACTCTGTTCTGAAGCACAGCCTCATTGTCATTGAGATACACAGCTGAAGGTTTGACACATTGAGGGATGTGCAGAGCAGCACAGACAACAAACGAAAGTCACAAAACAGTGATCAGGTGAACATGAAGGTGGATTCTAAAAACCTGTAGGTTATAAAATGAATGAAAGGCTGAGGCTGGGTACTGATTCCACTGTATGAGTTACTGAGCAAAATAGTTTGAAAGGCAAACCAAGTAATTAATTTCAAAAGAGTACAGATACAGGGAGTAGGAAGAACTTCAAGTAGAACTGTTCCAAGGGAGAGTCACATTGGACTTGACACATTAGCTTCATCTCTCTCTCCATAGACACTGCTGTCTTTCTCCAGCATTATCTTTTTATTTTAATTTCAATTCCCAGCATCCACAGTATTTTGCCTTTATTATTAGCTCAATGCCTATTCTCCCTGTATCATTTTCTGCTTGAGCCACATCTGAAGCTATGGCCAACTGTCAGTCATATTTTGTAGCTCCTAAAGACAGGAGCTAGTTCCACAATATGACACTAAGATGAAAAAGATCCATTGACAGCCTCCACGGCTGGGTGTTTCAGACACCTGGTTCAATTTGACTAGAAAAACCTGCGGGGACCAAGGCATAACAGAAATAATGTAATCATTGCCTTCTGTTAAATCTCCTCAGCTGTACGTGAAGGCAGATGAATAAATAAAGATCAGTCAAGAAAGTCAAATGATACATGGCATCATTTGCCAACTCCAAGGAATAACAGAAATATTTACGTTTCCTTGGTAAATGTCCCCAATTATAATTGTCAGAATAATTCATGGGCCATTCTTTCTGGTTTTGTAAGCAAAATTCTGTGGTTGCTGGTGATCTGAAATAAAGGCTTAAATTGCCTGAAATAGGAAGAAGGTCAACATCTGTGCAGATAAAAACAAAGTCAACATTTCAGGCTGATGACTTTTCATCAGAACTGGAAAACGATAGAGATGCAACAGATTTTAAGCAATTACCGAGACAGGAAAAGAGGAGAGGGAAGAAATTACAAAAGGGAAGCCAAATGACAGAAGACAGAAGAGATAAAGTGACAAAAAATGATGGTGGAAGTCTGGACAGAGTGATGAAGGGATAAAGGGTGACACAGTGGCTCAATGGTTAGCACTCCTGCCCCGCAGCCCCACCCTCGGGCGACTATCTGTGTGGAGTTTGCACATTCTCCCCATGTCTGCGTGCGTATCCTCCGGGCGCTCCAGATTTCACCCACAGTCCAAAGATGTGCAGGCTAGGCGGAATGGCCATGGTAAATTGCCCATAGTGTCCAGTAATGTGCATGCTCAGAAGGTTAGCCTTGGGAAATACAAGGTTACATAGGTAGGGGAGTGGGTCTGAGTGTGATGCTGTTCGGAGGGTCAATGTGGACTTGATGGGCTGAATGGCCTCCTTCCACACTGGAGGGATTCTATGTCTATGTCTAAGAAGACATAAATTCAGAGGAGATGTAAGTTATGTGGAATACACAGCACAGAAACTATTATGCCCTACCAGTCAGTGCTGGCAACTGAAAAAGTGGGAACACTGATTATGTTATGAAATTGTTGAGCTTAATGTTCAACTTCATGGGTTATAAAGTGACTAATCTAAGTATAAAGTATTGACTTTGTAGAGATATGGTTTAATGAATATGTAATTGAGCTTTTGCGATAAGTTGTAATGTGACTGCAATCTCCATAATCATGCATTAGTGTTCTGCTGGGGAGTTTGACCCTCTCAAACCCAGAGCATGCTACTCTGTGGCCTTACCATCACGAACAATGTAATAGTAAACAGAGTTTAACAGTTACTAAGAAGTCTGGGCTGAGCTTGTATCAAAACACAGAGAACACACACTGGAAGATGATAAAACCGTTCAAGTGTGATTTGATTGAGATTCATTCCAACAGTGTAGGAGGCCAAAATTAAAGAAATGAGCCCAGGAATGGAGCTGTGAGAATTCAAATAACCAAGTCAATGGAGGTGTTCTACAAAGCAATCACACAATCTGCATTTGATCACCTCATTGGAGAGCTTTTGTATTGTTCTCTCATCCTCTCATGCCATGTCTCTATATGTCAGCCTAGATAGTATATACCGAGTCTTCTGGAAGCTTTGTAGTTAACAAAAGCAGCCTGCATTTATATAGCTCCTTCAGTGTAAAAGGTCCCAAAGCAATTCATACATAGATAGATTTTAAGGAGTGTCTTAAAAGTGGAGAAAGAGGCAGTGAGACTTCAGGAGATGATTCCAAACCTTAGGGACTTTGGCAGCTGAAGACTTAAGGTATGGTTCGAAGGCCTTTGGTTCAGGTCACTTTTATGAAAGCTTGCAGATCCATTTCCTACCTTTAAGTAGATCTTATACTTTGCCAACATTGACAAGCAGACTTTTCCAGCAAGAATCAGTGGACAGTTGAGATTTTCTTCATTCTGAGGTTTAAGACAGCTGAAAGTTGAGATCAGAATAAGTGGAAAATTTAAAGGTGTGAAAGGAAATAGCAGCAGCTTTTTACACTTGATTGGCAACCTAATTTCTGAGCAGTCCTGATGGGACTTAAAACTCTCCAGCAAGCCTCACTCCCACTACCTTGAGCAAAGCATGTGATGTTGTCCCAGCACTTTACCCTGAGGGGTGCCATAATGTGTGTCCACCTGTTCAACAGCTAATGCTACATGAACATCCCTTCCCCCAAATAAATTATCCTCTCCATATTGATAACCTCCCAGACTGGATTTAATCAAGTGATGACAATTGACCTCAAATTCATTGATGCTCAGTTTGAGTTCTGGCAGGGCCACTCGTCTGTGGATTTCATCATAACCTCGGTCCAAGGATGGGCAAAAGCTAAATTTAAAAGCTGAGGTGAACAACTGCTCTTGACTTCAAGGCAACATTTGACCAAGCATGGCAATAAGGAGTGAGACTAACCATTTAACCCCAGGACATTGCTGCAGAACTGCCTCAGGACTATGACCTAGTTCCAACTATCTTCATCAGCTTCATCAATAGCTTTCTCTTTATCATTAAAAGTGGAGACATTTACTGATAATTGCAAAGTGCTCACCACCATCCATGACTTCTCAGAGATTGGGACAATTATGTCTGCATGCAGTAAACTTGAACAACATTCATAAATGATAAGTAATATCTAAACCATACACGTACCGAGCAATGACCAACTCTGGTGCAGGATAATTTAGCCATCTCCTCTTGAGTCTATCTCTGACTTACCCTACCATCAACATTCTGGGGATTATTATTGAACAGAAATTTAACTGGACCAGCCACATAAATACTGTAAGAGTGGCCGGGGATTGGAATCTGAGCAGGGAGGCAAATGTGAGGGAAACAAAGATAGAAATGAAAGATAAAAAAGTAGAAAGCAAAAACAGAAGGGTGAGGAAACATGGATTACGAGCAGATAGGGCTATAGTACAAAAAAGATGTGTCAGAATGTCCAAAAGACAAGTCTAAAGGTATTCTATCTAAATGCATGGATCACTTGCAATAAGGTAGTCGAATCAACAGTGCAAATAGTTGTAAATAGGTATTACGGATTACAGAGACATGGCTTCAGGGTGACCAAGGCTGGGAACTGAACATCCGAGGGTATTCAATCTTTAGGAAGGGCAGGTAAAAATGAAAAGAAAGTACTTTAATGAGAGATTAAATCAGTGTAATAGCGAGAAAGAATTTTGAAGCAAAAAATCTGGATGTGGATTTGCTCCGAATGAAATTAAGAAGCAAATAATAAGCAGAAAACATTAGTTGGAGTTGTTTATAAACCTCCAGACAGTATTGGTGAGCTGTAGGGTGACAATAATAAGATGCATGTAACAAGGATGCAAAAGTCATCATGGGTAGCTTTTAATCTACATACAGATTGGGCAAACCACATGAGTGAAAATAATGCGGCAAATGAATTCCTGGAGTGTGTACAAGATGTTTTCTTTGTCCAGTACATTGAGGAATCAACTTACATTCTATGAGTATGTAAAAAATAAGATTAGTGAAAATAAATTAGGCCCCTCACCGTCAGAAAGGGGAGAATTCATAAAAAGGAAATGGCAGAACAAATAAACAACTACTTTAGTTCAGTCTTCACAGAAGACACTAATAACGCCAGTAATGCTAGGGAAAGCAAGGCTCTATCAGAAAGCACAAACTGAAGAAGATGAATATTAGTTTTAAAAAATTCATGGAACTAAAAGGGTATAAAGGCCCAGAGCCTGATATTCTACATCCCATGGTACTAAAGAGAAGACCAGGAAATAATGGATACATTTGTTATTATCTTCCAAGATTCTGTTGAATCTGGAACAGTCCCAGCAGACTGGAGGGTGGCAAATAAAACATCATTGTGTAAAAAAGACAGGAAGAAAAAAAAGCAAATTACAGACCAGTTAGTAGTCAGGAGAATACTGGAGTCTGTTATAAGGGATGCGATAACACGATACAGAGAAAATAACAGTAGGAATGCAAATTAAAAATGGATTTATGAAAAAGAAATCATGTTTGTCAAACTTAATGGAGTTTTTCTGAGGATGTAATTAGTAGAAAACATGAGAGCGATCCAATGGATGTGATGTATTTGGATTTTGAGGATGCTTTTTATAAAGACCCACATAAGAGGTAATTATGCAAAATTAAAACTCATGGACTTTGGGGTAATGTACTGGCATGGGTTGAGAATTGGTTAGCAGACTGGAAACAGTCTAGGAATTTTATTTCAGAACCCCCTTCCCCTCCCCCATTTCTGATGAAGGGTCTCGGCCCAAAACGTCAGCCTTCCTGCTCCTATGATGCTGCTTGGCCTGCTGTGTTCATCCAGCTCTGCACCTTGTTATCTCAGATTTTCCAGCATCTGCAGTTCCTACTATCTCTGATACAATTTTAACCCACTGCGAAGCCTCTTCTAAGGATGCCTACCCTGAAGAAGTTATCCTCCTCCTTCCGGACAAACTTCAGGGGATCTCTCTCCCACTGCAACTCTCTCCTCTCCACCTATCTTCTCCTCTATCCATCTTCTATCCGCCTCCCCCTCTCTCCCTATTTATTTCAGAACCCCCTTCCCCTCCCCCATTTCTGATGAAGAGTCTAGGCCCGAAACATCAGCCTTCCTGCTCCTATGATGCTGCTCGGCCTGCTGTGTTCATCCACCTCTACACCTTGTTATCTAGGAATAAATGGGTCTTTTGCTGAAGTTGGAGGCAGTGAATAGTGGTGTATCACAGGGATCAGTGCCCAGCTATTCACAATATATATCAACAATTTGGATCACAGAGCCAAAAGTAATATTTTCAAGTTTGTTGACAATGCAAAACGAGGTGGGATTGTGTGGTGAGGAAGATGTAAAGAACCTTCAAGGTGATCCAGAGTAAGTGAGCAAAAGTATGACAAATGCAGTATAACATGGACAAGTGTGAAGCTGCCCGCTTCAGTATGAAAAACAGAATGGCAGAGTGTTACTTAAACAGTGATGGATTGGGAAAATTGATGTACAAAGGGATCTGGGTTTCCTTGCACATAGGTCACCAAAAGCAAGCATGCAGGTGCAACAAGCAGTTAGGTGGGCAAATGGGATGAGCTTCATTGCAAAGTTGCAGTGCAGTAACTTGTAGGCAAATATTGTGGGCGAATATTGCCTTCATAGTTTGGAGGTTTACTCTGGGTATCAACAACTCTACTTTGCCCTGAATTAGCTATCATGTTGTATCACAGTTCCTTATACCCCACTCAGTGCTTGCTAGCCATACGATTGGCTCTGGGTAGGCCAAACCTGCTTTCTTTGGCTCAGCAATTGGCCATTATCTCTTGGTGCCTTATCAAGTTTTTGATTATCTTGCATCATTCCTCCTCTGTTCTCCAGCCCTTGCACAATTACCAAGACAATAATTTCATTCTGCCAATTTCTCAGTTTCCAAGCAACTAGTCCATGTGACACATTTGTTACTAATTTAATAAAGCTTTAACCTTATAATTTAATATTTAATCTGATTTATAGCATCATCTTGTATGTTTTCGTCCATTCAGTTCCTTTAACAATGGCACAGTTATACCACATTAATCACATTTCAGGCTTGAAATTGAGATCAGAGTTAAAGATCACTTTAAACATTGATGACTGCAAACAATTTTATGCCAGTTCTTAGCCGTTATTAGGATCAGTTGATCTCCACATTACAGATTCAGCAAGTTCCACCCCCACTCCTCTGTTTCTTGGTTCTTTGTCTCAGTTATTTGTTATTTATGTACATTGCTTTTCCCACTTCACCACTCACCAGGTATCATACTGTTTGTGGAAGAAATGAGAAAAGTTGGAGGAATCACTTACAGTACAGGAACAAAAACAGAAGTTGCTGTAGAAACTCAGTAGGTCTGGCAGCATCTGTGGAGAGAAAGCAGAGTTAATAATTTGAGTCCAGTGACCCTTCTTCAGAGTAGATCAGAGGCTGGAATTACTTTGCAAATAACTCAAGCCTGACTCTTCAAATCCTGTCTACCATCTACAAGGCACAAGCTAGGAGTGTGATATAATATTTTCCACTTGCCTAGATAACTGCAGTTTCAATAATCCTCAAGAAACTTGACATTATTGAGGATATAACAACCCATTTGGTAAGCACCTGACTAATCAACTTAGACATTCACTCTGTCCACTACAGCACACAGTGAGAGCAGTGTTTGCCAACCATGAATGCACTATATCAAGTCACCAAGCTACATTTAACATCATCTTACAAAAACATGACTGTTACCATGCAGAAGGGTAAGAGTAGCAGATCCATAGGAGCACCACCACCTTCATGTTTCTCCTTCCATTTTTCACATCAGCTTGACTTGGAGCTATATTGCTGTCTCTTTACCGTCACTGTGTCAAGATTCTGGAATATTCTCCCTAATAGCACCATCACCACGTGAACAGGCAACTCACCACCACCTTCTGAAGGGCAATTAGAGATGGACAAGAAATGTAAAGGTAACTAGTCTTGCTTACCCTGGTGAGGGCTGTGGGGGTGTGGGGAGGGGACTGCAGTGTGAAGTACAGATGTGTAGATTGTACCATGTGAGAGGGCCTCTGCTAGGCACAAGGTGGCGGAAGAAGAGGGACAACTTCCCACTGCCAACCTCCAAACCAACAACAAGGCCTTCGGGGTTCACCTGGTAGCCTCACCATGTGGCATGGCAACCCCTGCCACTTGTGAAATACCAACTTTGATGGGAGGAGTCCTCAATTGGTCCAGTTGTGGGTGGGTTACCCAATATTGCCCCTGACTTTGCTAAGATCCTGAAAGGTGACAGGTAGGCAATGGGTATGAATCACCAATCATGTCACTCAATTTAATGCTCTTATGGCCTCTCAACTCACAAATAGAAATAAAATCAACCAACTATACATTTGTCTGATATTATTATGTTGTACAGCCAGCTCCTCTATGTAGATGTCTAATGAATGGATCCCAACAAAAGCCTAGCACACCACTAAAAATTTTATCAGGAAGTCACAAACGCTTCAAAATAATACCTTACATTTAAACAGAAACATATCAATGAAGAAGTGGGCCATTCAGCCCCTTGAACCTTTTCTGACATTCAATAAAATCGTGATTGGTCTGTTGTGTTTTGAATTCTATATTCTCATCCACTCCCAATAACCTTTGTTTCACAGTTCTGCCTAGATGCTAATGAATTAATTTTTTTTTGGGGTGCAGTTATGGTTATCATGTAGGAAACATGCCAGCCAATTTGCGCACAGCAAGCTCCGACAGACAGTAATGTGATAATGAAGTAATGTAAATCCTAACTCATAATGTATCCAAGCAGATAAATGTCCATGTCTTATGGTTTGTGTCAGCACTCATGAGGATTGATTAGCTTTTGAGTGAATGTTTAAGTGCTCACAAATTGACTGAAATGGAAGAGACAGAAAAAAAATCTTTTCTTCTGCCTACATGAAACTAGTGCACTAAAGTAATTGTACACTGATCATTCAGATATCCTAAGGGTTGGCAACAATGCTACTTTCAAGTCCTTTAATTGAACAAGGGACATTTTGGCTGAAACTTGGGCCATTACTGTCAGAATTATAATTTTATTTGCTTCAAATTGAATTTCCTTTAATTCACCCAGATGAAAATCTCGACTGTGAGGTAGTTGGGTTGAGACAATGATGGTAAAGGAACTAATTCCCATTTCTGTACTGCAATCTGTAACCACTTCTTGAGCAGATAGACAAAGCCAATTAGATTTTAATGTCAACTGTCTGTATAATTAAGAGATCTGCCATACCTGTAAATGTCACATTTTCTTATAAATCCAAAACAAAGGGAGAAAGCCAGTTATTAACTTCCATTTAAAATTAAACTAGAATTGGACTGTGACTGAACTGAGATATTTACAATTTTAGTAACAGCAACCACAGGATTTCTCTGCAGGCATTCCTCAAAGTAGTGTCTAAGCCCCAACAGTCCTCTGCAATGACATCAACGAGCTTCAATCCATCACAAGTTCAGCGGTGGGGTTGTTCACTGATGATTGCACGACATTCTGCACCACATGCGTGATACTGAGTCTAATCCATTTTTATTGAAGCACTTTCTGTACATATCAAAATCTGGATGTTACCCGGGCATGGGATGATAAGTGGCAAGAAACGTTCACACTATACAAACGCCAGGGAATGACCATCTCCAGCAAGACAGGATCTAACCAACCCCCTTCATGCTAAATGAAATTACCGTTGTGAATCCCCAAGTATCAACATACCAGGGTTTACCTATGATCAGAGACTGAACTGGACCAGTTGTGTAATATATTGTGGTACAGGTGCAGATCAAAGATTTGGCATCCTGTGACAAATAAATCACCTCACCCAGTGGACAATGCGACATCTCTACAAGGCACGAGTCTTCACTTGCCTGGTGGGGTGGAGGTCCAAAAATACTTAAAAACTTGACACTGTCCAGGACAGTGAGCCTGCTTGATTAACATCCTGTCCACCATCTTGAACATTTATTACCCTCCGTCACCGATACTCAGCAGCAACACTGACATAATTAATTAAAGCTCTTCCAACAGGATCTTCCTAGCCTGTGACCTCTACTCTCTAGGACAAGGGCAGCAGATGCATCTGAACACCACCAGCCACTTCCCCTCCGAGTCATACACTGTCCTGACCTGGAATGGTATCACCAGTCCTTTGCTGTCACTGGATCAAGATCATGAATATCCCTTTCTAATGGCACTGTGGGTGTCCCTACACCCCAAGGGTTGCAAAGCTTTAAGAAGGCAGCTCACTGTCACCTTCTCCAGGGCAAATAGGGATGGGCAAAAAATGCTGGACTAGCCAGCAGCACCCACAGCCTATAAACAATTGAAAGAGAATTTAAAGTGTATGTCTCAGAGTGCAGATATTAAGTTGCAAAGGTGAGAAGGGTGGTGAAGGTTTATCATCAAAAATCCTGCCCCCACACCTCCCACCCATCCAGGAGCAGCCGAAGAGGTCAGGAAAACATCAAATCATTTGCACAGAAATAAGAAATAAGTCACATGTTTAAATTTCAGTCCTTTAAGATTCATGTAGTGCAGACCTAAATGGATGCTCTCTCATGACTCTTTAGATGAATGGAAGCTAGAAACCTTGGATTTCCAGATGAATCCATGCTTCTGTAGAGATGAGCCATTGCAGACGAAGACAAGCTACCCTCCTTCTCTCTGCCTGGGTTGACTGGTTGTTTAGGAAGGGTTCTATCCATTGTTCCATTTCAGAAAGCCTTGCTGCCAGCTGAGTTTTGGAATAACGAGACTTGTTATCTGAAGCCATTTTTGATCATGTGGCCAGAAGATCAAAACTTCTATTATCCACGTGAATGATTCTGAGTTAGAAGCCATTGTTACACAATTGGGGAATGTATGCTGATTGTTCACATTTGCTTATGATAAATTGATTTCTCTGCACCTCTCTGTAAAACATTTTGAGCTTATGAACTGCTGTAAATTCACCAGTGGTTTTGTCTCCAGGGCACCTATTTCAAGGGAAGGCACTTCACCTCTAATAATTTATATTTTAAGAACTTTCCCGAGACCTAAATTAATTCTTCGTCTGCACAGAAATCACTCAAGGTCACCTGATGCTCAGTGGCCCTCATTGGAGCACATTGTCCATTCTCAAAGTCAATTTCAGAAAATGCCTACATTGACTAAACTCCATACCTTGAAATTTAGGAATATGATATCTCTACTAGGCATAAGTCACACTTTAGTCTTCACACTAGGTGAGTGGCTCCAAGTAAAAATAGAAGCAATTCAAATGTAAAGGGAACTGTCAGAACGATAAACTACCAAAGATGTGAAAATAATCAATCCTGGACAACCACAAGGGCAAGGCAAAAACGCATCAACCTAATCATTCATAACACTGCTGGAGGAAAGAAACTCAGGAACTGAAATTTTGAACATCTAAAATAACAAAAGAGATCTAAATCACATATTTGGCAATAATATGATTAAATTGAATGAAAGACTGATTTTCTTTGTCTCTTTGGGTATCTTTGACAGTGTTTTTACTTGAAAATCAACGCCTGACATGAAATTCTGGCCATGAGATACTTTTGCTCAGGGTTGAGGGTCTGATCAGATGAAGGCAGATCCTGCATTCTGAGCATGACAAGGATATCTGGCGAGTGAAACATGAACATTCCTGAAAACAAACTAGTTAAAAATGGGAGCTCGGAAGCTCAAGACAAAATTAACTAATAAAGCCAAAAGGTCTGAAATGCTCAAGAGATAGTAGGAACTGCAGATGCTGGAGAATCCGAGACAACAAGGTGCAGGGCTGGATGAACACAGCAGGCCAAGCAGCATCTGTTAGCCTCTCTGCTACTATGATGCTGCTTGGC
>NC_063352.1:23571827-23604209 GCF_021869965.1 Rhincodon typus | reverse complement strand
GATGCTGCTTGGCCTGCTGTGTTCATCCAGCCCTGCACCTTGTTGTCTCTGAAATGCTCAAGATCCTGTTTGAGAAATCAACCTCAGTCCATAATTGGAACAGTTTGATGTCGGGTTAGAGCTTAAAACCTTATCACTCAGATAAAGCTGGAATAATACAGCAGGTCAGACAGCATCCGAGGAGCAGGGAGGAGATGCAGTTGATGGGATCCTTAATTACAGGGGAGAGACACAACCCACATCCTCCATCTTTTCCAAAACTTTCAATTCCCTGGCCCCGAATACCTCATCTTCACCATGGACGTACAGTCCCTGTACACCTAAATCCCCCACATGGGATGGCCGAAAAACCCTCTGCTTCTTCCGCTCCCGTAGGCCCAACCAGTCCACCTCCACTGATACTCTCATTTGCTTGGCTGAACTGGTCCTCACTCTCAACAATTTCTCCTTTGATTCCTCCCACTTCCTATAAACCAAAGGGGCCTGAGCTATACGTGCCTCTTTGTGGGATTTATGGAGCATTCACTCTTCTGCAACTACACTGGCACCATCCCCCACCTCTTCCTCCATTACATTGATGACCGCATCGGTGCAGCCTCGCCATCATCAACTTCACATCCGGCAGAGATTCTCCTACACTTCATCTAACCTTGTCTATTGCAATTGTCGCTCCCGATGTGGTCTCCTGTATATGGGGGAGACCAAACGCAGACCAGTTCGTGGAGCACCTACGATCTGCACCCACCAACCAACCCAAACTTACAGTTGCCATCCACTTTAACTCCCCCTCCCACTCCTCTGGTGACATGTGCATCCTTGGCCTCCTCCACTGTCAGAGTGAGGCCAAATGTAAACTAGAGGAACAACACCTGGTATTTTGTCTTGGAAGCTTACAGACCAATGGCCTGAATATTGACTTTACCAGCTTCAAAATCTCTTCACCCCCAGCCTTATCCCATTTTGAGTCCTCCCCCTCCTGACCTGACCTAACCTGTCCGTCTTCCCACTCACCAATCCACTCCATCCTTCCCATGGACTAATCACAATAAACCCAACTGCACCCACCTATCACCATCTGTCCTACCCTTGCCCAGCCCCAACACCCTCCCTCTATTTATTTCTGCACCCCCCAACAGTCCTGATGTCTTATGTGCATTCCAAAATGTTGACTTACCTGCTCCTTGGATGTTGTCTGACCTGCTGTGCTTTTCCAGTCTCATGCCCATAGACTCTGGCTTCCAGCATCTGCACTCCTTTGTGTCTCTAAAGCTGGAACAAGCTCTTCAGTAAAAGATGCAGGTCATGAACTTATAAGCCCAACCAGAGATCAAAATGAGCGAGAGGGAGTTAACTGCATTACTGGGAAAGGTTGTAGGACATTCCCAAACCATGTGTCCAGATAATCTAGAGTAGATCAAGGAGACTGAAAAATTAGAAAGGAGCCAGAAAGATTCTGTTCAGCCACAAAGACTTGAAGAGGTCTCACACGTCCTGAATAGCATCAGAGAGTTTGTAAATGTTTAGAAACTAGAGAGAGACCAGACAGGTTTCCAAATAGACCCCCATCTGCTAAGGGAGCTGCTGTATTCTGATTTAAAAGGAACAGCATCCATATTCTCATTTAGATGGAGGTCAGGAAAGTTCCTAAGTAGCTACACAGCTGATGAAGATACTGCCTTCCTCAGATTGAAACAACAACGGGCCAGAGCAGCAGAATCTATCCAGCCCCCTTTGAGCCAGGATATGGGACAGAACGGGGAGACTGAAAGGTCCTAAACCAGGCAGAACAATCTACAGGAAAAGAAGCTCACACCCTGCTGGATAATCAGAAATGGCCAATGCCATTTTTCTGAATTTAGTGGGAGACTATGGTGAATTTCCCAGAAAGGCAAGCAGTTCTGAGAAAGGGTCACTCGACCCGAAATGTTAACTCTGATTTCTGCTGCCAGACCTGCTGAGCTTTTCCAGCAATTTCTATTTTTGCCAGGTGGTGAGGGAGATGCTTCACCTAGGGGAATAGCCACAGGGCAGATTAGCAGGAGCTGGACAGCCACTCCAGGCTAGCAGTGTCTCAAAGGATATGGGACAGGAATGATGCCAAGCCCTCTCTAAAGTAACAGAACAGAGAAAGTCAATGCCCCTGAAGTTCTGCATGAGAAATTAAAGAGAACAGAATAGAACATATAGAACAAAATCCAAAAGAGCTAGTGAGTGCTTGCCAAATTGTGGATACCATGATGTGGAGGTGCCGGTGTTGGACTGGGGTGGACAATGTCAGAAGTCACATGACACCAGGTTATAGTCCAACAGGTTTATTTGAAATCACAGGCTTCCAAAGCGCTGCCCCTGTGAAGGAATCTGAAGAAGGGGCAACGCTGCGAAAGCTTGTGATTTCAAATAAAGCATGGTTACATTTGAGGGTAGCCAGGAGAACTGTGTTGAGGAGGAGAGACTGTAGGATGCTCCAATGGAAGCCAGCCTGAGCAACATTGGAGTCCGTGAACAGCCCTGACCAAGGAGCAATGAGAGGATTTGGCCACCCTGCTCAGGAAATCTAAATAAATACAAAAGGATCCATCAGAGAATACTCCACTAATATTCCATGATGTGGTTGTGGGATATCTCCACCAATAAATCAAAATCTAGGAATATTACAGCAATAACACTGAACTCTCAAAACAAAATCCAACAGGGGATTACAATTGCCCTCTCTGCCTGTATGCATTTGTATCCTTTTTGTCCGTTTCTTTGCAATGAATGAAAAAAATGACTGTATACCTTCTGAACTCATTTTTTCTCCCTTCTCCTTGAACCTGTTTAAAAAGATAAAATTCATATATTTTATGGCTTAGATGAAAGTGCGTGCTGGCCAGAGGACATGAGGAGAAATCCCAAAGGTAAAAATTGTATTCTCATCTCGATTTTCAGGTTCAAATTCTGTTCCTTTTAAAAATGTTCAGCTTAGTTGGACTTATGCAATAGCCAAAGATGTTTGCATGACTGCATTTTCAGAAACTTCTGGATCCTCTGTACTGAATAGAAACTCCAGCTAAAGAGAAGACAAAGGGCGGCATAATGGGACAGTGGCTAGTGCTGCTACTCCCAGTTCGAGGGGTCCAGGTCCAATTCCACCCTTGGATGACTGTCTGTGTGGAGATTGCACATTCTCCCTGTGTTGGTGTGGGTTTTGTCTAGGTGCTCTGGTTTCCTTCCAGAGTCCAAAAGATGTCTAGGTTAGGTGGATTAGCCTTGCAAAATGCAGGGTTACAGGGGTTGCAGGGCAGGGGGGAAGTGAATCAGGGTGGGATGCCCTTTCGAATCCCTCAACTGAGCCTGGCTCCACCACATTTGCTGGCAGGTCATTCCATACTGTAGCTACTCACTGTGTGAAAATAGATAGAATAATTAGTAATTTATTAGGTAGGGAGAAACTATTTCTTTGGTGAGGAACATCCAGATCAGTGGGTTAGTCTTAAAATTAGAGCGAGGCCATTCACAGGTGATATCAGGAAGCACTTCTACATACAAAGAGTATGAAAATCTGGAATAAAAACAGAAAATGCTGGAAATACTCAGCTGGTTCAGCAACATCAAAACATTTGACTAAGGTTGTTGACCTGAAGCATTAATGGATGTTGTCAGACATTTCTATTGTTTTCTGTTCTCACTTCAGATTTCCAACATTCACAGCATTTTGCTTTTTCATTAGTGGGAAATGTAGAATGTTCTCACAAAAAGCTGTTGAGGCTGGAGCCAACTGTGAACTCAAACACCGAGATCAATCTATTTTTGTTAGGAATCATGCATGTAATGTCAGAAGTAGGAGTAAGAGTGGGCAATCCAGCCCATTGAGCCTGTTCTGTTCTTTCAGTAGGATCATGGTTGAACTTCCTTATCAACACAACTTTCCTATCCTAACCCCAAATCCCTTGATTCAATTAGTGCCCAAACATCTATCCATCTCAGTCATCAATATACTCATTAACTGAGCAACCGCAGGCCTCTCGGCTAGAGAACGTCAACTCGGAAAATGAAGAATTATCTCCCCAGCATGGTCCTAAATTGCCGACCCTTTAGCCGCAGGCAATGACCCGAGTTCCAGACTCTCCAGCCAAGAAAAACAAGAATTCAACATGTAAATGGTATGGGACAAAGGCAATTGAATGGAATTAAGTTGTGGATCAGCCATGATCTAATCGAATGATGTAACACGTGAATGTCCTGCTCCCACTGAAATGTTCCCATGTATAGTACTTAACATGGTAAAGTGTTCCAAAATGATTATGTCAAACAGACTGCAATTTCCCGCAGAGAGGAAAATGGAGAACTTAAAGAGGAAACAATTTCAGCTCACGATGACTTATTATGCAAATCTTTCCCCTGTTTTATCCACATTACAGCAGCAATGATTCTACAGGAAGCATTTTGTTCCTTGTAAAGCACTTTGGGCTGTCCTGAAATTATGAAAGGCACTACATAGATGCAAGATCTTTCAATGTCTTTTGGTGTCCTTTTGGACTGATTTTATTCTCTGAGCCAGCAACCTCAGTCCTCAGGACCCTGCTGACCTCAGTAACTAACTCAAAGATGTACAAGAGCACCATCAAAGTTCCACCTCATGTGCATCCATACTGGGCAAGGCACCTTCAATGTGACATCCAGGAGTTTGATATAACAATTGTCACGAAATTCTATTTCTTACTAACAAGGTTGATCCAATGCACAGACTGTGTGGGAATTTCACATTAAAACATCTGTGGGTTTTGCTATAATAATTTTCACTCTATAATCATTTGATCAATTCTTGGTGTCACCGCAATGCAGTTGCACTCAAATATATGCTGGATTTCAGTACCTTGTTGCTGGTGGATAAACAATATTAGGAAAATTCAATCACATTTACTCAACATGATGACCACTGCAACATCTTCAAAATGTGTTTTCCCCTCTATTATCTCCTTTTTTTTGTGCTGGATCTAGTCCTATGGCCTCATTATGATGTCTTACCTCAGAGCCTGCTGTTCAATGTATGTGGTGTTATCTCCTAGAGTCTGTTGTTCACATTGAACTGGTGACTAAGAATCACACATTCAATATCTGCACTGATTACAAAATGTTTTTCTTTTGTCTGTGCTTGTTGATTTTCATAAGGTGATAAGAAATTAACAACAGGAGTACGCCGTTTGGCCCATCAAGCCTGTTCCATCATTCACTAAGATTGTAGTAGATTAGATTGTGGCCTAAATTCCACTTAGCTGTCAGCATCCTCCTTTCCCTTAACTGTTGACTTTGTTGTCAATCAAAAATCACTATAACTCCGCCTTAAATATAGTTGATGATCCAGCCTCCACTACACCCGTACACTACACTGTGGAAGAGATTTCAAAAAACTAATGATGCCCTGAAAGAAGAAATTCTTCCTTATCTCCATATTAAATAGGAGACCCCTTATCTTTAAACAGTGTCACTTAGCTCTAGATTCTTCTCCAAGAAGAATTATCATCCCTATCATCCACTCAGAATCTTATATGCTTCAATAAGATCATCTCTACATTCTTCTAACCTCCAATGAGCATAGTCTAAACATGCTCAAAATTTCCTCAACTGTTTGTCCGAGGAATCAACCAAATGAATCTCTCCGAACTACTTTCAATGTAACTCTGTCCCTCCATAAGTAAGGAGACTAAAACTACTGTTTTGGTGCTGTTTCAGCTATGCTCACTACAGCTGGAGCAAGACTTCCATATTTTGATGCTCCATCTCCAATGCAATAAATTATTTCATTCTATTTGCCTTCCTAATCATGTATGGTACTTGTGTGCGAATGCCATGTGTGTATATGTCTCAGTATTGCAGCATTCTACAGTCTCTTTCTGCTTAAAATCTACTTGTCTACTTTTCCAACCAAAGTGGACAATCTTGCATTTCCCCAATTTTTACTCCATCTGCCAATTTATTGCCTACTCATTTAACTCATCTGCATCTTTTTGCTGTCTCTTTGTATCTTCATCACAACTTGCCTTCCTATCTATCTTTGTATCATTGCAAATTTGGCTACAATACAGTTGTCCCTTTATCCAAGTCATTATTGTAGATCATGGATATTGAAGACCCAGCGCTGATCCCTGCAATACTTCACTGGTCAGATTTCGCCAACCTGAAAATTAACCCATTTATTCTGACTCTCTGTTTGTTATTAATGCTAATATATCACCCCCAATGCCATGAGCTCGTATGTTGAGTAATAAACATTTATATCGCAAATCACCAAATGTATTTTTGAAATCCAAAAATTATCCACTGGCTTTTTTTTCCACTCTGCTCGTTATAACCTCAAAGAACTCAAATAAATTTGTCAAATGCACTTTCCCTTTCGCAAAACCATGTGGGCACTTTTCAATTGTCTTGTGATTTGCTCCATATCCTTCTCCTACCTCTTTAATAATGGATTCTAGCATTTTCTTAATGACAGATGTTAAACTAAGTAGCTGACAGTTTCCTGCCTTCTGTCTTCCCTCCATTCTTGAAGTGTGGTATTACAATTTTCCAATCTGCTGGAATCTTTTCAAGATCAAAGGAATTTTGGGAGATTACAGCCAACTCATCACTATCTGCAGCCACTTTCCTAATGCTCTCAGATGTGGGCCATCAGGTTCAGGGGGTTTCTCAGCCTTTTATTCCCTTTGGTTTTCCTGATACATTTTCTCGAGAGATTGTGATTGTTTTAAATTTCTCCCTCCCTTTAGCCTTCTGCCTTTTTTCTTATTCTTGAGATATTTTTATGTCTTCCACTCTGCAGACAGACTGAAAACACTTGTACAAAGTGTCTGGAAATACTGCAGAAGAAGTGTCACTGGGCCCAAAATGTTAACTCTGCTTTCTCTCCACAGATGCAGGCAGGCCTGCTGAATTTTTCCAGCAATTTCTGTCTCCAGCACTGGCAGTTCTTTAGTTTTTTTTGGCGTGCAAAGACTCTGCCATTTGTTTGTCCCCCATTATTAATTCCACTGTCTCACTGTGCACAAATTACAAATCCTATCAGCTTCCTCAGTAGACAAGTCTTATGAAAATGACTGATAAAACCGATGGCTCACTTACCATATTAAAACGCTAGCAGCTTCCCTGAATGACGATTGAAAAGCTCAAATCTTTAATGTGATGTTATTTCTGTGAGGGTTATTCTATTGATAAACTGAAGCAGTTCGACAAAAAGACAAATCATGATATTCTGAAACATTGTACAGGCTGTTCTTTCTTACTTTTTAATCCATTTTCTCTGTCTACTTTAGCCAACTCTGTCTTCATAGCCTTAAAGCAGCCTTTAAGTTCAATTCATTAGTATTGACCCAAATTTCATATCCACCAGCAGAATGAGAAATGCTACCATGTTATGATGGCTCTTATTTAGTGGGTCTCTTGCTATAAGGTAAATAATCTTGTCTCATTTCACATTTCCAGGGAAGGTGGTGGTGTAAAAGTAATGCCTCTGCATGAGTTATCCAGAACCTCAAGTTAATGTTATGGTGACATGGGTTTGAATCCCATCTTCATAGATGGTAAAACTTGAATTCAGTAGAAAAGCTGGAATTTAAAATAGGCAAGGCTAATTGTGACCATATAACAACTATCATAATAACTCACCTGGTTCACTAATGTCCTTCAGAAAAGGAAATGTGCTGTCCTTACCTGGTCTGGCCGAAAGGTGACTCCCAATCCACAGCAATATGATTGACTCCTAGCTGTCCTGCGGGAAATTAGGGATGGGCAATAAATGTTGGTGATGCCCACAGCTTGTGAATTTTAAAAGAATTGCCTGTTTTCCTATTTGTTCTAAAATGTATTGTTGTAAGGAACTAGGCTGAATATAATTTATAAACTCATCCTTCATTGACAATTTGATTAGTCCAATGTATATGAAAGTTAAAATCTCTCCTAATTATTTTAGTACCCTTATTACAAACCCCTATTATTTCTTGATTTTCTTTCTCCATCCAACAGCATAGGTACTCAGGGAACTTATAAACAAACCCCTAGCATCGTCTTTCTTTTACTATTTCTTATTTCCACCCTAACTGATTCTACATTTTGATCATCTGAATCATGATAATTCCAACTTCTGGACTGATCTCATGTTTCATTAACATAGCTACCCCACTTGCTTTTCCTTTCTTCCTGTCTTTCCAAAGTGTCACATACCTTGAATATACAAATTCTAACCATGATTACATTGCAATATATCTTTATAACAGATGTCATATTTACATCTATTTGTGCTATCAATTCACCCATTTTGTTACAAATGCAACAAGCATTCAAGAAAGGTGGCTTTAATTCTGTGTTTTTATCTATTTTTTTCCTGGTCCTGAGCTTATCTGATAGTGTATTCTTATGTTTTTAGCTCTCTCCCTTCCTGTCATACGTTGGTTATCATTACTTATAACATTGTCTTGTCTGTTGTTTTGTTCTTTCTTTTCAACATTCCCAATCTCCCCTGATATGAGTTCTTAACCCCACACTGTTTAGTTTAAAATCCTCTTTACAGCCCTAGATACATGACTCACCATTATTCTCATCCAGCACAGTTCAGATGATGGCCACCCCAATGATACAGTTTTCTTTACCCAATACTGATGCTAGTGCCCTATGAATCAAAACCATGCCACTCTTTGAGCCATGCATTCAACTCACTGATCTTAATTACCTTACATCAATTTGCTCATAACTCAGGTAGTACTCCAGAATTAAGAGTCTTATGATAACCATGAATCCATTGCCAATTGTCAGAAAAAACCCATCTGGTTCACTAATGTCCTTTAGGGAAGGAAACTGCCATCCTTACCTGGTCTGGCCTGCATGTGACTCCAGACTCACAGCGATGTGGTTGACCCTTAACTGCCCTCTGAGCAATTAGGGATGCACAATAAATACTGGCCTAGCCAGTGATATCCATGTTCCATGAATGAATTTTAAAAAATTATCCTAACAGCTGTACCTTTAATTGAACGCTTACCTGCTCATCATCACTCAGCAAGACCGCCTTCCTAGTCTTGTGCTTGGCACTCATGTGGGCCATGATAACTGAATACTTTCCCACCCACTTTAAGTTACTTTCCATCCCTGAGGGAATGTTCTCAATCAGGCAGGAAGTACAGCCTGTTGGACTGTTGCTCCTTGTTGTAGAGCATTGTATCTATACCCCTAAATATTCCACGTCCTAAAACAATATTCCTTTTTACTCCCACATTTGAATTGCCCCTCGCTGTGGTCAACTTTCTCCTCCTCCCTGCTTGCATCCACATGACCTGCAAAAACATCAAACCTGTTAGACAATTGCAAGGACCAAGGCTAAGTCCATTGCTAAGCTCTGCATCACTATACATGACTATCTTAATGTCACGCCTTTCTATTCTTGACAACAAACCAAATCAGAAATACCTGAGGTGCGTGACTGCCTCCTGAACCAAAATGTCCCAAAAAGTCCCGTCCCCCCCACAGATGCATCACAGCATTCAAATTGTGGACTCCACCTCATCAACTTAGAGCCCAGGTTCTTCAACAAAAAGACATGATCTTTCATTTTCCTCTTGTGTACTTCCTTCTATAAAAGGCTATCTTTCTGATGATTTCTGGCATTCTGTGAAATCAGCCACTGCCATGCGGCAGTTGTTGACAGCTCCTTGCTCACTTTATCAAAGAGTTTTTTTTATTTTTCCCCACCATAGAAGAAACATGACAATGGAAAGCTGTTCAGGAGGGATTTGTAATAAAAGATTCAGTGACAAAGTTTGATGCTGGTTGATTTAGTAGCAGTGCATCCAGTTTGTCTTTTAATCTCCAGCAATCAAGTTAAATTGGTGCAATGTGCCTGAGATACAGCACTACTGTCGCTATCACTCTATATGACCCTTGTTTCTTAACATGAGCATGATAATGTATTTTCTATTGATTGCCTGATAAATTGGAACAGAAACTGTGGAAACAATAACTTTGGAAACATTAGACCCACCTGTTCTGAAACAGTCGTCTTCCATTTGAAACATTAGCTTTGTTTCTTCTCTCTCAATAGGTGATGCGTGACCTGCTGAGTATTTACAATATTTCCTATGTTTATTAGAAAGGCAAGTGAGGCAAGTGGCTAAAGTTTGGTCAAAGAGATCAGAGGAGAGGCAGAAGGAGATGCAAAGAGTTTTGCAGTACGTAGAGTAAAATCAGATCAGCTGTGATCTTATTCAATGTCAGAGCAGGCTTGAAGGGCTGAGTGGCTTACTCTCGTTTCTTATTCATGTGTTCGTAGGATTAGGGAGGAAACCGGATTCTTGGCAGCTGAAGGAAAGGAAGGGAAAGTGAAGGAATAGAGGTGATATACTAGCTAAACAAAGGAAGAACTGCCTGACAGAGTTCGAATATTAACCAGTAATATGACAACAGTTAAAGACAAGACCAAATGGAAAGATGAAGTAATGTCATATAGAATAGGATCCCTCCAGAAGCCTGAATTATTCATTTGATAAGGCTGCAACTCCTGCTGTGAAACTTCAGTTGATAATTTTTCCATTATGTCATTAGCAAATATTTGTGTGTGTCTGTGTATGTATGTGTGTGCATGTGTGTGTGTGTGTGTGTGTGTATGTGTGTGTGCGCACATCAAGGAAAGAGATTGGGGATTGGAGAGCTTCTCTCTGAGAGATTCCATAGTGTCAGGTATCAAGGAATGACACAGAGTGAAACTTTCTCCTTGCTATTCACAACAAGAGAGTGCATTAAAACAATTACACCGGAAAGATCCCTCTGTATTGGAGTAACATAATGCCTTTGCTATTGGCTTAATCTCAATAATGAGAAGTTAGGCTGAAGCTGACCTTCCTCAATTTTGAAATGCACATCTTGTTTTCAAATCCTTACCTCTGTCCTTTCTGCTCGCTATCTCTGTAATCTCCTTCAGCTCCACAACCGTCCAAGATATTTGACCTCCTCTAGGCTCATCCCCAAGTTTCATGTCTCCTCCATTGCATTAACCCTAACTCCTGCTTTTTGAATCCAAAAGTGGCTGGGAAAAATATTCCTGCAAAAGAAGAAGAAAAAGCTTCAATATTGCCGGCTCAGAATATGGTCCTCAAAGTTAGCTAGGTAACTGTAACACAAACTGTTATTACTGTCTGATGCTGTAAGCTGCCAGGTTTGGTGTTTGTGCTGCATTTGCAGATCTCAGCATGAGAAGCTGTACATTGATACAGTTTGACTCAGTGATTCTCACCAGGAATTCTGGCTTCCAGACCAACTCTTTAGGCACATGACTTGAATTATTAGAAATGGTGAGTAACATTCTCCTCATCTCTATCATTGACTGTTTATATGAAGCTGCCATACATTTTGGCCCTATGGAATTGTTAGGGACTGCCTATAATTTCCTTCTGTAACAACCAGATCATTAATTTTCCTTCTTAGATTTGGAAAAAATAAATAATCAATTTCACCCTCCAACAATATTCTGAATGAGACTTCCTGCTTTGGATCCATGAGGAATTCACCTAAGGCACAACCTCAAGGCCAGAAGACAGAAGGGAGCTCCATTCTATCATACTGGAGAGAGGCAAAAGATCAGCTGGAATTCCTGATCACCATTCAAAGGCATCTTCACATGAGACAACAATACAGCCTAGTTATTGTTGAATAGCACAGCCTTGTAGAAAGCTACAGTATTAAGAAATATCATTTGGCACATTTGTATTGGACATCTACTTTGTAGAATAATCTGTTGACCTCCAATCAACTATTGATAAAGGGGTGCCTCTCTTGTCTTTGAGCCAGAAAGTTGTGGGTTTAAACCCCACTCCAGGGACTTGAGCATAAAATATAGACTGACTGGTCAGTGCATAGCGAGGAGGTGCTGCACTATCAGAGTTGTCAATTTTCAGGTGAGATGTGAAACCAATGCCCAGTCTATCCTTTCAAGTGAAAGATTCCAGAGCACTATTTAGGCAAAGAGCAGAAGAACATCCCTGGGATCCTGATGATAACTTAAATATAACCCAACACTACGAAAAATAGTTTATTTCTGAAGAAGGGTCCCAACCTGATACATCAACTTTCCTGCTCCTCTGAAGCTGCCTGGCCTGCTGTGTTCCTCCAGCTCCACACTTTGTTATCTTTACTTGATAGTTTATTTTGTTGTTACATACAGAATTTTGCTGTGTGTAGGCCAGCTACCAGGTTTCCTTCATTACAATGGCTACTATCAAATATTTCATTAGTTGTAAAGTGCTTTATAATATCTTTAGACTATGAAGGGTGATAGAGAATTGCGTGATTTCGTTTTCCTTCCTCCTTCTCATTACCCTGTATGATGACCAAAATGTTCACATATGGAGTAGGAGTTTCCATTCTAGATCAGGACCTCAACATCAGAGTCAAATTGAGATCTGGCCCCTGCACTAAAGGGGGGCTATCACTTGAGTTGGACAGGTTTATGATCTACAGGGGTGTCAAAGGTTATAGATCAGGCAGGTAAATGGAGCTAAGGCCACAATTAGATCAGTCATGGACTTATTGAATTTAAACATTGCTAAAAAGAGATATGATGCTCAAGTTTTTCATCTTGCACTCATTAGGACTGAAATTAAGATCACATGGGGTTAGGGGTAATATATTTGCTTAGATAGAAAATTAGCCAACCAACAGAAAGCAGACAGTCAAGATAACTGGGTCTTTTTCTGATTGGCAAGATGTAACTAGTGGGGTACCACAGTGTTTAATCCTCCTGTCCTAACTATTTACAATCGATATTAATCTGGATGCAGGGATTGAAGATACTATAGCCAAATTTTCAAATGGCCCTAAAATAAGTTGGAAAGTTAGTTACAAGGAAGAAATAAAATATTTACAAGTGCAAATGGATAGGTTTAGTGAATGGGCCAAAATTTACTAGATTGAATTTAATATAGAAAAGGACGAAGTTGTCTATTTTGGTTGGAAGAATAGAAAGGCAAAATATTGTCTAAATGGAGAGAAACTTCAGGGTACTTCAGTGCAGAGGGATCTGGGTGTCCTTGTGCATGAATTGCAGAAAACTAAAATGCAAGGACAGCAGTAATTGAGTGTGGGCAGAAAGGTGGAGTTGAGGCTGAGATGAGATCAGCCACGTATTGAATGGTAGAGCAGGTTCAAGGGGCTGAATTGCCTGCTTCTGCTCCAAGTTCTCATGTTCTTATGAAATGCAAGAAACACAACTTTGAAAGGAAACAACAATTTATGCAGCAGGAGCTGCAAGTGCTGATTGATTTGACTATAGTTAAAATGGAATTGCATAAGAACCGCTAACTATCAATCTTAATTAACTTATCAAATTCAAATCAGGCAAGTTAACACTGATTGATGAGATCGTTGCCTTGGGGGATGCAGCATGTATCTTCGTTTCCATTGCACATTCTTCAATAAGAGAAAGGTTATGTGTGGACATGTTATTTTGCTTACAAAGATCAAGGTCCTGTATGTGAATAACAGCTTCTAGCGTGTGCAAATGATTCACACTGCAAACTCAACTCATGACCTTCAATTAATTGCTGTGCAATTCTTAGCACAGTCAGGGTTACCTAATAATTTTTTTTACAATAGCAGGGTTGCATCTAATGATAGACACTAGGTTCTGAGTTTAGCAAGCATGGGCTGGTTGACAATTGGCACACTGTCCGGTCTGTACAGCCAAAGGCACAGGTTACTTTATAAATCTGCCAGCTTTTGGGATATGCATCCTGCATCAAGCAGCATATCAGTCCTGAAGCTCATATACCACATTACTCATCTGTGTGGTCAGTGGTACATCCTGTCAGCAACTGATACCCGGACCCCACTTCTGGCCTGCTGCCAATGCTGCAGAAGGGCCCACAGATTCCACTGATCATTGCCTCTGATCACTTGCTTTAATTGACCTAATTAACATACGTTACATGCCACTTGTGGAAAACTGGCTGTTAACTGCTGCGCTGAAATAATGCATCCACCCACCTCCATTTCTGAAATGAAAAACCTGCCCATGAAGGATAGTTACATGGGAAAACCATTCAAGTGTGGGAGGTGTATGAGGAGGTGCACCATTGCATGAGGTAGCACTTTTGTGATAGAAGGAGAGAAATAAGAACATAAAACATAGAACAGTACAGCACAGTACAGGTCATTCAGCCCACAATGTTGTGCCGACCTATTATCATACCCTACATTTTTCTATCATCCATGTGCCTACCAAGAGTCACTTAAATGTCCCTGATGTATCTGACTCCACTGCCACCAACAGCAGCGCACAAGGTGCACAAAAAGATCACAACATAGAGAAGCAATTTCCCAAATTGTTATTTCATGCCATTGATGAGTAGTTTACCAAAGCTTTAAAGGCTGGTAACTTTGATAGGTTGTGCTCCAGGTAGGGAAGCTGTTGAGATTTCAGTGTTGTACCTGAGCAAAATGTTTCTTTGAAGCAGTTTGTGTATTCTTGATGCAAAAATCCTGAGTGTTATGCATGAAGAGCACTGTAGATTGTGTGTGTTAGGAGCCATCAATCACTGCCTCTGTGACCGGTCCCAGTGCCAATGCGCTCATTAAAGTCACCAATCCACAGAGAGCCGCTCAGTTTGCATTGGTATTAACAATCTCGCTGCCATGCATAAGGATCAGAGCATGATAGAATTCCTCTTTATTTACATGGAAAAACATTTTTGTGGCAAGGCAGCATTCTACTTAACATGCTGCTTTCAAAATTTCCCAATTTAATTGTTTGAATATATTGCTGTTTTGGTGAATAGCTTCCTGCACTCTTCCAGGCAAGTCCCTTTCATCTGGTCTTCCTTCACCTGTCTCTCCCTCACCTTCCTTTCCTTCACCTCTCTCTCCCTCAACTTCTTTTCCCTCACCTATCTCTCCCTCACCTGTCTATCCCTCACTTTTCTCTCCCTCACCTTTCTCTCTCACCCGTCCCTCTCTCACCTGCCTCTCCCTCATTCTGTCAGTCCACATCCTGGTGATTTGTTATGTGTGAACTTGATTACTGGGAGGCCAGCAACCTTTAAATAAAGAACTTTAATTTCTGTAGCCACTTTCAATACTTCAGAGTGTCCCAAGCATTTAGGCAATGAAGTATTTATTGAAGTATATTCAGTATTGCAATATAGGAAAAGCTGGAGCTAATTTGCACACAGAAGAATCCCACAAATAGCAATGTGATAAGAACCAAAGAGAGTCTCTTGCTCTTCCTTGAAACAGTAGAACAAGATTATTTAAAGATCACACGTGGCGTCATGATTTAAAATAAAACATCTCTGACAGTGAAGCACTGGATTATCAGCAGGTTGAGCTTGTCTGCTAAGGTCATCATAATGGCACTGTTTCAAAAAGAGCAGGATAGCTCTCACAGGAATACTGGTTTGCAGCTGGCTAGTGCAGCTCCAACAAGCTGTCCTCCTTAGTATAGTGGCTAGTGTCCCTGCCTGTCATGAGGGAGACTGGGGTTCAATTCCCCACTGGGGAAAAACCAAGTATCTTGGGGCAGCACGGTGGGTCAGTGGTTTGATTCCACCCTCAGGTGACTGTCTGTGTGGATTTGTACATTCTCCCATGTCTGTGTGGGTTTCCTTCAGGTACTCTGATTTCCTCCCACAGTCCAAAGATGTGCAGTCTAGGTGGATTGGCTATGCTAAATTGCTTGTAGTGTTCAGGGATGCGTAGATTAGGTGGGTTATAGGGGAATCTGCCTGGGTGGGATGCTCTGAGGGCTGGTG
Source organism: Rhincodon typus (assembly GCF_021869965.1). Taxonomy (NCBI): domain Eukaryota; kingdom Metazoa; phylum Chordata; class Chondrichthyes; order Orectolobiformes; family Rhincodontidae; genus Rhincodon; species Rhincodon typus. Next base: position 23,588,445 of record NC_063352.1, on the reverse strand, counting down.
TAGACTTGTTGGGCCAAATGGCCTTTTTCCACACTGTCAGGATTCTATGATCTATGATCTAACACTTAGGAAGCTTTACACCATCTATCACAAAACAGTGCTTTCAGTTGGCTCCCCATCCACTCCCTTCATCATTGATGAACTGCAGTAACTGACCAAGTCACCTCCAATAGCACCTTTCAAACCTGCACTACCTATCACCTAAAAGGACAAAGACAGCAAATGCATGAGAATACTACCACTTCCAAATCACAGACCATCCTATTTCTTCACTTTTATTGGGTCAAAGTCCTGAAACTCCCTTCCTAACAGCATTGTGGGTAACCCTATACATCAAGGACTATGGTGGTTCAAGAAAGGAACACACCTTCTGAAGGGTAATTAGGGAAGGCCAATAAATGCCGACCTAGCCAGTGATACCCACATCCCATCAACAAATAAAAATAAAATTAACTTTCAAATAACATCACTAAATTTAGATTGTCGGGTCATTCACTTTGCTGTGTGAGATTTTGCCATTGCTTGCCACAGCAATAACTAACTTCAAAAAGTGCTTCACTCAATGTAAAATGCTAAGGATGTAAAAGGCACTACATAAATACAAGTCTTTCTTTTCCTTCTCATGATCATTGTCAAGGCCCTCAACTGTGTCCAACTCATTTCCTGTGATTCTGCTTCCAGCTCTTCTCCCACCCCGCCTCACATTGTGAAAGGGCTTTCCTTGACCTCACTTTCCACCCCCTGAGACCGCACATCCAACAATCCATCCTCTATCATTCTCTCCGGCTCCCGTGTGATTCCAATACCAAACATGTCTTCCTCTTCCTTCTAATTAACTTTCTACTCCAACACTGTAATTTATTCCCCAATCATCCCAACATCTAATCCCCCACCCACAGCAATATCTTGAAAATGCAGATGTAACATCAGCTTTTTAACCTCCTCTCTCCTCACCATTCTATGTCTTAAACACTCAATGATTTCCATGTATTTCTTTCAATCTAGTCTGCTGTTTTTCTTGCTCACGATGTGGTGTCGTCTACACTGGGAAGATCAAACATAACCTGAATGGCAGTTTTAAGGAACACTTCTGATCAGCCTGCAAGAATGATCCAACTTTCTCATCACTTGGCATTTTAATTCCCTGTCTTGCTCTGAAGTGGACACCTCAGCCCAGGGTCTGCTACAGTGTTTCCATGAAGCCCAATGCAAGCTGAAGGAACAGTACCTAAAATAGGCACTTCACAGTCATGTGGACTCAACCTGAAATTCAACAATTTTGGGTTGTAGGTTCTGTCTCATTGTCTCATTGTCTCATTGTCTTATGGTTTTGTTGTTGAACGAAGCTGTTAATTGATCTGCCATTGAATCCATCTCAATATAAGCTTTTTCTTTCCTGCAAGCATTCCAACTCCCTTTGTCTTTTGTAATTACAGATTTGTTTGTCAACTCTTTCTTATCCTCTACCCTATCCCTGATAATCCATGTTTGTTCTCCAAGCCCCACACATTTCAGTTGCTTAGAATCTGTTACATTTCCACTTCCCTTCAATTCTGAAGAAAAGACTTTGACTTGAAATGTTCACTCTTTTTCTTTCTCCACAGATGCTGCCTGACGTGCTGAGTATTTCCAGCACTTCCTGTTTTTATTTCAGATTTTCAGCCTCTGCGGTGTTTTGCTTTTCTCTTTCGTTGTGATGCCTTGTAGTCAAACTAACATAAAGAGTTCCACTTTGTCCAATTTGTCAGGAGACTGAGTGCTCCATCCTCACAGCTGGAAGTGGATGCTTTATTTAGGTTGAATGCTTCAGCGTGGGAGTGCTGTATTGCCTGAGGGACTGGCTCGTGTACAAGAAGTCAGACAGAGTTGCCAGTAAGCATTAAGAAGCCTAAATGGCACATTGGTAAGGGCTTGGAACCAAAAAAGGACAAAATTGAGAGTCAGCCAAAGTGCCTTCTTCATCTTGTGAATCAAATGCTTAAGGTACTTTCAAAATTGTATGAGAGAAAAACAGCAATTCTTTGCTGGAAAATAAAGTGCAATGTTGTTGGGATTCTGCATGTGACTGACATGCTTCTGTCTTTGCTGTTTATTTGTATCAGTTAAGTGTGACTGTGATAGATGAGCAGCAATTTACAAAGTTACATTCTCAATCAAAGGCATGTAGTCAAACCTATTTATATGCAAATTGGATATATATACAAAATCTATTTACGTGTCAGTTTTTTTTACTCTTAGAGTTTATTTCCTATTCTCCCCTCTACATTCATTATTTATTTTGACTAAAAGCTTTCTTTTTGCTATATAGCCCATATCCCTCCCCTCTGTGGCATGCTAGCTCTGGTTCTAAAGCTTGAGACTTCAATGGATGTTATTTTCTGAGTGGGAAGGTGGAAATGGGATGATTTCTCCAGCTCCACACTACTTTTTCAACCCTTCCAGCATCCTCTGGGTGATTTAAGAGCTATATATGTACTCCTTCAAAGCATGTCACGCAAGGAGATATTAAGTTAGATGAACAGAAGATTGAAAGAGGAAACTGAGGGAATGAGACAAGGAGAGAGTAGGGGATATAGTTCAAAGATTTGGAACCTGAAAATTGAAGACGTCAACACCAATGGGGGAGCATTTAAAATTGGAGATACTCAAGATACCAGAATGAGAGTAATGCACATATCTTAGAGGGTAGTGGATCTGGAGGAGATTGGCAAGCTAGAGAGGGTTGAGGCCATTGGGGAGTTTGAGAACAAGAATAAGAATTTTAAAATGAAATTAAAATTTGGCCGGTCAGTATTTCTGAGCACAGAAGTGATAGTGGGGTGAGACTAGGTTTAAGAGTACGTTAAGGGTAGCAGAATTTTGGAAGGCTTCACATTTACAGAAGGTAGAATGTAGAAGACCAACCAGGTGTGTTTTTTTACATTCATTCATGGGACGAGGGTGTCGCTGGCTAGGCAGCATTTATTGCCCATCCCTAATTGACCAGAGGGCAATTAAGAGTCAACCACATTGCTGTGGGTCTGGAATCACATGTCAGCCAGACCAGGTAAAGATGGCAGTTTCCTTCCCTAAAGGGCATTAGTGAACCAGATGGTTTTTTCTTGCAATCGTCAATGGATTCATGGCCACCATTGGACTCTTAATTCCAGTTTTTTTTAATTGAATTCAAATTCCACCATCTGCTCTGGTGGGATTTGAACCCAGGTTCCCAGAATATTATCTGGGTCTCTGGATTAACAGTCCAATGATAATACCACGAGGCCATTGTTATAATAGTTGAGCCTGGAGACAATGAAAGCATGCCTGAGGGTTTCGATGGCAGATAAGCTGATGTGGAGGTGGAAATAGGCAGTCTCAGGGACAGCATGATTATGAAGCCAGGAGCTTACCCTGGGGGTCCAATGTGACACCAAAGTTGTGAATAGAATGGGTTAATTTCAGTTTGTTGCCAGGAAGAGGTGGCGTTGGTGCCTGGGGAACAAAGTTTAGACTGGGGACCAAACACAGTGGTTTTAGTCTTTCTAATAATTAATTGGAGGAAATCTCTGTTCGTTGAGTACTGGATGTTGGATAAACAATCTGATAATATAATAATAGTGGAGGAGTCACAAGACTGAACCAGATATTGTCAACATATACTGGAATATAAAGGTTGTCTCTGGATGATGTCGCCAAGATGCAACATGTCAATGAGAAATAGAGGAATGGCTGAGGATAGGCACATAGGGGAACACCGGAGCAACAATATGGAGCTGTGAAAATCAAGTGGTTATCATAATATCCAAATAGGTTCACTAATGTCCTTTAGGGGAGGAAACGCAAGATCCTTACACAGATTGATCATCAGACAACACAACATGGTTGACTCTTCAGATGAGCAATAATTGTAGCCTTGCCAGTGTCACTATCAACATCATTTTTCAAGACAGGATAGTACTACTTATTCCAATGAGTGTAGGTTTTTATTCCCATTTTCTCTGATCTGTCTGTTTTACTCTGCCTATCAAAAATCCAAGGCAGTTCTACAAACAGAATATACCCAATGTTCTTTATTAAAGCAAAGTACACCAGACAAAAAGTTACAATACTCTTACCTATACACTTCTTACAATTACAAGTGAATTCATTTACATGGACTTGTCCGAAGATCAGACCAGAGTAGATGATCATCCTATTCTGTTCCAATTTCCAACAATCGATCAGTTGACCTCTTGTTTCCTGAGTTAACTAACTGTGCTGTGAGGCAAGCTTTTCTATACTCTTTTCATTTCAAAGAAGCTGTGCACTTAAACATTTACATTGCTCGGTCTCCAGAAAGTGATCATTTTGAATATTGGAAATATTACAAACATATCATGTTTTCCATGTTGGTTTGATGAATGAATTCATTAGGACTTTCTTGTGTCTTTCTGGAAAGAGGCTTATTTCTTGCTCTTAAAAAAAAATTTTGTAGTGCTTGTAACAAGGTCAGCCAGGTGGACTTCATAGAATATGAGTTCCCTCACTGGGGTGGTTAACCTGGTCCAATCAGTGATCCCTCGCTGACAGATATAAACAGGAGTATCAAAGGTTCTGTTCATTCTGAGAGTTGGCTCTGAAGACCCTGAACCAGTGTCAAGTACTATGCACATGTAAATAAAGAGTGAATAGATGATGGGATACCGGCCTCTGTGGAATTATTTCACTTTGACCTGAGATTTAGTTAACTCTTGCTGTTCACCACTCTTATGTCATCCATTAAATCATATATATTTACACAGCACAATTCTATGCATCTGTTAAAAACAAATCTTCAGCTTTTCTCGAGTTACTGACAGCTCAGCTCATTACTGTTGAGTTACAATGCTTGGTGTAAATGCATATACATTCCTTCAACAAAAACACAGAAATACATTAAAACTAATGAACTTTCCAATCATTAGGTCATCACCAGACTTCATATGCTTTTTCCTCACTTCACTTGATTTCACTCGAGATAATTTCAGCTAATCCAACAAATTTTAGGGTAGTATCCACATCAGTTTGATGAGCAGCCCAGGCCAATGTTGTGGACACAGGTTCAAATCCAACCCCGTCAACTGATGGAATTGAAATTCAATTAATAGCATTATAATGACAATTTAAAGCTAGTCACAGAAATGAAGACCATATAACTATCATCATTTGTTGCAAAAATCCGTCTGATTCACTACTGTCCTTTATGGAATGAAATCTGCCAACCTTACCTGGTCTGGCATGTGTCTCTGGATTCACAACAATGTGGTAGACTCTTGACTGTCCTTTGTCACTTGTTTCAATATCCATTGGGGATGGGTAACAAATGTGAGCCTAGCCAGTGATGCCCACATCCCATAAAATAATAATTTGAACAAAACAACGTCCATACCTTTACTGATAGTGATCTGCTAGTGCAAAGGGTATATATTTGCTTAGATACTGGGCCTGGGGTCAAATCCAGTTGAATATAATAGATGGAACACTTCCCATCTCCTGGCTGTTTAGGTCATTTATGAGGTGGCTTTGAGCATTTTCAATCTGATCTGGTTCTGCATGGCCTTGGGCTTGACACAAAAGACTTCGCTTAGATGTTCCTCAGGGAGTAAAGTTGATTACTTATGACCATTTGACCAGATATGAGAGAAAAACTTACTATTTGGATGTAACAGTAGAAACAAAGTGATGGATAGCCCTGCCAAAGTGCAAAGGGGCAAGATGTAGACTGTAAGCAACCTATTATAAAGGGTCAATGATAGTGATACATACAAACTTACATTAAGGGCAGAAATAAGTGATTTGGTGCCTTTATCCTTCTCTGCCATTCAATTAGAACATTGCCTAATCTGATTGTGGCCTTAACTCCACTTTCCCATCCACTATCAATAACCTTTGACTCCCTTGGCAATTAAAAATCTATCTAACTCAGCATTAAACGTATTCAATGATCCTGCCTCCACAGGTTTCTCAGGAAGAGAATTCCATAGACCAACAATCCTGAGAGAAAAAAACACTCCTCATCGCTGTTAAACAGGAGAACTCTTATTTTCAGGAGGAGAAGATCCCCAATGAAGATATTCAAGTCATGTAGGTGAAGTGTTGGATGTTGGTCAAGGAAGGTAGAATTTCTCAGCTGGAGGACTGAGAAAAGTAGTATTCTACAACACCTGTAACAAAAAGGCTGAAAACAGATGAAAAAGGCAACAGGCAGAAGGCAGTTAGGGAAAATTTGTTAATATGGTTCACTTCAATCAGTGTGTCCTACTTCAAGTGACCAATTTTAAGATGGAATCTGAGACTTTTATATCCCCAGGTCACATGTTATGATCCAGTGATACCGTAATGCGTGTGTCTCTTAAAGGCATACTGACAGACTAACTTTGAAACGTAATACAACAATAAACTTTTCAGCATGGCATTTCTAACAGAGTGTATCATAGCATTGACATGCTTCAAGCACCTTAGCTTACACTGGGAACCAAACAATTTTCTCTCTTTCCTGCTAAAAAATTCTCTCTTCAAATAAAATTTGAGTCTTCCCTCCTTCTATGGCTCAGTGCCAATTTTTTTGCGATTTTCCTCTATGAAAAGCCTTGGAATATTTTCCTGACTTTAAAATCAATGTATTAAAGCAAGTTATTGTTGCCATAGGCTAGTTTCGTGACATTTCTGTAATTTGTTTGGAGAAACCAAATAATTTTACTACATAGGCAAAGGTCTTTTGGTGTGGTTTTAAAATGGAAGAGAATCCTTGCAAATTTGGTGGCTTCTTCCAAGTTGGCCTGTTGTGATCTTCTTCAGGGGCATTTTGGGCTCTGTAAGCTTCCAGGAAGGTCAATAGTTTGCCTGGTGCTCTCTGCTAATGATGAGGGAGGCAAACTGAAGCATCACTGCAACTCTGCTTTTGGAATATTAAATTCCAACTCAGACAGAATCGACCAGCCCCTCTCTCATTTCACAAGCTCATTATCTGCGAAGGGAGAAGCAGATCTGTGATGCAGCAAAACGAGTTTAATTGAGTCACAACTCTCTAAATCTCTTCACTGACTTCCTCATCTGTCTACGTCCTCTGACAGATTCTGAGTATATTTCACTCACCAGGGTGTAGATAACACAGGGAAAAACAATACAATGTGATGATAGGATATGAGAAGCATGATTAATCATCCCCATCTGCAGTTCAGTACATCCTGTGTCCTGAAATTATAAACCAGTCCCATCAATCAAGTAACAGGAACTTGACATCTTTCATGTGTGAACAACACTTCCCACTCGGGTTTTGTATTTTGCAGGTTTTGTCATCTGGGCCCAAACTGCACCCCTCTTCCCCACACCCACACCCCAGTCAAATAATGTTTCTTTCTCCCACCACCTGCCAAAGTGTGGAGAGAAAATGAAAAATCCACGAATGATTTTTTTTTCTTTCCAGTGTCCCTCACAGCAGTGCCCAAAAATATCAGCTTTAATTTTGGAGATTTCAGGCCTATCCTGGAGGGATCTTAATCCTACTTCTCTTAGACCAGACGGAATTACTTTCACATTCTTTGGATTCAAGCATGTTTTATTTGCAATCTGAAACACACAGGAATGCAACTGGAGTGAGTACTAAAATAAACCTGAAAGTAACTCAAGAATAGTTATGAGGTGATCAAAGTGCCATTGCAATTTATGACTCATCCTGTTGCCCAACCACCCAAAATCATCTTCATTTACTTCCCTAAGATTCTCATTACTTCCCCAACCCCAGCGCCCATCAGTACCTCGTTAAACACAGCATTGTAGAGCAGTCATGAGCCATGTCTTGAAAGCTCCATTGATTGGGGCTTCAGCTGGAGATGCTGGAAACTTGGGAATGATCTGGTAACATCTGGGAAGGGAGAAACTTGGTTGACATTTCCTGACAATTACCAGTTATCAGAACTCTGTTAAAGTTAACTCTACGCTGATTCTTATGTATTTTTGGCTAAGTGTCCATTTTATTGTCAAGACCCCTAGCGGGTTTTTTCACCGCATCTGACTAAACCCAAGTCATTAACTACATACCCCACCCCAGTGGTGACCCCCCTCTTCTGATTCTAGTACCATTCCACCAATGGCTCGTATTACTTCCAGACACATAGATGATGCATCTGTTGCTATGATAGCCAGAAGATGAGAATCATAATTTACAAGGACCCTGGACCAAATGAGCATACCCCCATGGGTGCTATTGATTCTCAGTCAAACACCACACTCCGTCTTGCTTCAAACATTGCCTGGCTCATTAACTTGGATTATGTGGGATAAGAACTTTCTGTGGTGTGGACAGGCCTTCTTCCCAACTGTGCCTTTGCGCTCTCTCAGGAAGTAAAATGGTGGTTGATACCTTTTCTGCACTTCCCCTTTGTCATTGCCATAATGCACATTTTGTTATGCACCTTTTATGGTCATTCCACCCTTGTTCAGCTTGTCTCAAGTGCTCTTCATCCAGACGGTTTTTGGATGGACTAGCACAGAAATCATGACTCATCCAAATTGAAGACTATTTCCTGCAATACTGTCAATATTGGTTGGCAAGCAGGTCCAATGATAAGGTTGGTGCTGCACTACACTGGTACTGGCTTGCTTTTCAGGCGTTTCCCCTCTTTTACAGTCTGACTGCTGGGCTGGCCCCATCCTTCACCTGTAGCATTGAGGTACTGCTGGGCTTCACTTTAGGCCCTACTTTGCTGTTTATCTTCAATTCTATAGGCCTGGTCACCATCACAATCATTTAGTGCTGATGTCTGTGATCAGGTGAGTGACCATTTTTGAACGTACATGTAAGGGATCGTAAAAGTGGAGATTTCCAGAGCCCAACAGTCTCAGGATCCCAGGTTGATATAATCTGACATCACTATCACATAACTTCTTATGTACATGCTCAGTAGCTACTTTTGGAGTAAAGGTTTGGTTAACATCCTGTTCCACACTGGCTTAGAATGACATCCGGAAGGTGATATCTCCAATGCACCTACAGTACTGCACTGGAGCATTTACTTATGTTCTGTAGTCTAGTCTCTGGAGTGGATTTGATCCTACGTTCATCTAAATCAAAGATGAGAGTGCTACCAACTGAACCTCAATGCTGACATTATCAACGTTTTCAGGGAATTTGATGATGCTGCAAAACTAAAGTGTGGCAAGAGGTAAAGACTGTCAGAAGAGTACAGAAGGGGGATCAAGTTCAAGTGTAAAGAGGGCTGGGGATTTCCTCATTGGAATTCTATCTGGGACAATCCAATGACTCAGAATCTGGTATAAGATGCAGTGGGGCAGGTTCCTAACGTTAGCAGGATTTCAGAGCTAGCTAAAGAAGAGACATTTAAACTTACAGGACCAGATTTTATTGGGCTCATTGTTGTCTTAAATCATTGTTACTCATTAAAAGCTGCCCAGAATAAATTGGCTGTGCTTACTAAGCGATTCAATCACAGCAGATCACAACATTCAGATCCTGCCATTACACAGAAAACTAATTGCCTTTAGCTTGTATCTGAAAGCAGTGGGTGAATCAAACTAGGCAACATAAGAATATCAGATGACAAATAATTTGACTGTTTTTTTAATTGTCCTACTTTTGAACTGGAGGTCTAATCTGGAGCAAGCCAGGGAAAAGAGCATCTATTTTCACATTAACTTAGAAATAAAACAGCTCCATGTTAGTTATAAAACAATAAGAAATAAAATTTAGCAATTACATAGAATTTGTAGTTCAGAAACGGGCCATTTTCATTTCAACCCTTCAACATGAATTTCAAGCCTATGCTCCCTTGTTCTGGACTCCCTCCACAGAGGAAATAGTTTCTCTTTGTCTATCAATGTATTTAATGAGCCTTCAGTAAACATGAGCTTATTCAAGATGCTGTTGTTTGTTATGTAACTTACAGCAAGTCCAGTTACCCATCACCTGCTCCAATCACTGACCTGTGTTCACTTCTAATCAAGCAATGCACCATGTTTAAAATTCTTAATCTTGTTTTCAAACCCTTCAATGTCCCTGTAATACTTCATGATTTATGTGCTCCTTAAATTCTGGCCTCTTCCACATATATTGTTAAATTTAACTGCCCACCAAAGATGGGCAATTCACCTTTCTACGTCTCTGTCCTTATCCTCTTAATTGCTCTTTGGACATTCAACCTTACAATATCTTACATGGCTTAGACAAATTTAACTTGACTACATTCTTGTGAAGCTCTTTGGGGCATTTTACAACATTAGGGATGCCACATAAATGCACATCATTGCTGTTGTCTGTGAAATCATCTATATCCTTTCAGCTGTTTAAATACAAAATTGAGTACCTCCAGCTGATTAGGGAATTGTGGGTGAGAGTAAAGCTGGGCTCATTAGAAGATAGTGAGTGAGTGGGGTAGATGAGGATGTGAGATAAAAGGGAGTTGAGAGAATGTAGATGAGGGTGGGGTTTATAGTGTAAGTGAGATCAGTATGGAAGGTAGAATTTGAGGATGGGAAACGTTGAGTGGGGTGGTTAATGAACTGAAGAAGGAGTGGAGGTGGTTGAGGGTGGTATGGGCATGGTTGCTGAGAGACCAGAGGTTTGAGGGAGGGTGGAGTTGGTGGACAGTTTTAGAGGGAGTGAGGCGGTTGATGATGGATGAGGTTTTTGAGGGGATTAGGTGGATGAGGTGTTTTAGAGAGTTAGGGAGTGCAGGTGTGTTAGAGGCATGAAGATTATGTAGACGGAGTGGATGACAATAGGGTTGGAGGAGATATGGACAGTGAATTATTGATCAAAAACAGCCCCTGAGGATATTCTTTTTCCGATCATGTTCTCTGGTTGATGTGCAAAATCTTTTACTGAAAATCTGTTGCTTTTAATTTCACTCTGTGCTTTTGCATGCTAATCTGAATAGTCAGTTAAGTGGAAAATTGGAATTTGAGGAGTTAAGCTAAATATCCGTGATGTTTGAGGGATTGTGTTTTTGTTTATGTCTTTATTATAGAAGGATTACCAGTGGCAATCTGTCATCCTCTTTACAACATGGGAAACATTCAGATAGTCAGTATTTCATTTAGTCACCCTTAACCTCACTCAGTGACAGCTTTCCTGTTGATAGTGTGTGCCTCTAACATATCGACATTCAAAAATTGATGCGCAGGCGAAAGCTAGCTGTTCCAGCAAGGGCTGTTTCACATCACGATTCTGGAACATTCTAATGCACTGTTATACTAATACTACTCTCATCACACCACCAGGTCCCCTACCACTCACCATTCACAGCATTCCAGGGAAAAGAGTTCCAGGTTTCCCACGTCCTTTTTGTGAAGACCAGACACATCGTGGCTTGTAACGATTCCCGTGTTTGTGGCTGAAGGAAGGTTGTCCTTTGAGGCTAACAGAGCAGGTGGAATAGTGGAAATGCTAGGATTGATAAATATTCTGCAGATTGTGCCTAATTACTCTAGGAAATCAGGGAATGCTAATGTTGGACATTTCCTGAATTTATGAAATGGTTGGGTGAGTGTACACGAGTTCCAGAAGAAGCACACTCAATGGAACTAATGACCCTTTTCCATCTCACACAATCCCTGAATGCTAAAGGAATACTTACATTTCTATCAACATCTTTCACAACATTGTAGAATCTGAAGCACCGTTACAACAAATAAAGAATTTTTGCTGAAGTATAGTTACTACATTACTGGAAGAAGTGTGGTCAATTTTAACACTGCAAGGTCCCATAAACAGCAATGTGATACTGACCAGCTAATCTGCTGTTTTAGGTAATATTGATTGAGGGCTAAATATTGGCAGGGACACTGGGAATGACTTCCTTGTTCATCTTCGAAATAGTGTCATGGGATCTGTTGCATTGCCTTGAGAGGGCAGATTAGCCTTGGTTTACCATTTCATCTGAAAAACAGAATCAACAATGTGGCATTCCTTTAATGCCGCATTGGGAATCATTGTAATATAAAACCATTGAGCAAAATATCAAGCCTGATGAGTTTATGGATTTGTCCTACCTACAATATTGTCTCATGAAAAGGAGCAGTATTTTTTACAGAGCTAGATGTGAATGGATGTATATAGAAACAGGAAGAGGTCACTCAGTACTTTATGCCTATTTCACACACCGATGACTGTGAGGCCCCAGGAAATGTAGTGACATTTCTATAACTATATGTGGTCCTACAGTTCTGTGCAAGACATTCAGATTGAAATTTAGTGCAGAGAAATGGATGAAAAACCATCAAAACTAATTTGGAATCATTGTGTAGGGATTACATTTTATTTTGTCCTGAATACGTACTGTGGTCAGTGTATTAATTCCATTTGCATCACAGACTGAATGGCTGAATATGTACGTTATAAATAAAAATGAACTTGTTTGGACAGGTTATGACACAGCCCCATTACAGAGGTGGGACTTGTACATCTCCAGAGGTAGGAGCATTACGACTGCACTGCCCAAACTCCTTAAAGTGGGACAATATGTTTGATCACGGTTTGAGATTAAAATGATTTACTAGCCAATGCATAGATTGAACCCATAAACTTGGTATTAGTTGTGTCTTGCGCTAATTACCCAAGCTAACCTCATCAGCTCAGTAGATGAACAGCTTTAAAAAAAACATTCCAGAAGCAGTATTTTTAGAAATCAAATAATAATAATGTAAATTTAGATTTGAAATTATATTGCAGTTTGTTTGGAAAAGAATATGGAATTTTGTTGAAGGATAGTTAAGACAACATACAGTCCAAAGTGAAATAAATGCTGGAAATACTCAAAAGATCTTGCAGCATCTGGGGAATGTTACGACATGAAGATAGACAGTTAAATCAAATCAGCCTTCTTACCTCTGTATTCACAACACAGTAAATTTAAAATCTTCAAAGGCATTCAAAATTGACCTGAATGGTTCCAAAACAGACTTTTAAAATAACTAATCCTAGAAGCTGTGAACAATCAATTCTAGACACTGTGTTTGCAGCTTAAAAATGACTTAGAAATTTATTAACAATACCGCAACTTTAGCAGAGCAACATTAAGAAAAGCAATCGAATTGATGTTCACGATTTAAACCTTTTTTTAATCAATCCATTCACACAAAAGACGGACAGACAAACAAACATAGTTAAAGGATAAATAAAAGACAATAACATTTTGGTTCTCACAATGTGTTGTTCCATATACATAGATAATTGTTTTAAGGTTGATTTGTTCTGTTTTTGTGTGTTTAAACAAGTTGCTGCTCACAGTCCAAAGGTTATCTTCAGCTCACAGTTCTCACTTCACAGCTCTAAACAAATATTGATAAAATGATAAAATGAAAATAATGAAAAATCAGTGAAAGTTCTAGCAGGAGAGAGAAGCAGGGTCAACAGACAGGGTTTTGCTACCATGGCAGATAACTTGAGTGAGGAAATTCCCTGAATCAAGTGATCCACCCTCAGATAAAGACCTCTGGGAAGGCAGGGAGAGGATTGATTTGGCCTCACAAATACTCTAAGCAAATCAGAGGAGAACATGCTGGTGGGTCATTGTCAAACTGACTAATTAGAAAGCCCAGCTTTGAATATCTGGGATTTTGTCTCGATTGCTTTAAGACCTATTAGAACCTTAGCCCTCATTCCTCACACTTAGTCACTCCTAAACACTCTCTGACCCCAAGCCACTTCCATGTCCTCCAGGCCCACTCACCTGTATTGCATTATATACAGAACCAATGAACTATATAATAACATTGGCAAATCTTGAAATGGTGAGGTAAAGTAAGCAGGAAGCTAACTTGAAAGAAACTGTTGTTCTTATGCTCCTATAAAGTCTCAGTCAGACAGAATCATTTATAATATCAATAACAGAAGGTTTCCCTCACTGCACAGTGTTTAGTATTGTTATTGACAAAACAAAGAAAGAATAATTTATTAGATCTTCATCTATATGTCAGTCAAATAAAGCAAATGTTCCACTTCCAGCTGTCAATATAAAGCAGAACTACTGCTGTTGTAATTCATTTCTAAATCTTGCAGCTTAGTCAAGCATTCATGCGGAGGTCATCTGGGAACGGTAACAATATAAATCCAGTTTCTCTCTGATTGGGCCTCTATTTCATTGGTCTGTCCACAGCCCTTAATTGGATGAGGCTCACATAGGCAAGTTCTTAACTGCTGCTGTTATACTGTGTTACGATCACAGAGTGAATGCCTAAATTTTGTTCCAGTCATTTTGGATCAGGAACATTTTGCTTTAAAGTAGACAAAATTAAAAGTCTCAGTTACATGCCATTACAATAAAGCATAATTTTAAACAAACAAAGTTTTACTTTGCATGAGTTTACAGAACAGTCAATACTTAGCACTTTATTATACTCTACTATCCAGATTTAACATGGTGTAAACATGACCCACCGAGCACACATTTCTTCACATTAAGTAGCAGACACAACTACAACAGGTTTCTTCAACGCCTTGGTAACACACTTAGACATCAATGAAAAAATTTCAATATCTACACTCATCATGAGGGATTTCAGCTCCTCTCTTACAAGGATTGACCACCCTTTGATCTCTTCATCTCCCTCAGTAACAGTTTCTATTTAGTTTGGAGCCTCTTCTGCTTCTTCTTTGGCCTGTAAGTAGTTGTCAGGCAACAGGACTCAAATGTTCAGCATCCAATTGCATAATCTCTTCTCCTGAGATGTGATCCCACTGGACTTACAAGGCTGAACCTCATCATCTAATCATTGGCATAATCCCTGGAGCAGAAAATGTCTCCACTGAATTGAAACAACTCCCACTTTTCTTGGTCCTAGCCAACAGCAGCATTACTGCACCCAAATTCCACTGGAACAAGGCTCACCAAAAGACAAATTATTCCAGATCCCTGTGAAATGTGCCCCACGACACAGCTTTCTTGGTCTTCTGCTTATGAGCTGCTGCCTACTCCACTGAGCTAACAACTACAATTCAACTTCAACCAACAGGCTCCTGCTGCTCACCTTGCCCCTGAACGGAACTCTACCCTGTTAATACCACCCAGCTGGGTTCATCTCCTACCCGACGCAGGATCTGATACATCAGCTTAGTACACTTTATAATTCCCAGACAATTGCACAGATGTAAAATTTCCAAAGGTCACTTGATACTCCATTAAGTAAGGTCCTGCAAATTCAATTTAAAAAGAATATATATTCCCTCACAATTACCTTATTATTTGAGATGAGTTAGGAACTCTACTTTTATGTGCATGTGTACATGTATATCCAAAAGCCTGTGAGATTCATTGTAATGCTACACATAACCTACCAGAACAATGATGTATCATTCAGCAGGTACATGGAGAGCTACAAGACGTATTCTCATTGTCAAAGTGTGATTAATTTAAACTTTTGGGTTTAGAGCATAACAGTGATGGTACATGGCAATGAGTAAAACATCAGCATTCAACACAAAATACAAGCTGAATTATATTGAGAAAAATTCGCCTTTCGTTAGTACGAGACAAGAGAAACAAAGAACTTGTAGGTCCAACCCATCATGAATTAGGAGGCCAGTGAGCTCATGAAAAGTTTTAACAGAAATGCAGGCTGACATTCAGTAGTTGTTTTAAGAGGCAGCAGTTGTCAAGAGTGAAAGGTTTCAATATGTTTAATTGTTCTATTGGGGATAAAGGACAATGAACACAAAGACCCAGGGATTACCTTTAAGATGTTCTGCACACATCTCCAGCAAAGTCAAACCATTGAATCCACAGATTTGAATTTAAGGGCTAGAGAGAAGAACTAAGTAAGCCTGTTGATAATTTCATAATGAGATTGAGAAATGTAGCTGGCAAGTGTAAATTCAAAGAAATGGGTTAAATGCTGGTTGATCTCTGAGCACACTGGTAGACAAAAAGCTCTGATTAGAAAATACAAGGAAATTGAAGGCACTGTCAGAACATGAGGCTATGAGTCCACAGAAGAGGATGCTGCCATCTGAACGTTAGCAGGAGTGATCAAAAATAGTTGATGAAGAATGCACACCAAACAAGCACAAACAGGCTCTGAATGTGTTCAGTTCGATAAAAAGCATTGATTGTTCACTTCCTTATCTTTAGACATTAAAAAAACTTAATGATTAGCAACAAGGTGCAGGGCTGGATGAACACAGCAGGTCAAGCAGCATCATAGGAGCAGAGAGGCTGACGTTTCGGGCCTTGACCCTTCATCAGAAAAGAGGGAGGGGAAGGGGGTTCTGAAATAAATAGGGAGAATGTGGGAGGCGGATAGAAGATGGATAGAGGAGAGGATAGGTGGAGAGGAAACAAACAGGTCGAAGAGGCGGGGATGGGGCCAGGAAAGGTGAGTGTAGGTGGGGAGTTAGGGAGGGGATAGGTCAGTCCAGGGAGGACGGACAGGTCAAGGGGGCGGGATGAGGTTAGTTGGTAGGAGATGGAGGTGCGGCTTGAGGTGGGAGGAGGGGATAGGTGGGAGGAAGAACTGGTTAGGGAGGCGGGGACGAGCTGGACTGGTTTTGGGATGCGGTAGGGGGAGGGGAGATTTTGAAACTTGTGAAATCCACATTGATACCATTGGGCTGCAGGGTTCCCAAGCGGAATATGAGTTGCTGTTCCTGCAACCTTCGGGTGGCATC
>NC_063352.1:23549674-23571427 GCF_021869965.1 Rhincodon typus | reverse complement strand
TTGGTGGGGTGGTACGTGAGGACGAGGGGGATTCTTTTTTGGTTCTTATTGCGTGGACGGGGTGTGAGGGATGAGTTGTGGGAGATGTGGGAGACACGGTTGAGGGCGTTCTCGACCACTGAGGGGGGAAGTTGCGGTCCTTGAAAAATGAGGACAACTGAGATGTACGGGAGTGGAATGCCTCATCCTGGAGCAGATGCGGCGGAGGCAAAGGAATTTAATGATTAGCAAAGTTACTTTGATATATAGAAAATATTATTTATTAAAGAGAAAGGGATGTTCTACTACTATTGATATATCTTTACAGCCAAAATCACTCATGACCAAACAGTCTGTTTCTGTGCTGTATATCTTTATGACTCTATGACTCCATGTGGCCATATAGTCATCAAGAACAGTTTAATCCAGTTTTGGTTTACATACACCAACATAGAAATGGCCAGAAGAGGGTGCAATTACAGCCCTGTGATTCAAAAACAGCGAATTGCATGTGCACATATACATGTCTAACCACAATGTCACATCATTCATAGAGTCATAGAGATATACAGCACAGAAACAGACCCTTTGGTTCAACTTGTCCATGCTGATCAGATATCCTATATAAATCTAGTTCCATTTACCAGCTTTTGGCTCATATTCCTCTAATCTATTTCTAGTCATGTCTCCATCCAGATGCCTTTTAAATGTTGTAATTGTACCAGCCTCCACCACTTCCTCTGGCAGCTCATTCCATACACACACAACCCTCTGCATGAAAAAGTTGCCCCTTCGGTCTGTTTTAAATCTTTCCCCTCTCACCTTAAACCTATGTCCTCTAGTTTTTGACATCCCTACCCTGGGGAAAAGACCTTGACTATTCACCCTATCTATGCACCCCATGATTTTACAATCCTCTATAAGGCTAATCCTCCACCTCAGATGGCCTACAGAAAATAGCTCCATCCTATTCAGCCTCTCCCCATTGTTCAACCCTCCAACCCTGGCAATATCCTTGCAAATCTTTTCTGAACCCTTTCAGGTTTCACAACATCCTTCCTGTAGCAGGGAGACCAGAATTGCAGTATTCCAAAAATGGCCTAACCAATATCCTGTACTGCCTCAACATGACCTCCCAACTCCTATACTCAATGCACTGACCAATAAAGACAGGCATGCCAAATGGCTTTTTCACTATCCTGTCTACCTGCGACTTCAAGGAACTATGGACTTGCACTCCAAGGTCACTTTGTTCAGCAACACTCCCCAGGACCTTACCATTAAGTGTATAAGTCCTGCCCTGATTTGTCTTTCCAAAATGCAGCACCTCACATTTGTCTAATTTAAACTCCATCTGCCACTGCTCGGCCCATTTTGGCCTGCAGCCGGCAAGAGCCAGAAAAACTGTACTCAATGTCAGCTCCAGTGGTTGTTTTTCAAAGTGTGATTATTTCCAACTGACCACAAAACCTAATGGCCACCTCCTGGCAGATTGTGTACAAAGACCGACCGTATAGCCATCAAGAACAGTTTAAAGCAGTTTTAGTTTATATACACCAACATAGAAATGGCCAGAAGAGGGTGCAATTACAGTTCTGTCTCACTTGGAAGGACTGTTTCGGGCCCTGAATGGAGGTGAGGGAGATAGTGTCTGGGCAGGTTTTGCATCTTTTATGGTTACAGGATAAAGTACCAGGCAGGTTGGAGCGGTTGATGGGGAGTGTGGTGTGAACTAAGGAGTGGCAAAGGGAATCGTCCTTGCGGAAGGCAGAGAGGGGTGGGAAGTGGAAGATGTTCCAGGTGGTGGCGTCTAATTGGAATTGGTTTGAGCAGAGGTGGGCCTAAGGAAGTTTGAACAGATGAGGACGAAGAATCAAATTTGATTTCTCTTCCATATTTAGGAAGCTCCAAAGCCACTTTCCACATGGCCAGTCATCAGCCTCCTCTCTCACAAACCAAATGGGTAATGGATATTTTCCAAATTGTGAAGCAATTTAACAACAAGAACTTTCATTTATACAACACCATTAATGCAATGATGTCTCCAAGGCACTTCACAGGTTTGTAATCAGGCACAAACCACTTGCTAGCTCCCTTCCAAACCACACACCATCCTGACATGGAACTATATTGCTTGTTCCTACAGTGTCACTCGGTCAATACTCTGGAGCTCCCACCCTAACAAAACAATGCTGCCCCTACACCCCAAGGACTGCTGTTGTTAAAGAAGGCAGCTCATTAATACCACTCAGGGTAATTAAGGATGCTAAATCAATACTGGCCTCACAGTGGTTATATTCCAGGAGTGTATATTTAGGGAGAAGGGAGAAATATAGTTAACATTTCCAGTTGATAATTCTGAAACATTAACTTCATTTCTTTGTTGCACAAATGCTGTCAGACGTATGAAGTGGTCTTCTTTCTTTTTCTTCCAGTTCCTCCTATGTTGGCTGGGGTGGTCACAATATTGGTTAACCATCCTTCTCCATTTCCTTTCTTCCAGCTACCCATTCTTCTTCCAATTCCACTGCATTTAAGTCTCTTAATATGACATATTTTCATCAGATTTTAGCCCTTCCCTCTTCTTCTCCCTAGCTGTCCCATCTCCAAAACTCACCTTGCCAAATCCTCTCTCTCCCTCTGCAACAGATGACAATGCAACTTCATTCTCCTTTTGGCATTTTTTTTGGAATTATTCCATAATCTTGACTGGCCACCTGACATGTTAGTTCCTAATTTTGTCCTTTTCCGGTAATTCCACACTTCTGAGCATTTATATCTCATTTGAATTCAATCATTGCTCCTCTCTTCTTGATGTGGTCCATGTTTTTGCAGGTACAATACAGCTGGACTCACAAATGTCTTGCAGATTCAGTGATACTTTTCAGTCACTGATCACTCCCGTTGTCCTTTTCCAGTTACTCCAACCAGAACCATCCTGTTGCTTAATTTCTTATTGATACTTTCATATTTTGTTACCAGATACTTGAAGCTACTCACTTTCTTCAGGTGCTCACCCATAATCTTTACTCTTCAATTCCAATCCTCTTCCCTAAGCTCAGACTGACAGTGCATACATTGAGCCTTTAGTTTACTCATCTTCATACCCCTGTCTTCCACTTCTATTCTTCAGTTCTCTGTCATATTATGATTGTTTTCAGTACATGGTTCTATGTCATCTGCAAGTATCATTGACCTTGGCACTTTATGTTTCACTTGCTCAATTAGAACAGGCCTCCTGTATTTTCGTCATTTTCTGTTTTGATCCAACACATTGAAATCATTCCAAATGCAAGGGATGTAAGCTAAAAATTTAGAAAATTTGACAGAAGAAAGTCAAATGAAACTTCTTTTACAGAGAAGTGATAGATTGGAGGAATAAGTTAACAGAGAAGTTCATTGAAGCAGACAATACATTGGACTCAGAGGACAATGCTTTCACCTCTCAGACTGTTTATAGACTTTCTGTCTCTAATGGATTTACACTTTACTGCCTCTTTTCAGACTTTTTGAAGCTTTCCCTTATGGTTGCAATGTTTTCTTCTGTATTTATTCTCATTTATTTCTTCATAACTTTTTCTGTCTATATCAACAAGTGAGAACTCTTCAAGAACCGAATGGAAACACCACAATTGCTTTGATGCAATTTAGGTGAACACTCCATTCAATTTGTCCCAAATGCTTAATTGGTTTAGTGTGATACCACAATACATGAAACATCGTTTTAGAAACTTATTGTTGCCATTTTGAAATCAAACAGGAAACAAAAGGAAGATAAAAATTAAATTAATATTGTGGTTTTGATGATTCTCTCACATTGTAGCTATACCTCTATCTCTCCCTATGTGTCAGTGTGTGGCAGACTATCTTGTGTCAGGGTATACTTCATGCTGTCTGTTATTGTCTATAAATGTATCTCACTGTCTATATGTCGCCACATTTAATGGCTTCATAAGTGCCTCTTCCCACTGCTTCTTGGACTTTAACTGCAGCATGGGAGACTGGTGCCGAGTGTCCAGCCCATCAGATGAAACCGGGCACCCTGGTGGTCATATAAAGGCTCCTTTTTATGTCATCTGTACCAATTGGATTCCATCCCCAAAAAAAAGTTTAAGTCCTCCCACCTCTGCCATGAATTTACTATTGACCCTTGCCCTGTCACATTGGCCGTCATCCCCCAATCTTCTCACCTACACCCAGGGCTTTGAACTATAACACTGTACCACACCAGACCTTGGTTTTGCTTTATACTCCAGTCTATATTGCAGAACACATTAGTCAGTGAGCTGCCTGTAGTCCCAGCAGTGGACACTGTTCTTGATGGTGCTGTCGGGATCAGACAGCCGGTCAGAGCTCCCAGGGGATGAGCAATAAGGACAGGAGTCTCGTCTCAAGTTAGTTAATGGCCCCACTAAGTGGCTGCTGGATGAGCAGGCTAAGCTGCAGAGGTCTCATCCTTGACTGTTAAGGCAGAGGTTAGGGGTGGAAGCCTACACCTAGCACCACTGTCTTTCTTTTTGTCTCTTACTCACATTTCTTCCTCTGTCAGTGTGTCACTTTCTTGACAGTAGGAACCTAATTTTTGGACTCTTGCCTAATGAAATCATCTCATCCATCACTACTCTCGCCAGATCTGGGTGTGGAAAATCATGGCCTTTGTGCCACCATTTCTTTCTTCCATTCAATCTCTTTGTTTCTCAGTGTCAGTATCAATCTATTTCTCCGTCAGTGGTGTTACTCTCTCTGTCAGTACGTCGTTCTCTTTCTCTGTTTCTCACCAAATCTGTGTCACTGCTGTTACAACTAAGGTTGGGGGAGTGTACTGTCACTCTAGTCCAACTAATCCATGGGTCACAACATCAAATAAAAACATATTTCCCAGTTATTGAGATGACTGAATAAATGTCTTAAATATCAGGCTTTAAGTTAAAAAAAAACGATCAAACAGGTTTATTTAATTATTGCAGTTATTGGTTTAATATCAAAACAAAACTTATTGAATCAAGATGCAATAATTAGTGAATGAACACAGTCCGCAATATCTCACTGCAAAGGTTCACTTTTAAAAAAAGAAAAACATTTACTCACCATTAGGGTCATTATTGAAGGCAATGAGGATTTTAAAAATTCATTCATGGATGTAGGCATTTCTGGCTAATGCCCATCAATAATTGCAGTGAAGAAGCTGGTGGTAAGTTGCTCTCTTGAACCACTTCAATCCTCATGGTTTACATATACACGAAGCACTGTTCAGATGGGAGTTCCAGTATTCTGACCCAGTAATAGTAAGGAAGCAAGTCAAGATTGTGTGTGGCTTGGAGAAGAATGTCAAGGGGTAATACTTAGATTTCTCTCTCATGAGATGATCATTGCCTCGCACAAGTCATTTGTCACTTATCAGCCCAAGCCTGGACATTGTCCAAGTCTCTTTGCTTATGGATATGGACTGCTCAGTATTGGAGGAGTCACAATTGGGCTGTACATTGTGCAACCATCAGTGAACATGCCCACTTCTGACCTTATGATGGAAGGAAAGTCATTGATGAGCAAGGTGGTTGGGCCTAAGACATTACGCTGAGGAACTCCTTCAGTGTTGTGGCTGAAATGATTGAACTCTAACAATCAAAGTAAGCTTCCTTTGTGTGAAGAGTGTCTCCAACCAGCAGGGAGCTTCCCCCTGATTCTCACAGAATACAATAGGCAGTAGGTCTCCCTGATGCCATAATTAGTCAAATGTTGTCTTCGGGTCAAGTACAGTTACTCTCACCTTACCTCTGGAATTCAGCTCTTTTGACCATGTATGAACCAAGGCTGTAATGAGGGCAGGAGCTGATGGGCCTCGTGGAATCCAAACTGACCATCACTGAGCAGGTTAATCCTTTATCAGTACCACTAGATAGCTGTCGACGATCCCTTCCATCACTTCACTGATGATCAACAGTATACCGATGAGATGATGATTGGCTGGGTTGGATATACCTTGTTTTTCATGTAAAGGACATACCGGGGCAACCTTCCACATTGTTGGGTGAATGTCAAGGCTGTGGCTGTACTGGAACAGCTTGACATTGCTATTTCTGTAGGATAGGGTTTCAGTATTATTGTTGAAGTATTGCTATCAAAAGTTGCCTTTGCAATATGCAGTGACTTCAGTCTTTACAGATCACCCATAATCTCACTAAATGGTGGAACAGGTTTGAGGGGCTGAATGGCCTACTCCTGTTCCTATGTTCCTATATTTTCAGAAATCATATGCCTTGCTGAGAACCTCAGGTGGAGGCTGAGGTGGATCATTCACTTGGCACATCTGGCTGAAGATGGATCCAAGTATTGCAGTCATGGCTTTTGTACTGCCTTCTCCCATCATTAAAGATGTGGTCACTTGTGGAGCCCTCACCTCCTATTACTTGTTTAATTGTCCACCACCATTCACCAGTAGATGTGACAAGACTACAGAGTTTTGATCTTTGATTCCAATGTTTGACATGCAGTCCTGTGTTGCAGCTTCTCCTGATGATCACATCATCTTTAGGAATGCCTAAAGGTGTTGTTCTTAGCTTGTCCTCCTGCTCTTTACATTGAGCTAGATTTGATCCCCTGGCTCAATGGTAATGATAACGAGGGATATTATGGCCATGAGGTTAGAAATTATTGTTGAATAGAATTCTGTTGCTGCTGATGGCCCACAGTGCCTCATGAATACTCAGCTTTGAGTTGTTAAACGATACGAAATTTGTCTAATTTAACATGAAAGCAATGGCACACAACACAATGGAGGTGTCCTTAATGTGAAGATGAGACTTTTGTCTCCATAAGCATTATGTGGCTGTCATTTCTACTAATAATGTCATGAACAGAGCCATTTTGTCAGATAGATTGGTGAGATTGAGGTAAAATAGATTTTTCTCTCATGTTGATTCCCTCACTACTTTCTACTGACACAGTCAGGCAGCTATGTCCTTTAGGACTCGGTCAGCTTCAGTCAGTGGTGCTGCTATTGGGTTGGATGTTCACGATGTGTAATCAGCAGGATGCTTCCATGCCTGTGTTTGATCTGATGCGATGAGACTTCATGGAGTTCAGAGTCAATGTTGAGGACTCCCAGGGAAACTCTGTACAACTGTTCTACCAGTTCCTGAGGTCTGTCCTGCAGTTGAGTCAATAGATACCCATAGATGGAGGTGGTGGTGTTTGGAATGTTATCTGTAAGGTAGAGGATATAGAATGTTCTGAAGTTTAGTCTTACATGTGTAGTCAAATCATTGACTGTGTATGATTGATGCTGGGATATTGGCAGATACAGCTTGCTTAGGAAATAAAATATTCAGAAGTTCAGTCAATTTTACAGAATAAATTTTCACCTTGAACTCAAAAAGAAGGTTCCTTCCAGAAATAGGAGATATTGGCTGGACAGCCGTAACTTCTTGTTCCTCAATTAATTACAAATACAAAAGGGTCTCTCCACTCAGACACTGTTCAAACAGCCTGAGCAGAGTGTTACAGCAGGACAAGCAGGTCTCATCTGATCACATGATTTCTAGGAAGACTTGTTAAAATAATGTCCACACTGACCCTTCAATTACCATCTCAAAGGAGCTACTTCAGAAATTTCCAAAAAACTTGAAATAAATCAATGTTTCCACTAACCTTCAAAATGCACGTCCTCTAAGAAATATTAAATATGAAGACCCATAAGACCATAAGTTATAGGAGCATAATAAGGCCATTTGGTCCAACATATCTGCTTCATCATTCAATCATGGCTGATATGTTTCTCAACCCCATTCTCCTGCCTTCTCCCCTTAATTCTTGATCCCCTTACAAATCAAGAACCTATTCAAGTCTCTCCTAATTACACTCAATGACTTGGCCTCCACAGATCTCTGCAGCAATTAGTTCCACAGATTCACCACCCTCTGGTTGAAGAAATTCCTCCTCATTTCAGCCCTAAAGGGTTTTTCCCTCAAACTGAAGTGTACCCTTGGGTCCTAGTCTCTCCTACTTGTGGAAAAATCATCTCCATGTCCACTATCCAGGCCTTTCAGTATCCTGAAAGTTTCAGTGAAATTCCCCCTCATCCTTCTAAATTCCATTCAGCACAGACCCAGGGTCCTCAATCACTCCTCAAATGGAGATCTTTTCATCCCTGGGCTCATTCTTGTAAACCTCTTCTGGATTCCCTCCAAGGCCAGCACATCTGTCCTTAGACACAGGGCCCAAAACTACTCATAATTTTCCAAATGAGGTCTGACCAGAGTGTTATACAGCCATAGCAGTACATCTGTTCTCGTATTCTAGCCTTCTTGAAATGAATGCTAACATTGCATTTGCCTTCATGACTGCCAACTGAACCTGTATGTTAACCTTAAGAGAATCCTGAACTAGGACTCCCAAGTCCCTCTCTGTTTTAGAGATATGAGGCATTTCCCTATTTAGAAAATATTCTATACTTCTTGGATAGCGCAGTGGCTCAGTGGTCAACAATGCTGCCTCACAAAACCAGGGACCCGTCTTCGATTCCACCCTTGGGTGACTGTGTGGAGTTTGCATATTCTCCCCTTGTCTGCGTGGATTTTCTCTGGGCAGTCCAGTTTCCTCCCACATTGCAAAAATATGCAGATTGAGTGGGTTCGCCATGGGAAATGTAGGGTTATAGGGATGGTGTGGGCCGGAATGCTCTTCGGAGGGTCGGTGTGGACTCCATGGGCTGAATGGCCAGCTTCCACACTGTAGGGATTCTATGATTCTATTCATCCCACCAGAGTGCATGACCTTGCATTTTCTCACATTGTGTTCCATCTACCACTTATTTGCCCATTCTCTTAGCCTGTCCAAAGCTTTTTGCAGCCTCCCTGCTACCTCAACACTATCTGTCCCTCGACCTATATTTGTGTCTTCTGCTTCTTCATTGCACTACTTCTCTCCCTCACTTTGTTAAAATGTTGTTTTTTTTTCTTTATCTGTATATTTTGCTTTGTCTGTATCAGTCTCTCAGTTTCTCCTTCTGTTAGTATGTCATTCTTTCTGTTTCTCATCATCTCAGTATCTGTCTTTCTCTCTCTCTCTCTCTCTCTCACGGTCTCCATCTGTCAATGTGTCACTTTTTTTCTTGGAGATGGGAACTGCAAGTTCCTGCTATGCTTTTTCTTGACAGTTCTTCAGTCCATTAGGTTATGTTCCAAATCACTGCAATTTAGCTCTCACTTGTTTAATCCTGATGTTAAACCAAGGTGTTCATCCCAATTTGTGGTTTGGCTGGTTTGGTTGTTTCTTAGCTATTTGATTTGTGTCCCAGACTCTCACTTACAAATGTTTACAGCACAGAAGGGGGTCATTTGGCCCATTGCGTCCATGATGGTCAACAAAGATCTGACTACACCAATTCCACTTTCCAGCTCTTGACCCATAGGCCTGGAGGTTAGGGCAATACTAGTTGGTATCTAAAGACTGCTTACATGTTTTGAGTGTTTCTCACTCAAGCATCCTATCAGGCAGTGAGTTCCAGACTTCCACCATCCTCTGGATGTAAACATTTCTCCTCAACTCCCCTCTTTGCTTTCTCACCTCTAACCATAAATCTATATCCTCTGTCAGGCAATCATGGGCCCAGAATTGGATGTTCTAAATTGATCCACCACCAGAGAAATCAGGTCTGACAGAAAATTCGTCAAACTGAATTAAACAGCAGCCAGGGGCCATCGTCTACAGAGAACAGTGGAAACAAAGATCCAAGAGACTACAAAGGTTCGAGGGAAACCAGTTACAGCCAGAGCAAGGGTTGTGCGTTAGAGAAGTGTCACTGAGTCTTTCTGGCATTTTGACTGCCTGAATATGTGTAGGTTGTACCTCCCGACATGGAAACAGCGGAGGGTGTTGGTAAACCCCATTGGATATTTGAACCCAGCTCATGACCCTACTGGCCAGAGGCCACAGAATATTCTGGAAGGTCAGGGGCAAGGGGAGATAAAACTCATGCACACCTGGAAGCCAGCCTGTCAGTGAAGACTCAGCAAAAACTCGCAGGGAAGATTTGCAGAATACAATACGGCAACCCAAGACGACCCAGGAGAGGATCCACCATGACCTGTGAAACCTGTCTTCTTATACAATTCTATCAGATCTAGACCCTGTCTTTGCTGCTCCAAGGAAAACAAGCCAGATTTCCAATTCTTCCTCATAACTCAGACCCTTCAACCCAGGTACCATCCTGATGTACCTCCTCTGCACCGTCTCTAGTGCAGTCACATCCTTCCTATAATGTGGTGACCAGAACTGCACATTGTCTTCCAGTTGTGGCCAAACTAGCATTTATACAGTTCCAGCAAATCCTCCCTGCTCTTGTATTCTATGCCTAAACTAATTTTGGCAAGTATTCATTACGCCTTCTCAAGCCCCTTGTCTATCCACTCTCCTACCTTCAGGGATCCATCAATATACACTCCATTGTCCCTCTGATCTTCAGTATTTTCCAGGGCCTGATCATTTATAAATGTAATCCTTTGTTTCGTTAACCGTCCACAAAGCATTACCTAGCATGTCTCAGGCTGAATTCCATTTGCCACTGTTCTGCCCACTTGGCCAGTCCCCTGAAAATTCTTCCCTTTTCTTGAAATGCCATTTGTATTATTTCTGTTCCTGTTCCCCAAGGGCATGCAATAATGCCACAAATCACTGTATTTATATAGCACCTTTCACAATGTTCACACTTGAGGTTAACTTGCCAGGGGGTTGTTGCAGTAAAAGCCATTGCTTGCATCTAACTCATTTTTCACGTGTGCATGACCAAAACCCATGTAGGCCTTAACCAGAACTTGTACAACCAGTTACTTGCTTGTAACAGAGCTGCTTTGAATTGTGGATGTGGACAATATAGGGAATCAGGTGGAAATTGAAAGAGTCCATTCTTCTCCAGTAAGCAAGAATATTTCAAGTTGCTTCCTTACAGTACTTGAATACATGACTGGCAAGAGCGTTGAAAGTGAGAAATAGAATTATAGTGGAACGTTCAGAACATTGCTAAGGGATAATGGTATCAGGTTTCATTGATGGTAATTGGAGGAAAAACCAGCTCACAAGAAAAACGAGCTGTCAACTCAATGTGAGTCAGAGATTGGAGCTGAGCTAAGATCAGGGAGCATCAAAAGAGGCCAGTGTGAAAGAGCTTAATCGTTGCATTGAGATTCATCAGGGAGCAGATTTCAGACAAGAAGACAGTATTTGAACAATGAGTATTGAGACACATAGCCAGCAGCTATGACTCCACATTCAAACTTAAAACTGCAGCCCTGTCTCATGTTTGGATTGACTGGCACAACAGGAAAACAGGAACCAACAAATTGTCCCACAGCTCTGTCCAAACAAGCGTAAAGAAAACAGCAAAATGTATCTTTCAAATAGAATAGTTAGGATTTGAATTGCACTTTCTGATATTTCTCCAGATCCAATGTATGGCACTCGGCCACTCTTCTGATCAGTTTATTAGTTCTATCAGTTGCTAAACAGGGCTTTTGGCAATTCACACATTTTGTGACCTCAAGGGAAGAGCAATTTATTAAGTTTTCTCACACCCACTGGACAGTGCTTCTCCAACAGTGGAGTGAATTGCAATAATGATGCCAAGGTCTGATTTCTCTCGTTAGCATTCACTTGTTCTTCTGATGAGATACAGCATGATCCAGTAACAGTTTAGACTTATCCAATTTATATAAGATTCCAAATCCAGTGTATTGCTGATACATTGGAAAGGTATCCTGCATTGCAAAGTTGACATTTGGTTGGTGACTTTCAGAGCAGTTACATAAGACAGAAGTTATTTCCCTTTTGCTCCTTTCATGACCCTTAGGACAAGTGAAAAACACTTCTGAAATGTAGTCACAGTTGTTGTAAAATAATCATATAAATAAATATTATTAATTTTTCCCAGGTCAAGGTGTGCTTTGGCTTGAGATAGCATTGATGGGTTAAAAGAGATGTTGTCAAGAACTGCACTGATAACCAACCTGTCAGTCTGTGCAGAAGCTAATCCGTTATACAGAAAAATAGGGTGAACCATGACAAATATCAACCATGGGTTCAAGAGATCAAAGAGCAATGGCAACATTTGTTGAAGAATAGCAACTGAATTATCACCTACAGCATGAAGATACATATTGAATGTGATTACAAAGAAAGCAGCTTGTTTTATTGTAAATTATGTATACTAGGTCCTCCATCTATTTGATGTTGGATTATTTGCCTTGCAAGGGTTTACTCCCTGAATCGTCACAGTGAATATCATAGAGTAAATATCAACTGAGAAAAACAGAGGAAACATGTACCAACTGTTTCCATGACACTGAAACATAGAAGCATGCATTGATTTTGAGCTTATTTTTCTGATGCATCAGAGACAGGAGGATTTTGTCTAATAGGTAGTGGCTTTTTACCAGTCCTTCAAGTCCACCAGTTTTAAAGAGCTTATGTGTTCTTTTCATTCTCTGTGTTACTCAAGAACCTTTCCCACCACCTGTAGATAAGAGAAGCTCACTTTAGACTCAATCATTACATTCCTGAAAATGAATGGAATCTTTGAGAATGTGTGCTTGTGATCTGAAAGGAGGAGCTGGTGACAACAGAGAGTATAAGAGAAGCAGAGGCTTGAGAAAGAGAAAAAAGGAGGGCAGTGATATGGAATCAAAAAATGGGCTTCCAGAGCAATATAGAGATCCCCCAAAAGAGAAGAGGTTGTGGATGGAGTACAATGGTGAAGAAAGAAGAGGAAGAACAATTCATATTTCTATAGTATCTTTTACAACCTTAAACTGTCATAAAGCGGTTTACAGTCAATGGGATGGTTTTGAACCGTAGGCGCTTTTGTAGGATCTACCATAGTCGACTTATGCAGCAAAATTCTCTTAAAAACAGTAACAAGATAAATGAATTTTTTCGTGACATTTGTTGAGGGAAGAACATTGACTAGAACATAGAAACATAGAATTTAGATGCAGGAGTAGACCATTCAGCCCTTCAAGCCTGCTCCACCATTCAATATGTTCATGGTTGATCTTTCAACTTGGTATCCTGTTCCTGTTTCCTCATCATATCCTTCGAACCCTTTAGGCCTAAGAACTATATCAACATCTTTCTTGAAAATACTCTATGTTTTTGCCTCAACAGTTTCCTGTGGCAGATAATTCCACAGTTCAACACTCTCTGGGTGAAGAGATTTCACCTCATTTCTATCCTAAAAGGCCTTATCGTTATCCTTAGACTGTGACCACTGTGACTATTGGCTCTGGACTCCATGGTCATTGAGAACATCCTTCTTGCATCTAACCCTGTCTAATTCTGTTTGAATTTTACTAGTGATTCCCCCTTCATTCTTCTAATCTCCAGTATATATATTCCTAATGGATCAAACCTCTCTCTTTACGTCAGTTCTGCCATCCCAGGAATCATTCTGGTAAACCATCTTTGCCCTCACTCAACAGCCACAGCATCCTTCCTCAGTTAAGGAGACCAAAGCTACATACAATAAACTGGTGTGGTCTTGTCAATGCCCTGTACAGTTGCAACAAACCATCCTTCCTCCTGTACTTGAATCCTCTCGCTGTGAATGTCGATATATTATTTGTCTTCTTCACTGCCTGCTGCTTACTTTGAGTGACTGTGTGCAAGGATATCCAGATTTGATTGCACGTCCCCCTTTCCCAATCTATCCCTATTCAGATAACTTCCCCGCCTATTTTTGCTTCCAAAGTAGATAACCTCGTGTTTACCCACATTATACTGCATCTGCCATGTATTTGCCTACTTCCCTAAATTGTCCAAATTTCAATGGGGAGAACTTTACTGCTTTTCTTCAAACTATATTTTGAGGAATTTTTTACTTGCATCTGAGACACCAGTCACAATCTCAGTTAGACGGCGCATCTAAAAATGCAACATTCCCTCAGGGCTTGACTGGAATGCCAGCTTTGATTATGGAATGAATCTTGATTCCATGTCTTTCTAGCTCAGAGGTGAGGGGAGAGACAGAATCTGGGTTCAGAGAATGTTGGAGGTGAAGGAGAATAATGAGGAAATTAAGATTAGGACCGTACATTTTTATGTCCACCATGGGGACTTGCCTTATGGTTTGATCATGTGCAGTGGTTTTGATTTGTTTATCTGCCTGCCAGTTTTGAAGGGTTGGTCGCCTACCACGCACTGTAAATGGAGAACATAGAGGATTAATCAGTGAGTGAGGAAAATCAGATAACTTAGGTGTAAAATGTAGTATCCAAATAGAATATATAGAAAGGATATTCATTTAACACCATATGAGCTTTACATTTTAATTTCAGTGCAGCATAGGGCCACACAATTGTGGATTATTCTAAGTATGAGTCACAAGTTCAAGGAAAGATACACTGTCACAAGAGACCAAGTGAAATTAATATTGTCCTCATTTACTAATCAAAATTACTTGTTATTTTTTAGACTGTTCAGTTTCTAGATAACTTTAAAATAGCGGGTGCATTTTGAAAGTTCCTCAACATCATATTAACTAATAAGTTCATGAGACAGTCTGGGCCCAAAATACAATAGCAAGTTTACATGGTTTTCTATGTAAAGAGGAAAAAGCAAAAATGTCCCTGATATACAAAAATATCACTGAGCTATCTGAAATTCAATTAACTTAATAGAATTCAAGCCTTAATACCATCATGTTGCTCATTGTAACACAAAAAATTATGAAATGAGGAAAGATCATCAAGCCTTCTGTACCATATTATAGACACATACCTACTCCTTCACTCTGTTGAGAGCTGGACTTCTACAGAAGTAAGCCCTAATATCCAAAGTCAATCAATGCTCATACTTTCCTTACTTCTGCATTGGGGAAATGAATATTTCTTGGGGAGCGCGGTCAGGGAAATCAGAAATTAGTTGACCAGAGAAGTATTTGTCTTATCTTTGTCTCCCTAAGATTCCAGTCCACAAACTTGACATCATTTGCCAGTCCCAACATTTTGAAGACATGGCTCCTGTCATCTTTTGATGATCTTTCTGCAGATGAAAAACGACTTCAGTTATTCCACAGAAGTCTGAAAGAGGCTATTTAATTTTGACATCTCAAGGAACTCCCTAAATACATGAAACCAATAATTACTATCCCTACGTTTCATTAGACATAAATGCAAAAAGAAAATGTTGACTTTCTATGTCACCTTTCACATTGGGAACATTGCAAAGTGCTTTCCAGCTCCTAGAGTTATTTGGAAACATTGTCACTGCGGGGCGCAGCAGCCAATTTGTAGATATCAGTTCCACAACTAATGAGCGGATAAACTACTTAGTTGATAAATATTGACCAGGAATTCCCCTGCTTTTCTCCATTTTGCCCCAACCAAGTTTTCATGTCCACTGAGAGTGCAGACAGGAGCCAATCTGAAAGACAGTACCTCTGACAGTGCAGCAAACCCTCAGTGTCACACTGGAGTGTCAAAATAGATTTTGCGTTCCAGTGAGTTTTGAACCCAGAACATCCTGATTCAGAGGCACACAAGCTGCTCACTGAGTCACAGCAGACTAATTATCATCTAGGACAGTTGGAAACACCAAGCAGCAACTATGAGAGCTACAAATTTGCCCGCAAGCAAAATCTTACTTCTTCCATTCTAGTAAAACCTCTCTCTTTGACAGGAAGATTTAATCATGTGAAGAAATCCATAAATGTATAAAATGCAATGAAGCGAGTTGATCACATGTTGCAGTAAATGTATAAAACTTGAGTGAATAATTGCACTAATAAATTTCAGCAAGAATCCTTAAATATATGAGAGGCAATCAACAGAAATTTAAAAAATCTATTCGCAAGTAAGTTAAAATACTGAGGATAAAAATCAATGCAACATTAAATATATAGAGTAATGGTCGCAGGGAGTGATTACATGGGTATAATCTAATTGAGGGACTCAGTTGACATTAAAAAGCATGAGAATCAAGAGCTGCTGTCTCTTTATTTTCTGATTTCTATTTCTGTTTTTGGAACTGCAACATCTGTAGACATGTTGCCAATGGTACAGGATGCTATCTTGCTATTGGAACAGAAACTGACTTAATACCAGACATTGGCAAAAAATCCTGTGTACACTTCAGTTTAAAGTACTCTGATTGCAACAATACAGGATACGGGAAATGGAGTGGATACAGGAAGCTCTGTGAATATACTGACAAAGGGATGGCAATGGAGGCTTAGTCAAGAAGCTCTGGGACTGCATTGATAGGATGGGAGATTAAATGGATTGTTAGAGCATAAAATAAGACAGATGCACTCAAGTCTACTACTTATGGTGAGAACTTAAAGAGAGAGATTCAATCATCTAATTTTCTGTCAGAGAGTAAGAGGAACCAAAGAGCTCATTATAGAGGCACTATTTCAGCATTCATAGCAATCAAAGAAGAAAAAAGGAGAGAATTGCATTTAAATGGTGACTTCCATGGTCCCAAAGTGCATCACAACCATTAAAGAATGTTTGACATATTATCCCTGTCGTAGTTAGTGAAGTATGACAGCCTATTCATGTATGAGCTCCCATAAACAATATTGTGAGGATGGCCAGATACATATCTTCACATGTTGGTTGAATAATAAATATTAGATAGGATGCTGTCAGAAATCCTCTGTATTTTTTTTCTCAAAATACTGCTGAAAGGACACACAGGGTTCAGGCCAACATCTCTGAAAGACAGTACCTCCAGTATTGCAGCATTCCCTTAATACTATATTGTGTCAGCTTAGATTCTGTGTTCAAGTTGTTAAAGAAGAACTTGAACTCACAATTACGTGAGGTCAGAGTGCTACAAACAAAATCACAACTGACGCATAATAAGTCTGAGATAACAAGGTGTATTGCTGGATGAACACAGCAGGCCAAGCAGCATCATAGGAGCAGGAAGGCTGACGTTTCAGGTCCAGACACTTCATCAGAATTGGTGGAGGGGAAGGGGGTTCTGAAATAAATAGGGAGAGAGGGGGAGGTGGATAGAAGATGGATTGAGGAGAAGATAGGTGGAGAGGAAACAGACAGGTCAAAGAGGCGGGGATGGAGCCAGTAAAGGTGAGTGTAGGAGGGGAGGTAGGGAGGAGATAGGTCAGTCCAGGGAGGATGGACAGGTCAAGGGGGCGGGATGAGATTAGTAGGTAGGAAATGGGGGTGCAGCTTGAGGTGGGAGGAGGGGATAGGTGGGAGGAAGAACAGGTTAGGGAGGCGAGGACGAGCTGGGCTGGTTTTGGGATGCGGTAGGGGGAGGGGAGATTTAGAAGCTTGTGAAATCCACATTGATACCATTGGGCTGCAGGGTTCCCAAGCGGAATATGAGTTGCTGTTCCTGCAACCTTCGGGTGGCATCGTTGTGGCACTGCAGGAGGCCCAGGATGGACATGTCGTCTGAGGAATGGGAGGTGGAGTTGAAATGGTTCGCGACTGGGAGGTGCAGTTGTTTAGTGCAAACCGAGCGTAGATGTTCTGAAAAGTGGTCACCAAGCCTCCGCTTGGTTTCCCCGATGTAGAGGAGGCCGCAACGGGTACAGCGGATGCAGTATACCACATTAGCAGATGTGCAGGTGAATATCTGCTTGATGTGGAAAGTCTTCTTGGGGCCTGGGATGGGGGTGAGGGAGGAGGTATGGGGGCAGGTGTAGCACTTCCTGCGGTTGCAGGGAAAAGTGCCGGGTGTGGTGGAGCTGGAGGGGAGTGTGGAGCGGACAAGGGAGTCACGGAGAGAGTGGTCCCTCCGGAAAGCAGATAAGGTTGGGGAGGGAAAAATGTCTTTGGTGGTGGTGTCGGATTGCAGATGGCGGAAGTGTTGGAGGATGATGCGTTGGATCCGGAGGTTGGTGGGGTGGTACGTGAGGATGAGGGGGATTCTTTTTCGGTTGTTATTGCGTGGACGGGGTGTGAGGGATGAGTTGCGGGAGATGTGGGAGACACGGTCGAGGGCGTTCTCGACCACTGAGTGGGGGAAGTTGCGGTCCTTGAAAAACGAGGACATCTGAGATGTACGGGAGTGGAATGCCTCAACCTGGGAGCAGGTGCGGCAGAGGCGAAGGAATTGGGAATAGGGGATGGCATTTTTGCAGGAAGGTGGGTGGGTGGAGGTATATTCTAGGTAGCTGTCAGAGTCGGTGGGCTT
Organism: Rhincodon typus; assembly: GCF_021869965.1. NCBI lineage: Eukaryota > Metazoa > Chordata > Chondrichthyes > Orectolobiformes > Rhincodontidae > Rhincodon > Rhincodon typus. The sequence continues at coordinate 23,553,289 of NC_063352.1, read as the reverse complement.
GAAATGGATATCGGTTTCTAGGTGGTTGCCCGAGATGGAGACAGAGAGGTCCAGGAATGTGAGAGAGGTGTTAGAGATGGTTCAGGTGAACTTAAGGTTGGGGAGGAAGGTGTTGGTGAAGTGGATGAACTGTTCGAGCTCCTCATGGGAGCACGAGTCGGCGCCGATACAGTCATCAATGTAACGGAGGAAGAGGTGGGGTTTAGGGCCAGTGTAGGTGTGGAAGAGGGATTGTTCCACGTAACCTACAAAGAGGCAGGCATATCTTGGGCCCATGCAGGTGCCCATGGCCTCCCCCTTTGTTTGTAGGAAGTGGGAGGAATTGAAAGAGAAGTGGTTGAGGGTGAGGACGGGTTCGGCTAAGCTGATGAGGGTGTCAGTGGAGGGGGACTGGTTGGGCCTGCGGAACAGGAAGAAGCGGAGGGCCTTTAGGCCATCTGTATGGGGAATGCAGGTGTATAGGGACTGGACGTCCATGGTAAAGATGAGGTGTTGGGGACCGGGGAATTGGAAGTTTTGGAGGAGGTGGAGGGCCTGGGTGGTGTCACGGACATAGGTAGGGAGTTCCTGGACCAAGGGGGAGAAAATGGAGTCGAGATAGGAGGAGATAAGTTCGGTGGGGCAGGAACAGGTGGAGACAATGGGTCGACCAGGGCATTCAGGTTTGTAGATTTTGGGAAGGAGATAGAAGCGGGCGGTGTGGGGTTGGGGAACAATGAGGGTGGAGGCCGTGGGTGGGAGGTCACCTGAGGTGATGAGGTTGTGGATGGTTTGGGAGATGATGGTTTGGTGCTCGGTGGTGGGGTCATGATCAAGGGGGCGGTAGGAGGAGGTGTCGGAGAGTTGGCGTCTGGCCTCGGCGATGTAGAAGTCAGTGCGCCATACTACAACTGCGCCTCCCTTGTCCGTGGGTTTTATGGTGAGGTTGGGATTGGAGCGGAGGGAGCGGAGGGCTGCACATTCTGCAGTGGAGAGGTTGGAGTGGGTGAGAGGGGTGGAGAGGTTGAGGCAATTGTTGTCTCGACGGCAGTCGGAGATGAAGAGGTCGAGGGAGAGTAGGAGGCCTTGGGATGGTGTCCAGGAGGAGGGGGTGTGTTGGAAGCGGGAGAAGGGGTCAGTAGAGGGAGGGTTAGGCTCACAGTTGAAGAAGTAAGCGCGGAGGCGGAGGTGGCGGAAAAACTGCTCAATGTCCAAACGTGATCGGTATTCGTTGATGTGTGGGTGGAGGGGGACAAAGGTGAGCCCTTTACTGAGGACTGACCATTCGTCATCAGTAAGGGGGAGGTCTGGGGGGATGGTGAAGACTTGGCAGGGCTGAGTGTTGCTGTCTCCTCTGGAGCTGCTGGCTGTGGAGGCGGTGGGCGGAGCGACGTCGGTGTCGGCTGTGGGCGGAGTTGCGTCGGCGTAGGCTGTGGGCAGGGTTGCGTCGGCGTCAGCGGTGGGGGGAGTTGCGTCCGCGTCGGTGATGGGCGGAGCGGTGTAGGCGGTGGGCGGAGCAGGGTAGGCGGTTTGGGGAGCGGGGTAGGCGGCAGCAGCCGCGGTGACAGTAGGTGCGTCTTCAGTGTCTGTGGTGTTGGTCTTGGAAATGGAGGCGGTGGCATCAGCAGCGATGGCGTTCGCTGTCCCGGAAGTGGGGTACCTGGCGGTGGCGGATGTGACGTCATCTGTGGGTTCTCCGACAGTGGCCTCATGGCCAATGGCGGCGGGCATATTGTGGGGAAGGTCCTGGGTAGGACTGGGGATTTGGGAGGTGGCGGAAGCTCGTTTTGGGTGGTAGGCACCAGTAAGTTTACTGTACTTACGGTTTTTAGTGTCCAATAAAGCTGAGTAGAACTGTGCGTTCAGGTTGTGGATCCTACGAAGAATAAAGAACAGGAGATGTCCTTTGCAGGTCTGGGAGAGGGAGGCTCTGAGCTGGGATAGGCTTGATTGTAGTGCCTGGAGATGCCGGCACATTGCTGCAAGTGTGTGTTTCAGTTAGCAGCGGCAGCAGTGGTGACGGTAAGTGTGAACCAAGCAAACCAGGTACTACAGCCACATCACCTTTCTTAGTACATGCCTACGTAACCAGATCATCCCCAATGGACTACAGTCCACATTCAGGCCTTCCCAAGTTGGCCCCAACCATGACAATGTCTACATTCAGAACATTGAGATCCTTCAGAAGCGTTTCTCCCTGCGACTCCTGAAACACACACTCACAGCAATGCGTTGCCATCTCCAGGCACTACAATCAAGCCTATCCCAGCTCAGAGCCTCCCTCTCCCAGACCTGCAAAGGACCTCTCCTGTTTTTTATTCTTCGTAGGATCCACAACCTGAACGCACAGTTCTACTCAGCTTTATTGGACACTAAAGACCGTAAGTACAGTAAACTTACTGGTGCCTACCACCCAAAACGGGCCTACTCCACCTCCCAAATCCCCAGCCCTACCCAGGACCTTCCCCACAATGTGCCCGCTGCCATTGGCCATGAGGCCACTGTCGGAGAACCCACAGATGATGTCACATCCGCCACTGCCGGGTACCCCACTTCCGGGACAGCAAACACCTTGCTGCTGATGCCACCGCCTCCATTTCCGAGACCAACACTACAGACACTGAAGACGCACCTACCGTCACCGCTGCTGCTGCCGCCTACCCCGCTCCCCAAACCGCCTACCCTGCTCCGCCCACCGCCTACGCCGCTCCGCCCATCACCGACGCGGACACAACTCCCCCCACCGCTGACGCCGACGCAACCCCGCCCACAGCCTACGCCGACGCAACTCCGCCCACCACCGCTGACGCAGCTCCGCCCACAGCCGACACCGACGTCGCTCCGCCCACCGCCTCCACAGCCAGCAGCTCCAGAGGAGACAGCAACACTCAGCCCTGCCAAGTCTTCACCATCTCCCCAGACCTCCCCCTTACTGATGACGAACGGTCAGTCCTCAGTAAAGGGCTCACCATTGTCCCCCTCCACCCACACATCAACGAATACCAGTCACGTTTGGATATTGAGCAGTTTTTCCGCCTCCTCCGCCTCCACGCTTACTTCTTCAACCGTGAGCCTCCCTCTACTGACCCCTTCTCCCGCCTCCAACACACCCCCTCCTCCCGGAAACCACCCCAAGGCCCCCTACCCTCCCTCGACCTCTTCATCTCCAACTGCCTTTGAGACATCAATCGCCTCAACCTCTCCACCCCTCTCACCCACTCCAATCTCTCCACCGCAAAACGTGCAGCCCTCCGCTCCAATCCCAAAATCACCATAAAACCCACGGACAAGGGAAGCGCAGTTGTAGTATGGCGCACTGACTTCTACATCGCTAAGGCCAGACGCCAACTCTCCGACACCTCCTCCTACCGCCCCCTTGATCATGACCCCACCCCCAAGCACCAAACCATCATCTCCCAAACCATCCACAACCTCATCACCTCAGGTGACCTCCCACCCACGGCCTCCAATGTCATTGTTCCCCAACCCCGCACCACCCGCTTCTATCTCCTTCCCAAAATCCACAAACCTGACTGCCCTGGTCGACACATTGTCTCCACCTGCTCCTGCCCCACCGAACTTATCTCCACCTATCTCGACTCCATTTTCTCCCCCTTGGTCCAGGAACTCCCTACC
>NC_063352.1:23536813-23549274 GCF_021869965.1 Rhincodon typus | reverse complement strand
CCTATCTCGACTCCATTTTCTCCCCCTTGGTCCAGGAACTCCCTACCTATGTCCGTGACACCACCCAGGCCCTCCACCTCCTCCAAAACTTCCAATTCCCCGGTCCCCAACACCTCATCTTTACCATGGACGTCCAGTCCCTATACACCTGCATTCCCCATACAGATGGCCTAAAGGCCCTCCGCTTCTTCCTGTTCCGCAGGCCCAACCAGTCCCCCTCCACTGACACCCTCATCAGCTTAGCCGAACCCGTCCTCACCCTCAACCACTTCTCTTTCAATTCCTCCCACTTCCTACAAACAAAGGGGGAGGCCATGGGCACCTGCATGGGCCCAAGATATGCCTGCCTCTTTGTAGGTTACGTGGAACAATCCCTCTTCCACACCTACACTGGCCCTAAACCCCACCTCTTCCTCCGTTACATTGATGACTGTAACGGCGCCGCCTCGTGCTCCCACGAGGAGCTCGAACAGTTCATCCACTTCACCAACACCTTCCACCCCAACCTTAATTTCACCTGGACCATCTGTAACACCTCTCTCACTTTCCTGGACCTCTCTGTCTCCATCTCGGGCAACCACCTAGAAACCTATATCCATTTCAAGCCCACCGACTCCCACAGCTACCTAGAATATACCTTCTCCCACCCACCTTCCTGCAAAAATGCCATCCCCTATTCCCAATTCCTTCGCCTCCGCCGCACCTGCTCCCAGGATGAGGCATTCCACTCCCGTACATCTCAGATGTCCTCGTTTTTCAAGGACTGCAACTTTCCCCCCTCAGTGGTCGAGAACGCCCTCGACCGTGTCTCCCGCATTTCCCACAACTCATCCCTCACACCCCGTCCCCGAAAAAGAATTCCCGTCGTCCTCACGTACCACCCCATCAACCTCCGGATCCAACGCATCATCCTCCGACACTTCCGCCATCTGCAATCCGACCCCATCACCAAAGACATTTTTCCCTCCCCAACCTTATCTGCTTTCCGGAGCGACCACTCTCTCCGTGACTCCCTTGTCCGCTCCACACTCCCCTCCAGTCCCACCACACCCGGCACTTTTCCCTGCAAACGCAGGAAGTGCTACACCTGCCCCCAAACCTCCTCTCTCAGCCCCATCCCAGGCCCCAAGAAGACTTTCCACATCAAGCAGATCTTCACCTGCACATCTGCCAATGTGGTATACTGCATCCGCTGTACCCGTTGCGGCCTCCTCTACATCGGGGAAACCAAGCGGAGGCTTGGTGACCGCTTTGCAGAACATCTACGCTCAGTTCGCCATAAACAACTGCACCTCCCAGTCACGAACCATTTCAACTCCCCCTCCCATTCCTCAGACGACATGTCCATCCTGGGCCTCCTGCAGTGCCACAACGATGCTACCCGAAGGTTGCAGGAACAGCAACTCATATTCCGCTTGGGAACTCTACAGCCCAATGGTATCAATGTGGATTTCACAAGCTTCAAAATCTCCCCTCCCCCCACCGCATCCCAAAACCAGTCCAGCTCGTCCCCGCCTCCCTAACCTGTTCTTCCTCCCACCTATCCCCTCCTCCCACCTCAAGCTGCACCCCCATTTCCTACCTACTAACCTCATCCCACCCCCTTGACCTGTTTCTTCCTCCCTGGACTGACATATCTCCTCCCTACCTCCCCACCTACACTCACCTTTACTGGCTCCATCCCCACCTTTTTGACCTGTCTGTTTCCTCTCCACCTATCTTCTCCTCTATCCATCTTCTATCCACCTCCCCCTTTCTCCCTATTTGTTTCAGAACCCCCTTCCCCTCCCCCAATTCTGAAGAAGGGTCTAGGCCCAAAACATCAGCCTTCCTGCTCCTCTGATGCTGCTTGGCCTGCTGTGTTCATCCAGCTCTACACCTTGTTATCTCAGATTCTCCAGCATCTGCAGTTCCTAGTATCTCTGATACATAATAAGTCTGTATTTTTTTTGAAGGGCTCGTCAGTAATAGTGAAATAGACACCACAAACCCCACCCCGGGGAGAAAATACTTCTCCAATTGATAAGTAGGCTGCGAAGGAAAACACATGCAATAGGGTAAATGAATGTAAGGAAGCAGGAAATAAAAAAAGTATTGAGGAGCTTCTTTCTGCCAATTAAATGTTTCATTGTGAGAAGAGGCAGCCTGTCACTTTGAACCACACTCAGAGATAGTAAGAACTGGTGATGCTGGAGTCTGAGATAACACAGTGTGGAGCTGGAGGAACACTGCAGGCCAGGTCAGAAATGAAGAAGGGTCCCAACCCGAAATGTCAGCTTTCCTGCTCCTCTGATGCTGCCTGACATGCTGTGTTCCTCCAGCTCCACATTGTATTAACTTTGAGCCACAGTTTGTCTTTTTCATGTGATGTGACTTTTTCAGTTTACCCCCCGTAGCTGGAAGTTGCACCCCAGAATCTTGGGTTTCATAAGAGCCATTGAATTCAACAGCAAGGAAATTATGCTAAACTTTAATAAGCTACTTGTAAGGGTCCCACTGAAGCACTGTGTTCAATGCTGGGTACCACATTGTAGGAATTATGCAAGGCCCTGATGGTGTAGATGAGATATACTGCCAGGACTGATGAACTTCAGTGAGGCAGAGAGATGGGAGTAGCAAGGGCATGTTCTTCTTAGAGCAAAGAATGTTAGAGTGAGATTTAATCCAGATAATTCAAAATGATAAAGTATGGAAAGAGAAATTGTATTGACAGACAGGAAGGACAGTTATCATAGGAGACAGATATAAAATAATTGGCAAAAGAACTGGGTGAAGAGAGATTTTGTCTTGCAGTGATCAGAAATGTAGTGCCTGATATGATATTGATAGCAAATTCAATAGTCACTTTCAAAATGGAAGTGAACATAAACCTGGAAAGAAGGATTTATAGGGCTGCAGGGAAAGAGCAACGCATATTTGCACTAACCGGATGGCTGTTTCACAAGCACACTGTGTTGAACGGATACCTTTTGTGCTGTGGGATTCTATCTGCCTGATGGCAACAGTTCAGCAAACACTTTTCTTCTGCTCCTCTGGGTTGGCTAGATGTACCCACTGCTGTTCTACACGAAACGTGCAACCTTTCTGTCTGATTATCTTGTTTTGGTACATTGTAACTCAGCTCAGCATGTTTCTGTTCAAAACAATAGGGTTCTTCAGCAGACAATGGTTTACCTGATTGCTACTGAGAATGCAGTTTGTCCTATATTTATCAAAATAGTCATTATCCAATATTCATGCACAGGTATTAATGAGAGAATCATGTGTAGTGTGTACTTGCTTTGCTTTAAATACATGGTGGATTCTTTGTCTTGATTTGTGGTACATTGCAGCATTTAATTCATTTCCAGTCAAGTGACAAGTAAGCAGAGAACGTTCTAGAATTAACATCCAGATGCTACATGGAACAGGAATAGGATAAGTTCTGTGCTTCATGAAATTAGACACTATTATTTGTAATTCTTAGAGGATTAATACCGCGGTATGTTGCTGGTAAATGGATGACTGACAAGTAGGAGGACTTCAAAAGGGTGATAATGAGAGTTCAGAGGCATTATGCTTCTGTTAGAATGAAAGGCAAGGCTAGTAAGATTACGGAACAATAGATGATTAAAAATATTGAGGTTCTAGTCAAAAAAAAGAAAAGAATCTTATCATAGAATCCCTACAGCAAGCCATTCAGCCCATCAAATCCACACCACCCCTCTGAAGAAGGGTCTAGGCCCGAAACGTCAGCCTTCCTGCTCCTCTGATGCTGCTTGGCCTGCTGTGTTCATCCAGCTCGATACCTCGTTATCTCAGATTCTCCAGCATCTGCAGTTCCTACTATCTCTGTCACTAAATTAGGGTTATTAGCAAAAGAAGCAACGTTGCAATAGGAAAAAAAAGTGTATTCGTTAAATCAAGGCAGGACTTATACACTTAATGGTAAGGTCCTGGGGAATGTTGCTGAACAAAGAGACCTTGGAGTACAGATTCAAATTTCCTTGAATGTGGAGTCGCAGGTAGGCAGGGTAGTGCAGAAGGTGTTTGGTACGCTTGCCTTTATTGGTCAGTGCATTCAGTGTAGGAGCTGGGAGGTCTTGTTGCTGCTGTACAGGACATTGGCTTGGCCATTTTTGGAATACTGCATTCAATTCTGGTTTCTCTGCTATTGGAAAGATGTTAAACTTGAAAGGGTTCAGAAAAGATTTACAAAGATGTTACCAGGGTTGGAGGGTTTAAGCTATAGGGAGAGGCTGAACATGCTGGGGCTATTTTCCCTGGAGCTTTGGAGGCTGATGGGTCAATAAAGAAGTTTATAAAATCATGAGAGGCATGGATGGTGTGAATAGTCAATGTCTTTGCCCAAGACAGGGGAGTCCAAAACTAGAGAGCATATGTTTAATGTGAGAGGGGAAAGATTTAAAAGGGACCTAAGAGGCAACGTTTTCATGCAGAAGGTGATGCATATATGGAATAAACTGCCAAAGGTACTAGTGGAGGCTGGTACAATTATAATATTTAAAAGGCACCTGGATAGGTACCTGAATAGAAAGGGTTTAGAGGGATATGCTGGCAAATGGGACTAGAATAATTTAGGATATCTGGTCAGCATGAACGAGTTCAACCGAAGGGTCTGTTTCCATGCTGTACATCTCTATGACTCTAGAAGTGTTTAGATTAGGAATCTACTGCCGACAAGTTACTTTTGTTAAGGACCAGCATATACACAAAGGACCAAAAGCCTCCTTCTGTGGTGTAACCTTCCTATGATTTAATAACTTTCTTTTTTTTATTGTTCTCTACATTATAAAATACTTCAGAATTACTTCATTCACTGTAAATCACTTTAAGATGTCCTGAAGCTGTGAAAGACACTATATAAATGCAAATCATTTCTTCTAAAGGTGGGCGAGCCTGCCATAAGATGATTCCTGATTTCCGATGTGAGGAATAGTTAGGTAATGGATCTTGTCTGCAGGACAAGAGGAGAAATAATTCTTCACCACAAGAAAATAGCTATTTATTAAATGAAATAGTTGCTTGGAAGTACACAACTTGAATGCTGTTGAAAAGTGAGGTGTGTTGCCAAAGCTCTTCATCCTGCACTCATCAGGACAAACTCAAGTTACGCCGAATTTCAGACAACCATAGCAATTTATAGTACAGGAGAAAAATATGCTGATTATTTGCTAAGATGACTCTGATTGGTTGAGGCATTGTTTGGGAGCAAGCAAGAGGAACTACAAGCTCTTTAAGTAATTTAAAGAAGGCTCAATGCTTGAACATGCCTCTTTTGTTTGCAGAGAATGGATTCCTATTTATAAATTGTATTGCCTTTTAACCAACAGGCATAAATGAGCCATGTTCTGAGCTTGACAGATTATCTTAAATTGCTTGTTAGTGTCAGTATTGGTGCACTCAGATTGTTCAGCAGATTATAAGTATGGAAACAGGACATTCAGCCCAACAAGTCCACACCAACCCTCTGAAAGCCATCACACACAGATACATACCCCACCCACTACTTCCCATGGTTAACACATCTTACCTACATATCCCTGGCCATTATGGTGCAATTTAGCATAGCCAATCCACCTAACTTGCACATCATAGAATCCCTACAGTGTGGAAACAGGCCATTCGGCCCAACAGGTCCACACTGCCCCTCCAAAGAGCATCCCACCCAGACCCATTCCCCTAACCCTGCATTTCCCATGTCTAACCCACCTAACCTAAACATCCCTCGACACTATGGGCAATTTAGCATGGCCTATCCACCTAGCCTGCACATCTTTGGACTGTGGGAGGAAACCAGAGCACCCAGAGGAAACACACACAGACACAGGGAGAATATGCAAACTACACACAGCCCGAGGGTAGGATCGAACGTAGGTGCCTGGCGCTGTGAGGCAGCAGTGCTAACCACTGAACCACCGTGCGTATAATTGTGAAATCATACATAACTCACCATTGTGTGATTATAATATCATATATTTTATAAAGCAGCCTAATTTGACTTTTTAAAATGACCTCAATGTCTAAAAAATGGTCACAAATCTGCTTTATTGATTCAACTTCAGCCAAAAAAGGCAAGCAGTTTGATGTGTTATCTCAATATTCGTCACAAGGGGATCCATTTAAAATGTAATTAACCCCTCTGAGAACACAATAGGTCTGTGAAAGTGTAAAATTTCAAAACATTTGAGACAAGCGAAAAACCGGATGAAACCCCCACAGGGAATTTCAGCATAATTGACTTTGTAGGAACAATGAATCATCAAAAAACAACAAAACAGCAATCTTACGTTTGCTCTGTATGAGGCTGTGACACACCATTTTGGAACAGGACTCAGCAGGAAGCACACTGAGAGGGCGCGTCCTCAATGAAGAGAATTCTCAGTTTAAGAAAAAGGCTTCTTCAAAAATCAAGCACAGCTCTGCTGAAAGGGTCCAGACTGTGTGCAAGCACCATCAGAGTGAGGTCAAAAATCACATGACACCATGTTATAGTCCGAAAGGTTTTATTTGAAAACACTAGCTTTCGAAGATCTGCTCCTTCCTCAGGTGTAGTGGGAAGAGGAGGGAAACCAAAACAGAATTTATAAGCAGAAAGGTAACAACCCAAAAAATGGATTGCTGACCACCTTATGTTGGATCTTTAATCGGTTAGAAAGGAGATGCAGATTTCTATTGATTAAAATGCAAATCCCAGAATTTATTTCAAGTCATTGCCCCGAAATAATTTAGGATTTTATCAGTGTGTACAAGGGGTGACATCTCAGATCAGACAATGCATTTTAAGTATGAGGCCTTGATTACAATCTGTCTGAGTTTTAACCTGAAGTCAGGCTGGTTTTACTTTTTTGAACAAAATAGAATGTACCTGCAAATACACAAATATCTTGGATGAAATAATTCACCCATAGATGTGTGTGTGTGTCTGTGTGTGTCTGTGTGTGTGTGTCTGTGTGTGTGTGTGTGTGTGTGTGTGTGTGAGTATATAATGCGGTGGGGTCACCTGTACTGTAACATGAACCCAAGATCATGGTTGAGGCCATCCTCATGGGTACAGAACTTGGCTATCAGTCTCTGCTTGGCGCCTCTGTGTTGCTTTGTATTGCAAAGGCCATCTCGGAGGACGCTTACCTGAAGATCAGAAGCTGGATGTCCTTGACCGCTGAAGTGCTCCCTGACTGGAAGGGAACACCCCTGTCTGGCGAGTGTTGCATGGTGTCCATTCATCCGTTGTCATAGCGTCAGCGCAGTCTCGCCAACATACCATGCCCCAGGGCATCTTTATCTGCAGCGTACGAGTGGACAACGTTGGCTGAGTCACACGGCTATTTGCCCTGTACATGGTGGGGAGTGTTCCCACGTGTGATGGTAGTGTCCATGTCGATGATCTGACATGTCTTGCAGAGGTTGCTATGGCAGGGTTGTATAGCATTGTGGTCGATGTTGTCGTGAAGGCTGGGTAGTTAGCTGTGAACAACAGTCTATTTAAGGTTTGGTGGTTGTTTGAGGGTGAGAAGTGGAGACGTGGGCAAGATCTTGGTGAGATGCTCATGATCATGGATAATGTGTTGAAGGCTGTGAAGAACATGATGTAGTTTCTCCGCTCTGGGGAAGTACTGGATGACGAAGGATACTCTATCGGTCATATCCCATGTCTGTCTTCTGAGGAGGTCATTACGGTTTTTCACTGTGGCATGTCGGGTTTGGCAATCGATGAGTTGAGCATCGTATTCCATTCTTATGAGGGCGTCCTTCAACTCCTTCAGGTATCTGACGCGTTCCTCCTCATCTGAGCAGATCCTGTGTATGCATAGGGTTTGTCCGTAGGGGATGGCTTTTTTAATATGTTTAGGGTGGAAGCTAAAGAAGTGCAGCTTCGTGAGGTTATCCAATGCCCCTACAATCTCCAAAAACACACGACACCAGGTTATAGTCAAACAGGTTTATTTGAAAACACAAGCTTTCAGAGCTTCAGTCCTTCTTCAGGTGTTAAGAGTCTCTGAAAGCTTGCGCTATAAAATGAACCTGTTGGAATATAACCTGGTGTTGTGTGATTTCTGACATTGTCCATCCCAGTCCAACACCAGCACCTCCACACCACATCTTCAATCTCCAACTTCAGACCTTTCAGCTTCCCTAGCACCTTCCCCTTAGTGGTCACAACACTCACCTCTGCCACTGACTCTGTTGAATTTCTAGAATGCTACTGGTGTCTGCCACTGTGAAAACTGATGTAAAGTATCTATTCAGTTGCTCTGCCATTTCTGCGTTCCCCGCTACTTATTCTCCAGTCTCATTTTCCAGTGGCTCAATGTCCACTTCGCCTCTCTCTTACCTTTCATATATATGTTAAAAAAATACTTCTAATCATCTTTTATATTAATAGCTTGCTTACCTTCATATTTCATCTTCTTCATCCTTTTTTTTGTTTCTCCTCTGCTGGCGTTTAAAGGTTTCCCAATCCTCTGGCTTCTCACTAATCTTCACCACATTATATGCTTTTCCTTTTGCTGTTATGCTGTCCCTGACTTCCCTTGTCAGCCATAGTTGTCTAGTCATCCCCTTAGAATTCTTGTTCTTGCTTGGGATGAATTTCTGCTGTGCCTCCCGAATTATCCCCAGAAACTCCTGCCATTGCAGCTCCATTGTCTTCCCTGGTAGGTTACCTTTCCAATCAACTCTGGCCACCTCCTCCTTCATGTCTTTGTAGTCACCTCACTCAATTGTAATACTGATACATCTGATTCCTCCTTCTTCCTCAGACTGAAGGGCGAATTCTATCATATTATGGTCACTGCCCCATAGGGGTTCCTTCACTTCAGATCTCTAATCAAGTTTGCCTCAATACACATCACCTAATCCAAAATTGCCTGTTCCCTAGTGAACTGTACCACAAGCTACTCCAAAAAAAATCTGGTAGACATTCCACAAATTCTTTCTCTTGAAATCCGCTACCAGCCTGATTTTTCCAGCTCGCCTGCATATTGAAGTTCCACATGAATATAGAATTAGGTTTATTATCAAGTACTCAGGTACAAAGATACACGAGTTCAGCGAAAAGTGTACAAAGTCACCATTTCAGTACTATCTTAGATATGAAGATCCCTAGGTACAAAGGTTTAGGCATAAATTAGAAAATGAAGAAATAAAGTTAAAAGATCAGTATTATAGTCCTTACAAAGCTAGGTACAAAGATACCTAGGTACAAAATCTCAGGTATAAATTATAAAAGTCAAGAAATAAAGGTAAAGTTCAGCATTATCATTTTTCTAAAGCAGGTAGTCCACACTAGGCTTCACCCTGAGGCCAAGAGTTAGCACTGGGCTTCATCCAGGCTGGTTATACTAATGATTATTGTGATTATTGTAATAGTGCCTCTCTTACATGCCTTTTTGAACTCCTGATTTAATTTCTTCCTCACATCCTGACTACTGCTAGGAGGCCTGTACATAACTCTAATCAGGAACAAAAACAGAAATTACTGGAAAAGCTCAGCAGATCTGGCAGCATCCGTGAAGAAAAATCAGAGTTAATGTTTTGGGTCCGGTGACCCTTCCTCAGACCTCTAATCATGGTATTTTTTCCTTTCCTCAACTCTACTCACACAGATTCCATGCTTTCTGACAGTATGTCATTTCTTGCTATCAATTTAATTTCATTTCTTACTGACAAGGCAACACAACCTCCCTCTGCCTATCTGCCTATCCTTTCGATAAGTCACACATCCTTTGATATTTAGTTCCCAGCCTTGATCACCTTGCAGCTGCCTCTGTAGTCTCCACAACATTATACCTGCCAATTTCAATCTGTGCTACAAACTCATTTAAAATCTTTGAGAAAGTAGTAGGAGACTGCAACAGAGAACTGGACTTTCATCTTTATTCGTATCTTTTATCTGTAAACATTTTTAATCTTTATATCTGTTTTGTATCTAATAACTGTCACACTTTTACTCAATAACTTTTAGCAATCATTGCATAATAATCTAACCTTTGTGACACTTTTTTGGGGGATTTTGCAATCACAAGTTGGTTTAGTGTTTGATTTATTATTGTCATATGTACCTAGATACAGTGAAAAGTTCTGTTTTCTGACTGTACAGGCAGATCATACCATACAAAGTGCATAAGGGTAATAGAACAGCGTGAGGAATACAAAGTTACGGCTGTAGAGAAGGTCCACAAAGAGTGAAATCAACATTAAGTTTAACATTTCAGAGGTCCATTCAGAAGCCTAATAACAGCAGGAACGAAGTTAGTCTTGAATCTGTTGGTGCACGTGTTTAAGCTTTTGTATTTTCTGACCAACGGAAAAGATTGGAAGAGATTATAACTGGGGTGGAAGGGGTCTTTGATGATGTTGGCTGCCTTTCCAAGGCAGCGAGAGATATAGATGGAGCCAATGGATGGAAGGTTGGCATGCATGATGGAAGCCTATTATGAAAAAGGGAAGGAATAGACTACTTGATTAGATGAGATAATTGTTGGGACATGTAGCCTATGTACTGTTCATCACACTGGGTTTGAAATTTATACCTGACATTGTTGAATTGTATAGTAGTCGCAATGTGTTTCTGGACAGAGGGGAGCATCCAAATAATGGGCAATATCACACATGTAGCTACTGCGTAGTAACCATGTGAAACAACTTGCTTAACCTGTTGATCAAATTTTTGAGACACTATAAATCCTCTGTATCCGCGAGTATGAATTTTCCTATCCGTCACAAAGAAAGTAGCAACAAAATTCAATATCTGCAAGCAAACTCGTGTGTCAGTGATTTCTAACCTATTTTTAACAGGCTCCTCACTCGCAAATTTCATTATTCGAGGGGGGTTCTGAGAAATGTAACCCTCATACATTCAGAGAATTGACTGTACTTTACATTTCCAGGGTAGTTTTGAGGTAGATCAAAATGATGGCCTTCACCCAATTGTGAGTTTGTCTGATACACAGCAAATAACAATCTGATCACAATAGCTATTGGCCCACAGGATCGCTATGAGGTGCTCTAATTCTGTGCCATGCTTGTAAGGTGAGTGAATGGATAGGATTCCAAGTCTCGGGGACTGAAAAGGCCAGTGCCGGTGCGATGTCAGGTAAGTAAGCTGTATATCTCAGCGATTGGTTAATTGAATCAAACAGCATGATTCTTCAATTGTTTATAATATGTCAAGTACTCATACCCTGCTCAACCAGCCCATACTTTTACAATGCAAAACAAAACATCTGCTTTTGATGTGATTCCTTGTTTGAGTAGCTTTTGCAGAACAATCCTGACAGCACTAATAGCTTTACTAAGAATAAATGTAAGATAATCAGTTGCGCTTATAGCAGGGCTCATTTGCTCTTGTTCGAAGCAATATGTCTTCATACACAGGGACTATTCCTTTACAAATAAAAAGAATATGTTCAGCGTTTACACTTTCTTCAAATTTCCCGGGAGCACGGGAAGTCTATAGTTTTTATTTGTTTTCTTGACGGCAATGCCCCAGCCAATGAAAATCAACTTTCCAACCAGCAGCCTCTTCTCCTGTAGGATAAGTGCTTGTGATCGTTTGAAATTTGACATTCTTGAGTTTGTCCTGATGAGTGTTAGATCCAAAGTTTTGTCCACATGGCTCTCTTTCCAGCAGTACTAAATAAAATATAAATGTCATTCACCTTTCCCCCATTGGGCAAAACTGATTCCTTGAAATTGTGAAACTTTCTTTAGAAATGCAAGTCTACATTCCCTTTTCTGGTAGGAATTCAAGCCAGTGTCGTGGTTCTCCCAATAATCTACTGATGTTTAACTGAGTTCTTTAGTGATATTGGCAAAGATCTCGCTCCTGTGGACGTATGTGAGTTCAATTAGGATTACCTTGGCTGGCATGTGTGGCCTAATGCAGGACAAACATGTCCCTGTGAAAATGAGGGATAGAAAGGGCAAGATTAGGGAACCATGGATGACAGGTGAAATTGTGAGACTAGCAAAGAGGAAAAAGGAAACATATATAAGGTCTAGGTGACTGAAAACAGACAAAACTTTGGAAGAATATCGGGAAAGTAGGACCAATCTGAAACGAGGAATTAAGAGGGCTAAAAGGGGTCATGAAATACCTTTAGCAAACAGGGTTAAGGAAAATCCCAAAGCCTTTTATTCATACATAAGGAGCTAGAGGGTAACTAGAGAAAGGGTTGGCCCACTCAAGGACAAAGGAGGGAAGTTATGCGAGGAGTCAGAGAAAATGAGTGAGATTCTTAATGAGTACTTTGCGTCGGTATTCAGTGAGGGACATGATGGATGTTTGATTACTGTAGGTCAAGTCAGCATAAGGAGGGGGGAAGTGTTGGGTATTCTAAAAGGTATTAGGGTGGACAAGTCCCCAGGTCTGGATGGGATCTATCCCAGGTTACTGAGGGAAGGGAGAGAGGAAATAGCTGGGGCCTTAACAGATATCTTTGCAGCATCCTTGAGCA
>NC_063352.1:23507176-23521813 GCF_021869965.1 Rhincodon typus | reverse complement strand
CCGAAACGTCAGCTTTCCTGCTCCTCTGATGCTGCCCGGCCTGCTGTGTTCATCCAGCTCTACACTTTGTTATCTCAGACTCCAGCATCGGCACTTCCTACTATCTCTTTGGATTTTCCTTTATTTTACCTGCCAGTGTTTTTGCATGCCTACCTCATCACTCTCCCAATTTCTTTTTATAAGTAATCCACTGCAATTTCTGTACTTCTCTAGCTCTTTCACCATTTTGGGCCTTTGGTATCTGCCATGAGCTTCCTCTTTTACCCCTGATCCAATTATATGCATCCTTGAAATTTAGGGTTCGCTGGACCAGTTGGTCACACCCTTCAACTTAATGTGAATGTGCGGACCCTACACTCTTACTATTTCCTTGTGAATGACTCCACTTGTTTGGATGTAGAGGCTGCACCCAGTCCACTTTGGCCAGATGCTGTTTTGTCATATGAAAAGCAGCCTTCCCTAATTCAGAACCCTCACTTCCCATCCGTCTTTTTCCTTTTCCATAACTGACTTAACTCTTAATGAGTTATGGCCACTATCGCCAAAATCCTCACCATTGACACTTCCATTGTCTGCCTGTCTTCATTCCCTAAAACTAGGTCCAATATCATTTCCTCTCTTGTAGCACTTTCTACATGCTGGCTAAAAAGCTCCCCAGGATGTGTTTTAAGAATCCCACACCCTCTAAGCTTTTCACACTATGTCTATCCCTGTTAATACTGGGGGAAGTTGAAATTCCCTGCTATTCTTATCCTTTTATTTTTACACTTCTCTGAAATTTATCAATACATCTGTACTTCTATCTCTCCCTACAGGGGTGTTTATAGTACACTCTCATCAAAGCGATTGCCTCCTTTTTGTGCTTCATTTCTACGCATATAGCTTCATTTGAGGATTCTGAAATATCATCGCTCTTTATTGTAGTAATTGACACTTTGATCAATATTGCAATACCATCCCCTCTTTTACACAAAACGTCCTCCCCACTTCATTTCACCTGAAGATGCAATACCCTTAGAATATTTAGCTTCAAGTCCTACCCCTCCCCCAAATACATCTCCGTGATTGAAACAACAACATATTCCCATGTGTTAAACAATATCCTCAACACAACTACATCATTCACAGGACCCCTTGCACGAAAATAAATACCATCCAACCTTGATACGCTCCCTTGTTCTTCAACTTGACTATACACATTTTGCCTTCAAGACTAACTTGGTTTTTCTTCTGTAAATTGCACCCTTCTACACCTCCACTTTTGTATCCCAACCCCCTGTCAAATTAGTTTAAACTCTCACCAACAGCACAGGCGAAACTCCCCTCAAGGATGTTAGTCCCGTTCTGGTTCGGATGATAACCCTTGGACTTGATCCCACTTTACCCAGACACAGACCCAGTAAACCAGGAATCTACAGTTCTCACCAACACCCCCCCTCCCTCCCCCCCCCTCCCCCCACCCCGCCACCAGCACCAACACTTCAGCCAATTATTTATCTGACCTATCCACCTATTCCTAACTAGGTACACAATAGGGTAATCTAGAAATTACACTTTTTGAAGTCCCGCTTTTTGATTTGTTACTTAGCTCCCTAAATTCTTGTTGCAGGACCTCAACTCTCTTTCTATCCAAGTTATTGGTTCCAGTGTGAACTACTATCTATCTGTTCATCCTCTCCCTTCTGAGTAATCTGCAGCTGTTCAATGATGTACTTGACCTTGGCCCCAGAAAAGCAACACACCATCCTGGAGTATGTCTATCTGCACCCCACACTGTTGGTTGCCCCATAACTATTATTTTTCCACTCTATCTGCTCCCTCCATTATGCAGCTGGGCTCAGGCTACACTCCCTAGTGGAACTGTTACTCTTGATATGTGCCAACACAGAAAAACTACTTTTAATGAGATGCACTCTGGGGCTTTCCTGTCGACCTGCTTGCCTCACTTCTTCCGACTGACGGGCACCCATTCCCTCTTGGACTGTACTTCACTAAATTGCAGGGTGACCACATCTAAAAACATGGTGTACACATAATTCTCAGCCTCACAGAGCATAGCTGATGCTCAAGACTTGAAACCTTGAAGCAGAGGAAGTATTGGAGGCTGGTACAATGACAACATTTAAAAGGCATCTGGATGGGTACATGAATTGGAAGGCTTTTAAGGGATATGGGCCAAATGCTGGTAAAGGGGTTAGATTAATTTAGCATATCTGTCAGCATGGACAAGTTGGACTGAAGGGCCTTTTTCTGTGTCATACATCTCCATGACTTTACGACCTGGTGCCCCAGCTGGTCAAACCGATGGCACTTCCTGTGGATGTGGTCATTCTGACTGTCTCTATAAAAAAGGAGCTAGACCTTTCCCCAATGCAGCTTGAAAACGGAGGAAAACAATTACCCAGCTACTTACCAAACAGTTCTCTTCTTTTGCATTGACAGGCTAATGTTCGAGGGAAATGGGTTTGAATCCCACCATAACAGATGGTGAACTTTGAATTCAATTTAAAAAAAAGTCTGGAGTTAAAAGTGAGCCCAATATGTATCCATTGTCAATTGAGATTAAAATAACCATTCTCTATTTAGGGAAGGAAATCTGATATCCTTACCTGGTCTGGCCTACTCACCCACAGAAATGTTTGACCCTTAACTACCTTCAGGCCAATTATTGTTGGCCTCGCCAGTGATGCTCACATCCCATGAATGAATAAAAAAAAAGATTGGGCAACGTCACTCCATCAATGTTGACAGCTGTCATGTAAGTGTATAACAGCCGTTTCTCTGAGTTTGAAGATTGTTCTTTCTAGTCACATTTCAGACTATCTAGATCGGCAGTCTTAATGCATTACTGAGGTTGCCCTGCTCCGTCAGAGGTGTGGTGTTTCAGGTCAGATGGTAAATTGAGGTCTGGCCTGCTCTTGCAGATAGATGTAACGGATCGCTGTGAACTATTTTGAAGAAACAATTATGCCACATTTGCCCATCCAATGTTAATTAACATGAACTAACATCACGCAATACAGATGATCTTGTCATTGTAACATTGTTTGTGGGAGCTTGCTGTGTGCACATTGACTGTTGTTTTTCCTACATTATACCAGTTACTCCAAAGGTATTTCAATGGCTGTAAAGTATTTTGGGACATTGTGAAATTGAGTAAGGCACTACACAATTGCAAGTCCTTTAATTCTTTTCATAACTAACTTGCTTAATATAGTTTCCCTTCCCTCAGGAGCTACACAGAATCTTAATTGTCTTTTCCATCTCATAACACAGGGAGATTTTAGCTCTCCCACAAGCCCAGAGTCCTTCATTTACATTCTTCCCGTCTGAAACCATGACCCCATTGTAAACAAATGGAGAGTGTGGTCTGATTATATCTGTCAGTGTGGAAACTGCATGCAGCACCCTTTACAGGAAAAATAACCTTCCACAGGAGTGCTTGGAATCGACTGAGAAACCGATTGCCTGTTAAATGTAGAAGGTGACACTGAATTAACATTCCTGGCTCATTTCTTCACAATGTCAGACAAGGAGGAACTATTTTTGTTATCTCTGCGTGATCCCTGTTCCCTTGTCCCACTCTCCTCCAGGCTTGCTGAGTCCGCACTTGTTGTAACGTCTCTTGCTCCCTTTCATTCTACACAGCTGCAAAGAAAGACACCATCTGGCAGCATTACACCAGGAGGGAACTTATTGTAGCAGCCACGACAAATGCTTTTTTATGTGGTGAATGAGTTATTAATTGTTACAATTGTCGATGACAAGTCTTGGAGATAAAACACCCCACTGCAATTATTCCATCATTGTACTGCGCTCTGAGGAACTGTTTACTAACCTGGTGTGTGACACATGTGCTGTGCTTCATTTGTTTTATTGCTGTTAGAACATTTGAATGGAAGCCAATGCACTGCAAGACAATGCTCGTGTTTCCTGCTTTTCAGAGCATTTTATGTACTACCTATCAATGCCTCTACTTCTCTCCTTGCTCAAATCTAAACTTGTTACACTGGCTCCCTGTTTTAACTCATTCTTTTCCTGGATCTTAACACTGTCAGATTTTTGACCTCATGAGTTTTCCTTTGAGCAATTTAAAACCCAAGGTCAGATTTTGACTTACCCTGTAGTTTTGAGGAACTGCCTCATATTTGGTTCCCTCAGCACTGAGCTCTGTAATTTGCTCTCTAAACCTCACCACATCGTTCTCCTTCTTGATGCTCTCCATAAAATCTACCTCTTCAGCTAGGAATTTGGTTAGCTAACCTGTTTCCTCTATTTGTGTCTTGGTATCATGTTTATAAAATGCTTTTTGATGCTTTTTTTCCCATTAAAGACACTATATAGCAGCATTTTGGCAGTCCCTGTAGATGGCTACTGAAATTAAATTAAATAAAATTAAATGAAATTATTCTAAATTCTCCAATCACTTTGCAGTTTTCCCTGTACCCAGCACCATTTTGCATTTCTTAATTTGAAAAAACGAACTGAAGGATTCTGAATATCATGTTCAATACCCTTGCCAAGGGAAAACTGCAACATTCCTGACAGTCATGTAAAACCCCTCCCAGCTCAGCTGTTTGATTTATGATGTTACCCTGAACTGTAAAAGGGTGAGGGAAAGTGGAGTCGGGGAAAGGAAGAAATTAAGCCAAAATAATTCCCTCCATTAACATCCAATGGCCTTCTTCTGAACAGTTTTCACAGGGATATTGAGAGAGAACAGAATTAGGATTGCAGAAGATATCCAGCTGCCCAGCTTCCCACACCACCCTCCTACTCTGTGTCACCAAGGATCCAAAATCCTATCATAGTCACTGTTAAAGCTCATAATTGATCACTTGAGACATATCTTTCTTTAATACAATGCTCTCAGGATATGAAAGAATGGAGGCAAGTTTAGAAGTCAAGAATTAGTAATTCAACAAGAAAATGTTTACTTGAGAGCTGTATCAAGATTTGTAGGTTTAACCTATGTTTATCTACCTTCTTTGGACGATGAATTTACCACAGAACAATAAACATGCAGGTAATTAGAAGGAGTAGGCCTTATTCACTCACATGACCCTCTCCTTCCCTAGACTTATGTGGATATATCCAGTAAATCTTAATGTTCAATGGTTAAATGCTCCCTCATTGATCCATTAGGTGTGATTATGTCAGCTCAGGGTCTTCTCACCACAGGAATACTCTGGATCAAGAAACAGGAAAACAATGGAAAGTTAAAATTGCTAGAAAGCAAAGAATGACGCATTCTGAAAGTTGTGGAAGACAGTAGTGTTCCCACATGATGTGGCAACTGTTGGTAGGCACAGATATATGAATGTGATTGCATTGTCATACCATGAGTCTTAATTTTGTTAAGTTATAGGCAAAATGGAGAGGAAGAACAACAATGGAGAAGCAATTAGAAATGTTGGAATGTTGGGGGACCAAAAATAGGGAAAAAAATCAGCTATGGCTATTTTGGGTAACTGTGAACACCTGGTTATAAATCTGTAGCGGATTTGTAAAATTTAGATAGAAGCTCTTTCGGGTCATCATGGCCAAAAGGTTTTATCTGGTCAGGTTTAAACAGCTTTGTCTGATTCAGGAACATAGGAGCAACAGTATGCCTTTGCCACAGATACGTCTTTTCAAGTAATCTATTAACATTTCTTTGTAATTTTAAGTTTCTACTTGCACTGGTTGCAGTACAAAATGCATCTGCATGCCGTCAGCAAATTTGAATACGTGGCTACCTATTCCATCATATATGTCCTTATTAAATACAGTGAATAGTTGTGGCCCCAACCCAGATGCTTCTAGGGCACCACTAGATACATTCTAACAATTAGTGTACTTGCCCATTGTCTCTACTTTCTGTCTCCCAATACAAGGACAAATCAATAATATGTCTTCAATTCTACAAGGTTTAACTTTAAGTGACTCATATGGAGATCTTTTATCAGATGCATTTTTGAAGCCCATATAAATAGCATGGATAGATATACCTTTGTTAACGTCTCTGGTCACCTGTCCAAAACATCAATTGTATTCATCAGACGTGTTCTTGCCTTTATGAGTTCATGGCGGCCATATCTGATCAGCTAAAAATGGTCAAGGTGTTCACTCTAAGCCTAAGTATAGACTCCAGTAATTTCACAACACTGATGTTAGTATCTGGTGTATATTTCCCTCATATTGGTAAAAGTTATAAAAAGAAAGTACGAGAAGAAATCTACAAAGGATATCAAAATCAGCACAAAAAAATCTATGGTATAAAAAAGCAGGTGGTCAGTAGCATTGTGGACCCACTTGAAAAATACTTGATAATTCCCTCATATCTTTCTGAAATAACATACACAGTTTTCCAGTTTAAAGGAAAATAGTTCCTGAAGCAAGAAAACTTTGGAAAATTATTGTTAGGTTGACTGCAATGTTCTAACTTTCTTCGAACCTCTGGGGTAGAATCCTTCCTGGTCTTGAGAATTTGTCACTCTTCAGCATTGTTATTTTCTTCATTCTGTTATTTTGCTTACATTAATGTTGGTGAGTCATTGCCTTGATTCATTATTAGCTGACCATTTTCTCTACAAAAAATTTTGATTTTAATGATTTAACATGTCCTCCATTTCCTTATTTTCATCGAAGTCAGAATTATCAAGTATTTTTCAAGTGGGTCCACAATGCTACTGACCACCTGCTTTTTTATACCATAGATTTTTTTTGCTGATTTTGATATCCTTTGTAGATTTCTTCTCGTACTTTCTTTTTATAACTTTTACCAACTGTTTTCCCAGGCTTTGCTGTTCTCTGTATTTTTCAGCATTTATTAATAATCCATACACATTTCCTATTGCTGTTAGCAAAAAGAAGCCACATTGTACTCCAGTTGCTTGTGTTACCTATTTAAAATAAATAAATTGGAAACGTCTTGCTTGCAAATTTCATCTTTCTTGGTGCAATGTGAATGGATTCTGTATTACATAAGTGTCTGGCACTGAACTGGAATGGATTCAGTGTTATCTGATTTTAATTCATCTCAGTGTCTGTTATCATAGTGTTCAAAACTTTGAACAAATGAGTCATTAGTTCTTGAATAATAACAGTGCTGCATTTTTTTTTGAACCACATGGCTGTTTTGTTTGCTTCAGTGAAAGGCTTGTCTAAGAGGGAAGGGCAAAAGGAAACTGTTGTAGGTCACCTAAGGGTCTAGGCCCGAAACGTCAGCCTTCCTGCTCCTATGATGCTGCTTGGCCTGCTGTGGTCATCCAGCTCTACACCTTGTTGTCTCGGATTTTCCAGCATCTGCAGTTCCTACTATCTCAGGTCACCTACTCTGATGTGATTGATGAGGCAGCTATGTATATGCATGTCCAAGTAGTGGGTTTGGGAGATGAGAACAAGACTGACTACTGCTGTACTATGCCCTAAAATCAAATTACCTGAAGCAGTAATTGTCTAGATTTGGACGTGAAGAATTAACACTTGGGGTAGAGGGGGAGTTCAACAAACCACAGCTCAGTTATAGCCATTCTTCACAGTATGCCATTGGCTGTAAAATATTTTTATAGCATCCCGTGGCTGGGAAAGACAGTACAGAAATACAAGTATTGTTTTCCTTTATTTAATTCTTTTTATTTCATTTTTAGTTTCTCTCTAACTTCCTCTGTTTCTTTGTATTTGTACTTTCTATCTCTTTCTCTCTGTCTCTTTTGCTCTCTTTCCTTTGCTCCATTTGCAGTTGAAAATTTCATTGTCGTTGAGAAAGCCTATTACTTGGACCAATGAGACAGAAAGAGAATGTGACAGAAGAAACCACTCAGTGCATTTCTTTCACCAGTCCAGTTTTATCCAATGATCAGGGCCAGTTGTCAGACATTCACTGGAAACCAAACAGACTATTCTGTAAAATCTGCAATTAAAACCTGATACAAACAGGCAAAAAAATCCAGAAACATCATTGCAAATATAGAAATTTATCTGTACAGAACTGCAGGGGTAAAGGGGGAGATTTACTGGTAAATATTACTGTACAATGCAAGGTGTGAGCGGTGTGTGAGCTACAATTACACAGCACAGTCCAGTCACGGTGTACATTGTACAACGAACAATGCCCCATGTACACTACAGTGAGTCACAGTCACAGGACAGAGTCATGCGATAAATAACATCCAATATTCCAAGGCATTGGATTTCCTTTTTATTATATATCATATATATATGCATATATATATTATATATATGTATATATATATAGTGAGAGAGAAAAAGGGAAATCCTTTACACAGGTTTCAGAGTTCAGTTTCAAGAATTCTTAGTGCATTCAGTTCTTTTTAAGAAGTTGATATAATTAGGTAAAAACAGATATTTTAATTTTTTTGGTCCAATTTAGTCTTGATGAATGAGGAGTCAAGATTTGTGCTGGCTGGAAACTCCTTTCCAGTAATCTAGAATATCATGCAAGTCCTCATCTGTTGCAAATTGCACTTTCTTCCTCAGCGCATACCCTGCAGCGAGGTATTCATCTTTCCTGTGCCACTTCTCATGAGGTTTGTATCGCTCCCAGACCCCCTTAGAGGGTTTGCTGGAGTATTCTGGGCTGGAGGCATAGCTGACGCTGTGGTACTGGGGGGAGAACTGAGTGTAGGCCAAATTTCTCTTGGATCGAGATCGCGGGAGGGCTTCAAGGACACATGGGCTTGGACTCCTCATCTGCTTTCGCTCTCCATGATGCAAGCCGGCATAAAGGTGCGAGTGATCACTGTAGGGCTGCATTTGCGCCGTTTCTGATCTCACAATTCGACATGGGGTTCCGCTCAGGATGGCACTGCGTGTTGGAGAGGTCCTTTCAATGTATTTCGCCTCTGATTTGTACCTGGGGCCAGCATAAATCTCAGAACGCACTGATCGAGGGCTGCGCACGGAGCAGTTGGAAGAGATGCTGGGACATTTGGTTGCTGCGTCCATACTGCTGTGTCTCTTTAGTGGGTGGTAGCTTTCCCGGTAAATAGGGGACAGGAACCCTGATTTGCTCTGGGACTGTTCAGAAACCAAAAAGTCCTGGGGTTCCACTGGTGCCAAGGTCCTAGCACTGGGACCTCTGAAGGAACTGGACTCTGTCTGCAGAGCATCAATGCAATTATTGATGATCAGGTTCACTTGATCCACTTCTTTTGCTATGGTTGATATTTCAGCAGCAGAGTCCTGACTCTCTCCAAACATACTCTCCAGAATGTCTCTGTGATATTGATGTTCACCTGACCTCACATCCATATAGTTTCCTCGACTGAGCTTTGGACTTTCAATCACCTCCCGGAGATTGTACTCTTCCAGATCCCCTGCTGAAGGCAGGAAAGGCATCCTGGATGACATCATGTCGGAGGGTGGGACTGGCTTCTGTGCCATTTGGGTGATGGTGATGGTCTCCAACTCTGGGGCGTATTTCAGCTCAATGATTGTCTTCTTTGCGTTTCCCGATTTCTTGTTCTTTACTTGTTCCTCTTTTTTTTTACGCAGACAGTAATAGATGACACCCAAGATGATAACTACCCCGAAGAGGCAACCGAGAATGGTCATGATGTAATGAGTGGTATTGGAAGTGGCTGGCAATGGCTTTGCTTTGGCCTTAGCCCTTGTAGAAAAGGTGACACAAGTTTGATTGTATCTCAGTGAATTTTGAATGGAAGTCACGCAATATGTGTAATTTGTATGGGGAATTAATTCTTCAATTTTAATTTCCTCCTTTTCTGTGGCTAGGTTCTTTATGTCTGTATACATGCTGTTGTTATATTGTACCAGAATGTTTTCTTTCCTATTAGGGAGTGGAATATGGACCAGAAGGGTTGCTGTTGTGTAGGTGATCTCTTTTAATTTTATTATTGGTGTATCGTCGACATTCATGATGGGGGTCTGGAAGGATATTAATGGTGTAGACTCTTCACCTGATGGACAATCTTCAGCTTCACAGGGACTTTCTGGGACAGTAGTAGTTGAGGGTTTCTGTGTGAAGATAAACCTGGGATCAACAGTGTCAAGGTCTTCATTGCACATTGAAGCGAGTACACTCAAGGCATCCTTGGAACTGGCCTGGCCCTGGTTCAGTAAAAGATACCCAGCAAAATCTGAAGGAGATGTACATTGCGTTCGATCATAACTCCTGGTGGTGTTGTTGAACTGAACCAGCCATTTCAGGAGGCCCAGCAGATCACAGGAGCAATAAAATGGATTGCCATAGAGTTCACAAGTGGTGAGTTTGCCGAGACCCAGGAAGGTGGAACTTTCCAAGGTTTGCAACCGGTTCATGGACAGGTCGATGTTCATTACATTGGGACATTCCCAAAAGGAATTGGGGCTCACCACCTCAATAAGATTGGCCTGGAGATAGAGATATTCGAGCCTGCCCAGCCCCCGCAGGATTCCCTCAGTGATGTTCCGAAGTTTATTGAATCCCAGTTGCAGAACACGCAAGTTGTACTGGGCTGAGAAGGCTCCATCCTCAATGTAAGAAATCTGATTCTTGGTCAGATTGAGTTCCGTCAGGTTACCAAACCTATTGAGTGAGGAATACTGGACGCTTTTGATCTTGTTCTCATTCAGCCGGAGGTCCACTATGGTATTGTTGATGTGCTGAGGAATGGATTCGTATGGTGGTTGGTTTTGGCTACAAATGGCCAGCCACACAAATCCTTTCTCCCCTTCAATGAGCCAGCAGTCAGCATAAACTCCAGCAGCATTCATCAACGAGGCTAATGAGACCCAGAGAATGAAACTGTGCAGAGCCATCCCCTTGTGCTCGAGGGGTTTGTGAGCGAAAAGCTTTCAACAGCACTCACCTGCTCAATAAATGATGCTGAATTGTTCTGTGGGTCTAAAATCAAAACTGTCCTTGAAACTCTAGCTATTAAAGCGAGGTGCTGTAACTTGCTTGTCTGTATAATTCATGATATGTCCCTACTCCAGTTTTCTTTATGTTAGCTTCTCATTTGATTCCTTTGTACTTCCAGAACATTTCAATAGATGGTTTCATCTGCTTTTCTGGAAAATAAGAAAAGAGAAAAATGCAGTGAAGATGATCTGAAATTGTTTTAAATCAGGTTACTTTCCTACTTTAGACGTCTTGCCGAGAAAACCAATCCTTAACTAGGCTGCTTGTGCCTCAGCCCATTCTATTTTGTTACCATGTGCATTTGCTACTCCCTTTATTTTTCAATACTACCTGCCTGAATGTTGGGATAAAAGATTAGCCTTAATGAGGAATTATGATAGGGTTATTAAGCAGAAGCTGTTTCTAATGGCAAAGCAGTCAGTGACCAGAGGATAAAGATGTAAGGTAATGGGCAAAATAGGCAGAGGAGACTGATAAAAATTTTCTTTTTATGTGGCAAGTTGTTATGATCCAGAATTACACTGCTTGAGTGGGTGGTCAAATCAGATTCAACAACTTTCAAAAGGAAATTTGATGAATTAAAAAGATTATGGGGAAAGAGGCGTGGAATTGGACTAATTGGATAGCTGTCTCAAACAGCCTGATACTCTATGGCCCAAATGGCTCTCTCACATCAGCTTGGAATCAGTTTTAAAGTCTAGGCCAAGTAAGAGTGATGATGGCTCCTTTCTCTGATGGGGCACTGGAACTGTTAAGCCTTGTGTGCTATTGTTCTTTGCAAAGTGTGAAATTGCTCCCATTATTATCTGTCATATGTTCTTCATGAGTTCTTCATCATTGAGTCACATTTGATGGATTCATACTACACAGATGGGATCAGTGAAGGCTGCAGGCTGACAAGTCAGAGAATCAACAGTATAGAAGGTATTCAGCCACAGCTCTTTGAAAGAGCTGTCCAATTAGTCTCACTCTCTTGCCCCTTTTCCCTAAAACTTCTTTAAAAATAAACCCTTTACAAAGTAACTAATGGATCTGCTTCCCTTACCCTTTCAGCAGATAACAGGTTGCTGCACATAAAATAAAACCCTTATCTTCCTCTTGGCTCTTACCTTACACTTCCATTTCCTTGTTAACAACCAATCCACTCTACATAATAATACATGGACTGTCCAGTTGCAGACAACATGTATCTGAGTCTCAGTTTAATCACCAGTTTAATTCCCAGCTTTTTATGACTGTGTGCTGTGTACAGTTGTGACAGGGCCCCTTGAATTACTCAGTGGAAATATCAGAGGCCAAGTTGCACTGCTGGAATTATAATCCCACACAAATTACAACTACAGGACTGGAAGATGGGAGGTTGGGCAAAAATCACTTACCCACTCCACTGTTTATGGACTAGTTGGTGTCTACGGAATGCAAAGCCTTGAAGGGATTTTTAAAACAGGATAAGTATTTTAAATTTGCAGCACTGCTGGACCTAGAGCCAACAGAGGTCAGCAAGCACAGATTGATAGGAAAATGGGACTTGGCGTGAGTTGATATTTTTGGAGAAGTTTAAGTTTATGTGGGGTTAACCTTGACAGAGTTAAAATAGTGAAATGTAGAGTTAACAGAGGAATGGATGAATGGTTCAGTAGCAGATAAACTGAGGCAGAACTGGAAATGGGAGATATTAGGTATAGGAAAGTACACAGTATAGGAAAACCTCCTGCATGTTGTCTTCATTCGGATGCAATAGAACTCAGGTTGATGGCTATTAAAGAAGCTTTGAGCTACAGAACGTTGTTATATTGATCTGCTCTTTAACATTTCCATATAATTAAATCAACTTGATGCTGTCTCTCAGAAACATTTCAAAGTGTTTCAAATATAGTGAATCACATGATACCATGTCCACTCAGGTTAACATGAGCATTTTATTGAATAGAGGCACCAGCTCCAACAGCGCAGGACTCTCAGTTAAGTGCTGAACTGACTGTATGGATCATACGCTCAATTTCCAGAGAGAGATTTGGAACTTTACGGAATTTAAGGGGGAGAAATTGGTTCAGTAATTCTGGGTAAGAAGAGGGGAGGAAATCATTTGTTACGAATATTGCTGCTGATGGATAATGCATATGGGGATTTGAGTACAGGCAAGACTTACTGTCAAATCTAGGTAGATTGCTGCCAATCCAAGTCCAATATAAAGAGTAGACACTCATGTAAGGTATTACAGGTTTGCATTGTACTTATAGGTTATAACCAACTTATAGGTGAGCACATTAGGAGCAAGGAAAATAATGCGTGTGCAGATTTCAACACGTTTGTAAAATGTTGGGTGAATATGATGATTGCTAATTTTTAGATATAAATACAGCCATGGCTTTAGTTTAATTTGCAGTCATTGATGCATCCATGCAACATACCATTGCAATGTGCAAATGAAGAATATAATGAGATGTACCACTGAACCAGTTATAATTCTCCGGTTGGTGTAGACCCTGAGAGATGCACTGCTGCCCCCATGAGAATCTACTCTTTACAAGCATCATCTGGGTTTGAGAAGCAACAATTGGCTTCCAGCATCTGGGTCTGCAGGGATATATCCTGTCAATTTTTAAATTTTTGATATGGTAAGAAATGCAGATCAAGTATTAACTCTCCAGTACAGGCCACTCCTGAAATTGAAGAGATGAGCTAACTCAGAAAGGTTCGCAGTAGTATCTGGCTTGTGAGGAAGAAAGTAAAAATTGGCTTTTATATTCATGGTATTGGAACTCCCCAAAACTTTTTACAGATAGCAAAGCAACTGTTGCAGTGGGTGAAACATAGCAGCCACTTTACACATAGTAAAGTCCCACAAATAACACTGAGCTTATTAACCAGGTCATTTGCTTTAGTGATGAG
Source organism: Rhincodon typus (assembly GCF_021869965.1). Lineage (NCBI taxonomy): Eukaryota > Metazoa > Chordata > Chondrichthyes > Orectolobiformes > Rhincodontidae > Rhincodon > Rhincodon typus. Next base: position 23,508,054 of record NC_063352.1, on the reverse strand, counting down.
CATTCGTCAGTGCCTTGAGGAGAAATCCTTTGCTTTCCTTTAACCAGCATCGTAGTTCCTTTCAAATGCACATGAGGGGGTAGCAGGGGTAAAGGTGGTGGCATCTCTGAAGCAGAAATTCACTGGATTTATCACCTTGAGTATATGGTGAAGTATCCAGAGTGGACCTTGTCCTATGTCTTTCTGAAAGGTTAGTGAGTGACCCATTGAGACAAGGCAGACACTAGACAAAGGAAAAGAAAGGAGTGTAACAGTTTTGCAGTAAGATGAGTTGCAGTAAGAGATCGAGCATTGTGCCCTTGCTGCTTCAGAACAGGGATTTAGGGAGGACATAAAGCGTAAAATTTGGAGTTTAGTTGAATAAAATTGAAGAAAAGACAAGAAATTATGTTGAGAATCACAATTACCTTGTAAAACAAAGGGGAGAGAAAGGGGCCAGTTAAAAAACAGACAATGAGTTTGTATCCTGGTCAAAATCGTACGTACAAAAAGCAACCATTACTTTCATTAGTAGGAAGGTCAATAATCAGTAGACACAGATTTAAGATAATTGCTGAAAGAATCAGAGAAGGAATGAAAAGAAAGATTTTCGTATGCAGTCGCGTGATTATGAACTGGAATGTACTACCACGGGGTGGCGTCAGCAGTTTAAACCATACCTTTCAAAAAGGAACAGGGTAAGTACTAGGAGGGAAAAGAATTGCAGCGCTATCAGGAAAGAGCAGGCTGGGCAGATTAGCCTCCTTCTTATTTGTATGCTTCTATGAATGAGTCTTCTTTATAAAATGTGTCTGCATAATCAATGTCCAAGGAGAGATGTAGAGCGTAGAGCATAGAACATAGAACATAGAACATAGAACATAGAACATAGAACATAG